>NW_007577760.1:1217653-1234429 GCF_000690725.1 Stegastes partitus
GTGTTGACAATACTGCTGAGTTTTCTGAATGTATTTTTTGATGTTTGTTGGTTTGGAATTAAAAACTGAATAATTGAAAAGCATAAGTCAGGATGAATACACGGAAATTTCCACATCACCGAACATAGTTCAAATAAACAAATAAATCCATCATTAGAAAATGAAAAGAAATTGGCACATCTGTCTAAAGCAGACTGTTCTCAAAACCTGAGTGTGATTGTGCAAGAAGGACACTAGTGAAGGAGGCCACCAAGATACCTATGACTCCTCTGAAGGTGTGACAAGCTTCATGAGAGACGGTACATACAACAACTGTTGTCTGTTCTTTACCAGTCAAAGCTTTTTTTTTGTTTTCCCAGCGATTCAGTTCATTGATCGGAGTATTTTTTATTTATTTACAATGTTTTGCCATGAGTCTGGAGAGTAAGAACACTACCTTTAGCTAGGTCTCTGATGCTTGACAGTGCTGCCGGAGGCTGTTCTCTCCTTTCTGTAACCTGTTTTGACCAGAACCTGTGACTGCTACCTGGATGACATTTATCTGCTTAGCAGATTGTACTGTACCACGTAAATCAGTGATGAAGACAGGACAGCTATTTAAAGATGAACATGCTTCACTGTTAAAATAATTCTCAAATGTTCAAATGTAGGTTAAAAAAATCAAACTCCTAATGCAGGTAGAAAAAAAAAACAAAAAAAAAAACATAATCTATCTGAAATACAACACTGAGTGCAAATGGATAAAACCTGAATAGCCCTATGTACAAACAATAGCACACACACACACACACACACACACACACACACACACATACACACACACACAAATATTCCTTTTCAATTACTGGTCTGCACAGTCACTCACGAAGGACTCCCCACAGACCCATTTTCTGTCAGGGAGACGCAGAGAAATAATGAAAAATATTGTGAGGCTAATACTGATTCTATATTTATTGCCATCAATTCTGTAGGTGATTGAGAGCAGTTGCTAGAATCCACAAGGAAATCATACTGTAGGATAAAAAATGAGAAGCATACTCATGTTTTTCATTTGAGAAATGTAGAAGAATGGATACCATGTCAACGCAGAGCTAGATTTGTCTCTTTCCGTCTTCGTGTTGTCTTAGTATTCCCTATGGGCCACACACTAGTTTCACACAGCAATATAAAGCGCATTATTCTGCATTGTCTTGTGAACCGGAGCGGGGAATCTGGTGTTGCTGCAAAATGTGTTAATGAGTAACACATCCTGTCCATTAACAACCAGACCTTTAGAAAATTGAATACATTTTCAATGAACGTACACAAATAGAAGTTAATATGATTTTATTTAGCAGAAACCAGCCAAGTTGACATTTGTGAACAGTGAGCCCATAATGATGGCTGTATTACGCAACCTGTCAGCAAAAATGTCATTGTAAGTTTTAATGAATGACTGTATTGAAGGTATGGTTGCATTGCTTGTTAAAACTACTTATGAAGTGTCAATCATAAGCTTGCATGTGTATCTGATGGACATGTGTTGGTATTTGCTGTTGTGTGTTAAATCTAATATTATGGTGGAGTTCTGTTTGTGGGTTTCTTTAAGTGTCATAGAGAGCACTGCGCAGACATTTTTGGGTACTAAAAGGAAAGTGAGTCTTCTTTTAAAATCAATTACTTTCACACAAACTTTCATCCAAAAAAATAAATCAAATCAATATTTTGTGAAACCACCGTTTGCCTTATAAACAGCAGTTGCGGGACCCATTCTTCTTGTCACTGATGACATATTTTTAAGACTCTGGCTGTACATTTGCACTCGGTGTCATGCTGCAGAGTGTGTTTGTGACTCTTATGGCACTGCATTATAAATAAGATGTTAAACATCTACTAAACCTTTGCAAAGTACTCTCTATGTTTTGACAGCAAAACATGTTGGGTGTCTGCCTGCATTGATGTACATGTGTGGAAAAAGCTGATTGGTGTGATATTGATTTTTAGTTTATTTATTATAACAAAAAAAAAACAATAAACTATAGGCTGACGGGACACATTTCCACCCACCAGGATAGAACAGAAAAATGTTCACAGCTGTCCGTTGTCTAACTAAAGAAAGTAAAGGATCTATGTATTAAACACACAGTTCAATGCTATAACTGATAAAGAGATCCAAGATGGATTGCAACATGCAGTGAAATTACTTGACTCTGCCTGAGCCAAGAATTATATTGCTTCATTTGCCAATAATGCAGCAGAAAGGGTTGTGATTTGTTTACCCTTATCTCCATTATTCCTTTTATGACCTAAAAGCCTGCTGCGAGATGTGTTTTCTCATATTTGGTCATTATTCACGGCAGCAGGAAACATTTCCATTGTAAACACGCATCTCGGATGAGACACTGAGTCCTGAGGATAAAGGTTTCAGACGCGTCCGCCAAAGTGCGGACAAACTCAGATCGCCTCAAGACACTGTTGGTTTTCAGAGCTTGTACCTGTCCGGATGCATAGACAAGCATTTGATGGACAATAATTGACAATTACAAAAGGTTGTGTTGAATGAAATTAAGGTTTTCCTCCCTGAAATGTTCACGGCGCAATACTTGCTTCACACACATTCTCACGGAAAAAGTCATTGTTCTTGTTCACTGCGATATGCTGGAGCTGATGTTCACACTTCTAGGTGTAACATTTATCATTGTCTTTAAGCTTTTGTACAACATGCAGTATTTTATCAATTTTTGAGCTTAGTCTGCACTTTTTGTTCTTCTCAATTTCACCTGTTGAGGCTGGATGCAATGCTACTTTCTTTTATTTATTTGTAACAATTAAAGAGTGCACTGATCTTGGTGTAGTGAAGACAATGATGGCCTCTTTAAAGCCGTACTGCTGCTACTGCATGTCTACCTCATCATTCTGAAAGGAGTAATATTAGTTCCAGTGATTAAACACACCCAAGAGCTTTACATGGTGTTAATTTGGTTCATTTAAATATAAAACATAAAAAGAGGCTTTAACGCTTGCTTAATTTCACTCCCGCAAAACATCACCTTGTTGCATCTATTTTATCACCACCGAAGATGTTGTTTTCTCATCAGGTTAATTATAAACAAGACACACTGAACAACACATTATCATGAAATACAGAGTACACAAAACAGGCCAAGATACAGTTAATTAGATTTGTTGTTGGTCTGGGATTCAACCCCCCCCACCACCACCACCGCCACCGCCATTAGACAATAAAGGTTTTTAGCTACAGCAATTAAATTAGAGACAAAAGCCCAAATCCTAACAGTGTATGTACAGCAGCAGAGAGCTGGGAAATTGCTTTACCTTTGGCAGATGCTTTGTAGATGTTTTCTTGCTTGAACACTAATGATTCTGAACTCTCTTTCCTCCCAGTGACAAATATGCATCACAATGGCATATTGCCTCAAACGGTCTTTTTCCCTATTCAGCTTTAGGTTATAAAACAGAGGCAGGTTAATAATTACTTGGAGCTACAGGCTTCTCAGTGACAGAAAATTACATATTATTCCCAGTTGTCTGCCTTCTAGCACTCAACAATCGCCATGTTCACAGCTCTAAATTGGATTGCCCCAGGTCCTGTCTCAATTCTTGAGTACCTGTTGCACTGTTTCCCCCTTTTAAGCATGCATACCTTCCTTTTAGCCCGGAGCTGTCCATGATAGTTATCGGATGAGTCTCCTGGGATCTCACCTCCCCACAGTGTCACCCCCACGATGGTGTAAGTGATGCCCATCACCACCAAGGGCAGCACATAGACCAGAACTGTCACGATGATATGATACCTAAGAAGAAAGCGGAAAAGTGGTTACATGATGAAATATTTCTATAGAATTCTAAAGTAAGTTTTATGTTTACACATACTAGGCCTTGTGTAATCCCAGTTGTTATCCTGAAAGATAAATGTAGGATCAAAATTGTGAGTGTCACATCCACACTGACTGCGGAATGGTAACATATTGCCTTCAAATTTGCCCCTTTATTCACTTGCAATGTTACCTATGATCGAATTTAACTAAGTAAACGGTTCACAAGAAAGACAGGTGTGACAAAATCCATTCATATTTACATTTTTCCATGTTGCACTATAAACGTTACTATGGCTCAGCATGTCTTTTTAACAATGATCTTGTGTTCTGGAAGCAGTAAACCCTGTTGTGTAACCATTTATATAAACTTGCTGCAGACTTCCAACTGTAATATACAGCAACAACATTTTTAAAAATACAATTAAGTAGTTATTGTAACATACGACTGTTCAATTAAGACATTCATGTTTTCAGTGCTATCAGCTACTTTCCTGCTGAAAGTGAAATAAGAAACCTGACACTGCTGTAATGTCTGAATGGTAAATATGAAGCTACAGCCAGTTAGCTTAGCTTAGCATAAAAACTGACAGCAAGGAGAAACTGCTGGCCTGACTTTATTATTTTTCCAACCATAGTACTCTCCTCTGCTCTGCAGTTTAAAAAGAGCGACTCAAATTGTGAGATGTATCACATTCCATTCATTGCATTAATTTATATAGAGCAAACCAGCATAAATGACCTACACTTGAACTCAGACAAAGCCATGGCAACAGACATAATCTCGCTTTGCCAGCTTGTTCTCGAGAACATAATGGTCCTGCTGTACCTCACTATTATTTCTGCTATAACGGAAAAAACTGAACTCTGGTTTGACTTGTTTTGTCTTTCTTTAAACCAATCGCTGTTGTTGTGGGCGGGGCTAAGCAAGGGATGTGGTTTTAGTGTTCACTCAATATAGTGACGGGAAAATCTGTTTTGGTAAAACATTTGCATGCATGGAGACAAACACTGTGATTTAAATGATTAATACACCAGAAAAAATTATTGGTGCTCCAAATCCTCTGCCAAACTTGAAGTTTTTAGAGTTGTTGGTTTGTCAGCCCGGAGGTGGTTGTTGTTACCCATAGTGAAGATAACAGTAAAACATAGATAACAGAAGGAGAGGACAAAGCTGGCTGGAATGAGCAGCCAAGGGATCCTACATCTTACACCCTGTGACTCAGACTACAACAGCTATGACTCAAAAGAAAAATCACTAATCCATCCACCCTGTTATCTGAAGTCTTGGTGAAAACAAGTCAATATTTCTCACATGAAGGGGTCATGTGCCATGCGGGGCCAGGCCACGTAGCAGAGGGTCCTGTTAGGTACAACTCGGATGGTGGAGAAGTAGCAGAGCGGGAAGGCCAGAACCACAGCCAAGCTCCAGATGCATATGATGACACCCGTGGTGGCCTTTGCTGACAGACGAGGCTTCAGTGGGTGGATGATGGCCATGTACCTATAGGGACGAGGTTGGTTGGTTAAAAAGACATCATTATGCCTAAAACATGTGAGCACATTTAGCTACCCATTGGTTTATTGATTCAATTTTTGTTTTTAAACCAGGCAGTCTCTCAAGATACCTTTACAAGACAGACATGGTCTTTTGTTTGTTCATCTTTCTATTCAGTGTTACTGTTTGGCAGTAGTTGCCCACTCTTGAACTGTTCATTTAAAGGATTTTCAGCGGCCTGAAGAGGTGGAAATAAAAAGTATTTTGCAAGAAAATGGCAAAAATGAGAAAAAGTAAATATTTTGCCTCGCATTTATTTGCATCAATGGATGATTCAGCCAATTCAGCTTCTTTTCAATGACATTTTTTTACATTAAAATTATACTTCATGTTCTTCAAGGTAACCTACTCAAGTTCAATTGCACACTGGTGAAAACTGATGGAGGATTCATTCAAACAAAACAAAACACAAAAAAAAACCTTAGGCGATTTTGTTTGACCGGCACAGTGAAAGGCTCAAAACTGGCAGGAAATTGCCAGCACATGCACCTGAGTCTGAACACTACACGGTTTTCTGATCACACAGGCTTACAGCTGCTAATTCAGTCTTTATAAGAAGGATGGGCTTTGTCCCTTCACCTTAGTGACTGGAACTCTCTGGGGGAGAACAACAAAGATGCCCTGTCTATTCACCAGTAATTGCTTGGAACTCATCTCTTCTCACTGGCCCTTGTTAGACTTCCAATCAAGTGTGTGCCAGAGTAGCAGAGTTATTTAGGATCCAACAAGCCTGCACAGTGGCGGCTGATCTAATGCACTTGTAGCCACTGAACAATAACCACGAGGCAACACAAGTAACAGCTGAATACACTAAAACGGACTACACACACACACACACACACACACACACACACACACACACACACACACTTTTTTTGATATCCAAATACATCAAAGCACATTTACAGAGGTACCAGCATCAACTGGGCATCATCACAGAGACGTTACAGCAGCAGAATAATCAATCTTTTCATGCTTTTTTTTTTCATAACTTGGAATGCTGTCATGCCACAGGCTGCACAGGAGAGCATTCAGACAGCACACTATTTGGAAGCCATGTCACAACGGTGTGACATTACCAAGTAAACAGCCACTGCATCACCACCTATTGTTTAAACAGCAGAGATTACACTGGATGAGACTTCCATCAGAAGCAGCCAGACACTATGTGCACAGGTAAATGTCAAATGTTGGCTCCGATGTTCTCACAGGAGAAGAAAATGTTCACTTCAGCCACGTTCAATTCATAGTATCAGAATTTTTTTTTAGATTATCAACATCTGTCTTTCGCTGCCTTCACAGATTCCACAGGAGTATTTCATCATTTGTAAAGCGAAAACTGTATTTATTGTAGCAAAGTCGACTATTCAAGAACAACAAGGATGTTGTCAAAAAGAGATTGTTTGCTGTAACTGAATTTTGAAAAAATAATTCCTCATTGATGTTAGAATAATAACAAAATTATTATATATACACACAAGTACATCTGTAAAAAATCAGAACATCCCAAAAAAACTTAAAGTCACAATTTTATGTATTCTAGATCCTTTACATAAGGAGTGAAACAGTTCAAGTCATTTTTTTGTTTTAATTTGGATGATTATGGCTTATAGCTCATGAAAATTAGAAATCCAGTACAGTCGTGTCTCCATAATCTGACCCTTAACAATCTGAAAACCTTGCTATCCGACAGGTTGTTAGGAAAAACGAACGGAACCCATGAGAAATAGCCATAACATGCCGACAGCCATGGATTCCGACTCCAACATGACATTTTATGTCACAAATAACGATAACGGCGAATTATCTGACTCAACAATCCGACAGATTGGCAACAGTCAGACTGTAGGACTTAATGCTCAATTCAGATTTTTTTGTGAAATCTGATTTTTTTGCGAGTTCGTTCACATGTCCAATTAAGTACGACTTGTATGTGATTTGCTGTATGAACGTCATACAACCCAAAAGTGTCCCGCATGCACAGAAGAAGACACAACGATGTCACACACAGCGAGTGCACTCAGTGTTTGCGTAAGTAAACACCGATGGTAACGGTGGACGGCTCGACCTCCGTCTTGACAATGCGACAGCCTTGCTATTCGACATAAAAGAAGGTTTTACATTTAGTGTTGGGTTATCGAGCCACGACTGCACATCAGTTAGATTATGTGTTTATCTCTTGGTCTAATTAAGTACACACAACTGCAATCATGAGGAAGACTGCTGATGCAAAAGTTGTCCAGAAGACGATCATCAACACCTTCAATGATGAAGGGAGGCCACAGAAGGTCACTGCTGAAAAAGCTGGTTGTTGGCACAGTGCTGTATAGAAGTATATTAATAGGAAGTGGTTGGTGCACAAGCAACAAGTGTTACCACAGCCTTGAGAGAATCAGCAGGAAACGTTTGACGCCTTGGGAGAACTTCACAAGCAGAGGCTGGCATCAGTGCATCAAGAGTCACCGAGCACAGACGTCTTCAGGAAAGGAGCTACAACCGATGAAAACCTAATAACAAGCCACTCCTGAACCACAGACTGTTGCTCAGTCGTCCAAAGCCTACTTTTCAGATACAAGTACATTGGAAGTTAAGGTCCTATAGTCCAGATAAAGACTGGAGAGGCACAGAATCTAAGGCATTTGAAATCCATTGTGAAATTTCTGCAGTAAGTGATGATTTGTGTCTTGTCATCTGCTGGCGTTGGTCCACTGTGTTTCATCAAGTCCAAAGTCAACACAGTGTCTAACCAGGAGATTTTAGAGCACTTCATGCTTTCATTCGCTGACAAGTTTTATGGAGATGCCAACTTCCTTTACCAGCAGGATTTAGCACCTGTCCACAGTGCCAAAAACGACCACCAAACGGTTTGCTGACCATGACATTACCGTGCATGATTGGCCAACCAACTCACAACACCTGAGCCTCATATGGGGCATTATCAAAAGGAAGATGAGAAACACTCGACTCAAAAATATAGACGACCTGAAGGCCGCTATCAAAGCAACATGGGCTTCAATGGAACCTCAGCAGTGCCACGGGCTGATCGCCTCCAGGCCATGCCGCATGGATGCAATAGTTCATGTGGTGGAGGAGCCCCAATCAAATATTAACTGTATAAATGAATATACTTTTCAGAAGGTGAACATTTCTGTATTATGAATTTTGGATTCATTTTAGCAAATATTCTAAAAAATCTAAGGATTTCTGATTTTCATGAGCAACAAGTCGTAATCCTCAAAATGAAAACCAAAAAAAAATGACTTAAAATATTTCACTATACATGTAATGAATACAGATGATATGAAAGCTTACTTTTTTTTTTAAAAAAACCTAACTTTTTCACAATGCTCTTTTTTTTTGAGATGCACTAGTATACACATTATTTATAAAGTATGAGATATGGTAGCAATCCCATGTTGTGATATCATGAACCTTCAATGCTGTTACCTTTCACACAGAAACCTGCGTTTCTTTTGCTGCAGTGCCCAAGGGAACACACTTGGCAGCTGAGAGAGTCAGCAGGAAGGACAAATTCACAGATGATCACGAACTGTGGCCTCATGCCATTTCAAGACATCAGAGCGGAGACAGCACCATACCGGGGTTACGAGAAACATGACCGGAGGTTACATCTACATCATGTAGGTCATGCCGATGTTCTCTTTCTCAGTACACAGTTGACAAAATTGAATGGACACTGCAGACCAAAAATACAAACGCATGGAAGTTGCTGTAGAGGAGCCAAAACGAGCGTGGCCCGAGGAAGTGGATTGTTCCATTTGTGTGTCAAGGAGAAGTAGTGGAAGAGGAAAACACCTCACACAATATCAGAACACAATGTGACACATGGACTCGGGTTGCAGATACACACTGTGCTCGCTTGCAGCCTCTACAGGCGTTTTGTTTTCATTATGTGGCCGCCTGTGGCTGCTTCCTTCATCTGTTTAATCCCTTTATTCAAACATTATGACGTATGACGGTCCACTGATCAGTATCAAAGCGTGGCTGATAGTGTTGACTGCATCTTCACATAACTGGAAACCACAGGGGGAAGCAAAGAAAGAAAAAAAAAAAACGGATGGAGAAACCAAAAAAGAAAGTGAATGCGTGAAAGAGCAGAGATGGTGTGTAGTTTGAGTGCATTAGGCAAGAGAGTCAAAGCGTGTAAAAGCATGAAGGAACGGGTGATCTTAGGCACACTTAGAGTCATTAGCTATGCAGCAGCCTCAGCCTGTGATTCATTTGCAGTGAAACGTAACAATAAATATTCAATATAGGCCCACAGTGTGTGAGATGGTGGTCACCCTGCAGATGAACAACCTCTCAAGCACAAAAATGCAAATGACAAACAAGTAATTACTGACTCCTCCAGTGGGAACTGAAATAAATGTAAATAGCAGGGAGCTAAAAGTGGGATTAAATAATGTGGGGACAAAGTGTAAAATGCCAAGAGATGAATTTCAATTAAACTGGTGTGGACGCCTTGTGAAGTGAATTCCTATGTGTGCATTAAATAGCTTTAATTGCACAAGCTTTCTTAAATGGAGTGCAGTTTGACTGCAAGCAAGGCACAACACTGATATGAGATTTTGTGTGTGTGTGTGTGTGTGCGCGCGTGTGGCACAGGAATCAATTTTCCACCACGACTAGTGGAAACCAGAATAGTCAAGTGGAATAATCAGGAACAAAATGTCCAAAAACATCAAGCATGAACCCCTTGGATCAAAGTGTCTGAGTGACAAATATGCTTCTACCTTCTGTGTAGCTTCAAATATTCATGTTCTGTTCATGTGTTCCGGATATTTCATGGCTGCTTTGATGATTAAGGTGTGTTGAGGATAGCCTGTGTTAAAATGGAATATATTCCACTTCCATGGCTGTGGAGGGACAGCAAATACCTCCACAGGCTTATCATAGTGTTGGTATTTCTTTATTTACTACACACACACATAACACTGAATGCTATTTATTCCAATATGGAAAAGATTTTTTAGAAACCCTTGAAAAATAATTTTTACTCCTTTAATAAAAATGTATTTGATTTTCCCTTTCAGAACTGATCACTTGTAGAGAGACAGTTGGTGCTGAGGTGCGTGGTGACGCTTTGGCATCGTTTGTTAAACATTATTCTTGCAGCATTTGATGAACCCACCTGTCCACAGCTATGGCAGTCATGGAGTAGATGCTTGCAAACACGGATGTGACCGGGAAGAAGTTGTGGAATTTGCAGTACGCCTCGCCGAAGTACCACTCTCCGTGAGCAGCGTAGATAAAGTTTATCAAAGTGTTGAACGCGGCCATCGACGCGTCCGAAAACGCCAAGTTTAGCAAAAAGTAGTTGGTCACCGTCCTCATGCGCTTGTGGGCAAGAATGATCCAAATCACAATGAGGTTTCCAAACACCGCCACCGCCAGCACAGAGCTGTATGCGACCGACCAAAGAGCGATGCGCCACGGCGGCTGCACGAACTGGTTAGTGTAGTTCGTCGTTACGTTGGATCCGTTGTGTGGAGCTGCCATCCTTTCTCTGCCTTTTTCCCACGATTGTTGTGGAGCCTTCGGTTGTTACTGTTAATCTGATCTACCTACAGGAGCTGGAGAGTTAGGAGAGGATGCAGGCGCCATTGCGCGTAAGTTAATCACCGCTAAGAAAACCCCCCCAAAACAAAACAAAAAACAAAACGCATCCTCTTCCAAGATCCCAGTCTGAAACCGCCCACCGCAACTTTGAGTGTTAAACTAATAAAACGCGTTGAAACTGTTGGATGATGCTGTGAAGTATCACTCCCTGCCTGTTGAATGTGAGTGTGAATGCGCAGCTTCTCCTCCAGCAGCAACAGGCAGGGCGCCGTGCGCACTCGGTGACGCACAAGTGGCACAAACAGTGAACGAGATTGATTGATACTTGTGGCTGCTGTTTCAAACTTCATGAATAACAGATGGTCCGCGCTGTCTCTCTCCTCAGTACATAATCAGTCAGCGCACACTGGTTTTTATCTTCACTAACCTGCCATATGATCTTGTGTCAGCAGCATTTCAGAGGAGACGCAAACAGGATATTGAAATATTATAGACACTGTCTCTCTCTGAAACACTCCATACAGCTCAGTACCATCTCCTTATGTTCAATCTTCCACTGCTATGCGATTTTATGTCCACATAACCACCATTTTAAGACAGTTCTGTCCTTATGCCTCTCTTATTACGGTCCTAAATCAGCTCCTCCAGCATGAATAGAGATGTGCAGTGCTGCATCACTCTGCTGGCCGAAGTGGCTGAGACTGTCCTCCTTCTCCATCAGATTGACATGCACAACTAACAGGCTAAAGTTCCCCCCAGATATCCAACCACTCACATCAGATAAACCTCCCTCATCTGCTTTCATAGCCGGTAGTGCTATGGTAACCACATGGGTTGCTTTCACATCTATTCTGAGGCTGATCAAATCCAATCAGTCCAGTACAGCTTTTTGAGCAGACCTGAATCCTTTCACTTTGTTCTTTGAAACAACGCCTACCCAGGTATTAGTCCATGGGAGGGTTTCATTTCACAGTTAATTGGATTCTCCACAAACCATAACTTTAAACTCAGCTTTATATCAGTGCGAGAAAATAAGCAGGCGTTGGGCCAGTACTGGCTCTGCATTTCAATATTCCAGAGCAGCGATAAGACACGGTCGCTGTGCAGCACAAGACTGCGCTACAGTGATTGCAGTCCAATGTAGGTCTTGCTCGTGGTGTCATGCCAATGTGTTATTTTGTGTTGGAGATATATGACCACACGTATTGAAATGCGTCATATGTAAGGTTTACAGAGAGATGCAGGTGCATAAAAAGTAGCAAAGGGCTTCAGGCTGCTGATACCATTACATTCCTATGTTAAAAATGAAAGTCTTTTTCTCACTGTTTGCTTTCTAATGCCTCTTACAGTAAGCAAGTAATTATGTTTCAGTAATTGAAAGAACAAAAAACAAATTACCTGTAGTTAAGTAGTCACTGAATCATTACAAGATGTTAAAATGGTGTTGTAGTTATTTAAAACAAGGGCTGCTATGTGTTAGGCTCAAACTACATCAAGAGGAGCATTTTGTTCTGCTTTGCAATCCTGCATGTTAATGCTGATTGAAATTCATATCACTGGCAATTTTGAATTTTTGTCCCCCCTGGATATGTAAATCCTGCCAAAACTTTAATAATAAAGCACTGTGTGTGATATGAAAATAGAGCATGCATATTCAGCAGTTTAGTTAATAGGAATTCATATTTATGTAAGTATGGACATTGATATGTGCACTGGTTTATTTTGTGTTATTTCTGTGAAATACAAAATATATATATATATACATTTAATGAGCAGTATTTGATCTACATTTGCCCTAAACAAGCTTAGTAAATTTATGTAAAGAGAAAAAAGCTCAATTGTGAACAAATCTGTACCTACAGTATGATATATATGTTGCTGTAACAACTCACAGACCACATGGACCTCATCGTTCTGGCTTTCACTTGAGACTCTGATTAGTACTAGAAGCTGGTTGTTGCCACTTGTCCACAGAACAATCTCAGCAACCGTTATTAAAGGGGAGTGGAAGTCCTGCTACTGATATTGTGATTGAAAGGATGCATATGGCAAGAGGAATACGCTGAGTTGCACACACATTCTTGACAGCAATTTCCTTTAACATCCTGGTTTGCTTTTTGCAAACAGGATTCAGACAACATGTTAAGGTCTTTCAGTTCAACATATTTATTGATCCTGAGCTTTATGATGAGTTCCCTTCAGAGGCTCTGCACACCCATAACTGCAGAACTATAAAAGCAGTGACGTGGTGCCGAAGCCACAGTAAGTACATTTTAATATTTTAGAGGTGTTCTGATGGAAATATTAAGTTTGACTCGCTAATGAACACTGCTAAATTATATTCTAGGATTGTTAAAGGAAGACTCAGACTTTACAATTTCATCCTGGGAGGTATTGAATTGCTTGGATAAAAGGAGGAAATTTGATATTTTTGGGCCATTTTTACCCTTTATTCACTGACAACAGAGTCAGACTGGAAGAAAGATGAGGACGATATGCAACAAAGGTCCACAGTCAAAAATCAAGCAAACATCGGGGTTTTGCATCTTAATACAAAAGGCACAAAGAATGCCCCTGAAATCTATACTTTGTAGGCAAAAAGTTCAGCCTACAAATACATGACATTTTGACACTTTTGAGGTTTCATGATCCATACTGTGTACAAAATGTGGGATATTATATATTGACAGCCATCTGTGACAAAGCTGGGCAAGACAAAAGATCCTTAGGTAGAAACAAAACCCCACTTAATTTGTACGTGATGCATGCAAAATCCAATCTTGGCTCCTACCTATTGTCTTCTTTGATCATTATAATACCAGTTGCCTGCTGAAGTGCTGTGGACTCATTGTCTGGCAGCCAAAGCCCAGTGATGTATGTGTTGTAGGACAGAGACTTCATCGTTGTTATGTAATTAGATTTTCTGACATGAAGTGTCACTCTTTGCCCATCTCTAATTACATATTTGTTGTGAAAATATCAGGGCAGCAGATATGTAACGTCAGCTGCAGCCTTGCTGTCAGCTCATTTAACAGCTGCCTCTGTGGTGTGTCAGAACTCGTGTCAGGCCTCCAGGCTATTTGCTTTGATTAATTCAAAAAGTAACCAGGGACAGCAATTTATTTGCTAATGAAAGAGCATTGCCTCTCTATTATTTCCTCATTAGTCCTTACCTCAGACATTAACAGGTGAAATTGTCGTTCCTTAAAAGAATATTATGCAAGAGCTTTACTTTGCGGCTTATTGTACTTTTTATTTTTTGTGCAAAGTGAGTGGGACTATTGACCAACAGGGGACAGTCACACAGTAATCAATTAAATGCTATCAGAGGGCATGTTTGTGCTACTGAAACATTTTGACACAGATTTAGAGTCAAGACAGTTTAGCCTCACCTAAAATGAGCATTGATTAAGGTATTCTCCATGCAGATGGACAGTTGTCTTGCTGCTCTAAATGTGCATCATAGGCCTTGGTCACAACCGGCTGTACGGGCTCCTACGGCCTGTCTGCGTCCCAAATATGTGCAAAATGGGATGTGCTACGCAAGTCCATCTTGCAAAATTTCGAAGTCGCAGACATTCCGTAAGCACGTAGGGAGGATCTTTGACATGTCAAAAAGATTCTACGAATTCTCTGCAAACAGCGACACAATAAGTGTATCTTGCTGCACCTGCAAGGAGTTTGCGAGTGAGACATGCACATTTTTAAGGCACCATGGGAAGAAAGTCTGTGGTCTAAGACACAGGTCGCACTAAGTGAGACAGCCCCGTGTGCGTAAAGCATGGTGCACACACTCACAACTCATGAACAAAACTGAATGCATTGTTGGGTTCTCTATTTGTCATGTCTATACCTTACTATGTTAAATGCTGTGTGATAACCACAGATGTTCACAAGTCTTTTTTTGCAAGTCCAAGTTAAGTCTCAAGTCTTTGTGGGGTGAGACTTGGTCAAATCTCAAGTCTTTGATCACGAGTCCAAGTCAAGTCTCTAAAAAAATAAATCTCTCATGTCTCTTTTTGTTTTAATGAGCCCTCTATCATCTGCTGCTATTTGGTCTACTAAGAATACTGCACAGTTATATCTAAGGAATTCAAAGCATCTACTGTATTATTATCCCTCCTTTATCTATTAGCATAACGTATCAGTACTGATTACTTGTTTGTTATATGATCACTTTAAACAGGGTCCTGCAATGCAAGATGAAGAAAACACACAATGAATGACTTCCTTTAAAGGAAACTGTGTTCTTCCAACATGAACATACAGTTACAATATATCTTGCCCCCTATTGTGCAGGCTCAGTCGGACTATGATAAGAACAAAAATACAGAAAATGCTACACCTCACCCAGTCAAAGGCATTGTAGGCTAATTAACATCCTTCGAAGTAGTGCAAAACATCACACTTTAGCGAAATGCAAACAACTTGTAAACAAAACACTTAAAAGTACTTTACACACTTGTATATGTTACTTCTGTGCCATTTGCAATTAAAAAAATGCTCACAAAAAAAGCAAAACTATTGCTGCCACCACTAAAACTGTAAGTCTATAAACTGGTGATATCAAAACGTGACCAGATTTGTTCCAACAGGCACCTTTCTTTGCATGACAAAAATGATTCCTTGCATAAAAGTAAAACTCAAAAAGGAATATCATTCACGTTATTGGCTATCTGAACTTGTTTACTAATGAAACAATAACCTTTCTGTGGAAACAATTTTTTGTTTTGCCGAGAACAAAATATTTAACACTAATAAACCTACAATAAGATCAGAATGGTTTATCTCATTTTTCTAGTAATACACTGGCTAAACATGAACAAGCTTGTAGGTGTCTTCCAGAGGCCTACTGTAAGATCTAGAAAAGTATTAGGCAACAGAATGGTGACATTTTAAAAAGATCAAGCTGGACAATGTCCTTGCACTAAGCCTGGCTCAGTGAGGGCGCATTATTAGGCCTCTGTGACTGAATAGACTCTCCACTGCTGCACTGGTGGCAGGAACAGCAAGCGCTCTCATAGCCACAAGATAAAGCCTCGGGAAGACTTTGGCATGCCTCTTCCAGAAACCGAGGCAGTCCACTTCTTCTTCATCAGAACCATGTCAAAGAGGAAGGAATGACATTAAGCCCGTCAGACATTTGAGAGTTTCCCAACCCTTTACCATTCTGGGTCATTTCAGTGCAACCGCCTGTAAAATGACATCTCCAAATTAAAATGAATGCTGTTATTGACCCTTATGGAGTATATAGAAACTTTGACCTCTGTTGTAAAGATAACACTCTCTAGTTTTAGCCACAGCAATCAGAATCATTCCAGGTGCTACCAGTAAAAAGTTATTCTATTTCCATCATCACAGAAAAAAATATTTTTTGATCCTCACCTAAGTTTTTTCTTGAAAATAAAGGAGCATAAAGCAGCATTAGGAGGTGGGAACTAAGACACACTGTGTATTTCAAATTTGAAAACAATATCTGTAAAACTGATAATCTGACACCAGTTTTTATACTGGTATGTTCACGCGTTTTATTGAGGGACTGTTGTTTCATCCACATCTATCCAAATTGGACACCACTGAACATGTCAGGAAAAAGTGCTATATCTTTTGAATGCTTGAACCTACAGACATCAATGAGGGCTCGATTGAAAGCTTATAGCCAGAGGAGTCACTCTATTAGTTATAGAAATTCATATTTCATCATAAACACTAAATAAAATATATATTTTTCATAAAAAGATATACTAAGACCATATCAAAACAAGTGTTATGGGCCAGTTTAAATATATATTTACAATTCACACTAAAAACAAACACTGCAAA
>NW_007577760.1:1235139-1242187 GCF_000690725.1 Stegastes partitus
TGAGGATCTAATACGTGTTGCGGACAGAATTACTTTACTGGATTATATTCAGTGGTTCTGTACGGACAGAATGAGACCAAGCTGGTGAGGAATGAGCGATGTTTAAAGCTGCAGAGAGCCTTCAAAAGTAAGAAAAGTCTGATTTTAATATTTTGCTTTTCTGTACAAAAAGCTCTTTGTGTCAACGCTGTGGTTGCTGTATGTCAAAAAGGTTTATAGCATCAGAAAGAGGAGACTCTGAGCTTTCATTCGATGTTTATATTGTCGGGAAACTTGATTGTGAAGGGTGCACATATGGCTGTAATGTTTTTGGAAAGTGGTCACGTCAGCGGGACGTAGGAATGGTAAGGGGTTTTAATACGCCAAAAAAAGTAAAGGAAAAGTAAAAGAAAACATGATTGTTCACGAGTCCCAAGTCTGAAGTCTCTCTGTGTGCGACTTAAGTGCGAGTCCCCATCTCTGGTGATAACGTGTTGTAAACTGCGCTATACAAATAAAATTGAATTGAATTGAATTGAAGAGGTAATCATGAGCAAATATGTGTAAATGAATATATGAAAATATGTGTTTGCAGCTAGTACGTGTATCTGTTGGAGAAGCGGGTCGGTCACTGGAGATGCTGCTGGCTGGTATCAAGCTGGAAGTCAGAACTGGGGTGACAGTGACACTGCAGGCGAGCTGTCAGGATCTGTGTGGGCTACACAAAACATGAAATCATATTTATTTTTTTCACTGTTTGTTTAAAAGTTTTAACTTTTGTCCTGAAATCAGTTTGTATTGTCCCGCATATATATATAAATATATATATCCTGGGGCGATCGCCCCAGGATGACGGGACATCCTTGTTTTTTGTTTTTGATTTGTTTTTTGACAATCATGCCAAACCGATCACAACCGTCGTCAGTACATCATCACGAGCGCTTGAGGCAAGTGTGATTGCCTTTCGCTGTGTGTTCCATTCTCTTCATAAGTGGTGAGTGTGTGCCATGTTCGCAGGTGGCAAGACAAACTCTAGAAGTCAGTACAATTTCCATGGCAATCGCACATTGCAATTGAACGGACATCTCACTTGCGACTTGCAAGGCAGGCTTGATCGTCTGTTACACATTTCTTTCCTCTACCTCTACGACCTCCACGGCCTCCATGGGACCCCAAATTCGCAGAGGACGTACGATCCCAAAAGTCGTGCATCTGGTTGTGACCAAGGCCTAAAAGACGAGACGAACTCTCTTACATGTGAAGTATGCGATTCAAGAGATAGATTGTTGTTTAGTTAGTTCATGTATTTACATAGATATATTATATTATATATTTACATACATATTTACAATTGAATTTCCCTTCTGGGATGAATAAAGTATTTTTCATTTCATTTCATTCATTTCATTTCATTTCATAGTTGGCTTGTGCCAGATTTGCCACTCCTTTAATTTCCATTGGCACCATACAGCTTCCTTCCCCTTTCTTTCCCCTTGTGCTGTGCACAACCGTAAACTGGCACAAGGCACACGTAAATAGTGTTGTGTGGATCGGTTCAGGCCACTTAGTGCAGAAACACTAGATTTTATTTTCAGTCCACACGTAGAACAGCTAGCTTGTGGACCTCGCAGACATATTCGCTGCCTTTGACTAAGGGTATGTTAAATTACAATTACATACTGCATTGTTAATTAAACCAGCAACAAAGCAATACTTATCAACGTGTACAGCTACCCGAATAAAAATTAAGTTCTCTGGCTTCTGATAATAATAATAATAATAATAATAATAATAATAATAATAATAATAATGTATATGAAGACATGTTCTATGTATTAATGCTGGGATTCAAAGAAAGACGTGTTAATCTGTTCTCCTCTAGTGATTCTGGGTTTCTATGAATCTGTCCCTTTGCTGTGCTCATACATTATTCCTCTCATGCAACATTTGTGTTTAATGACCTGTGAGATCTGGGAGAATGAGCTTGGCAGATCATTGGTGTTTTTCTGTCAATGCAGCAGCATTAAATGAGTGACAGGAGCAATGCTTTCACTCACGGGATCTCTGGGTTGTAAGGGTGAGGAGTATAAAGCCCTTTGAGATAGGAAGCAGTCCAGGAAAGATTCATATTAGCTTTGGGCAGTATAGGTATGTTTTTTCATACCTTTCTAACATTCTAATGGCATACATAGTATATGATGGAATTTCTGTAAAGAAAAATTTTAAAGATGAGCTGTTGGTGATGTAAACAAATGCAACACGTATAATACTAAGTGCCTATCTTCTATTGATTCTTGCTGGAGGACTTTTATCTTTTCAATACTTTGTATGTCCACCTTTATTTTTGATGACAGAATCAATCCTTATAGATGTGGAGGAATAAAGAGATGTTCTGTCATTCTGCAGGGACATTTTTTCACCTGCTCTTTGCTGGAGGGGTTGTGTTGTATGACCCATCGCTTTAAAATTCTCCAGAGGTGTTCTGTTGGATTCCAGTCATACGTTTCACTTTTTTTTTTCTACAAACTCTCGTGTTATTTTGGCAGGGTGTTTCGGATGCAGGAATATTCTTATCCTGTCAAGCTTCCGCAGGCTTGGAGCCATCTTGTCAGCCAGTATTTTGATATATCCACAGGCACTCATGGTGCCTTCCAAAATCATTTCCCCCACACTTTGTGCACTCGTGCATCACACTCCCATCTCTGCACCCCACTGTCAGGACTATGCATCCACTGTAACAGTCCTGGTCAGATTCCTTATTGTCCATGGTGCCACTGTAAGAAGACGGCCACTGTGGCTCTGATTATTAGCACCACCTGATTAGTGCTGCAGCTTGTGAAGAGACACAGTTAGACTTTTCAATTCCTCGAGCAACTTCTTTTCAGACATGCAGAGAGACATGACCCATAAGGCTGAAGTTGTAGAAATTATGGTGTTTAGAGATCATTTATCCCCTGACTAAAGCAATTAATCCAGTTGGAAATCATGTGTGTTCGATTTTGTGTCAGTGATCACAGGCTGTCTAATGTGTGCTTCAGTGACCACAGGTGTATTCACTTTGGTTACACTGAGTTTCTATTTTGGGGCCTGTATTTTCCATGTAGTCTTTCTAAAGTATCTCTTTTTAACTGTTTAGAGGAACTAATTCACTTAGTTCCAGTTATTGAGAGGTGTGCCATTTAAAAATTATGTTTTAGTGAAGATCCTGAGAAGCAAACAGAGAAGACAAAAAAACAAAACCAAAAAAAAAAAAACGAAGAAAAAATAATATCTCTACAGTGACTCCGTTTACATGCACATTTATTTTCCACTCTTATTTCAAATGTGAGAATACTATAGGTTTGTAGGTATAGTACACTATTTTTTATTTGGGAATTCTGAACTAGCACTTATATCAATAGGTTTTTGATGTGCAACAAAATGTTTCAGAAAGTGGTGGTCAACATGTTCCCAACCAGTGGAAATTTATGCATTAAAGTACAACTCAGAGATTAGCTTTGATTCGTTTCCTGTTACGACTATGGGCTCAGCGGTTCCAAGTTTCGTAGAGACTACTTCAGCACCACTTAAAATGCTCACCTCTGTAGGGGATTTCCAGACAGGTTGTGATGGCTGAGAGACAGAGCAGACTCAGCAAAGAAGCTATAGCTTCTCTGTTTGCCTGGAATAATTACAGCAAACCAGTAGCAAGAATCCGTGTTTGGGAATGCTGACCAAGGTACCCTTCCCCTGGCTTAGCAGCATCTGAACTTGACTCTAAGATGAAGTGCAAACATAATATGTTACCTTGATGACTTCAGTTATGGCAGATGAGTGGTCAAATGGAATGAAAGAGAGAAAACACCGGAGCTACAAAACCAGCTTTAAAATGTGGGTATGTGTCTGTGTCACTCTTAGTAACAAGGGGAATCAGCAAGCATAGCAAAAAATGTCTAAAGTGGTTATCATTTCATTCTTAGATTTGCGTCACAGAGGCATTTCCAGTCTTTTATGCAACTGAGGGAACCCGCTGTAAAAACTAAGAAAGTGTGAATCACAAATGCCAATGCTGCTTCTGCCTCCAGCGATGAGCCATCTTTACTAAGAGCAACCCTAAGTTCTCGAGTCAGGGTTTTAAAACACAAAAGAAGTACAAAAACACCTAAAGCCTATCCAAGGGATGTCAAACTTATTCTGTCAATGGCAGAGTGTATAAAGGTTTCACACTGAGCAATGGCATATAACAAGTGAGCTGCCTGAAGACATTCGTAGTTTGTGAAATTTGTTGTTCATCAGTTCCGTGTTAAGGTACAGCTGGAATAAAAACCTACATACACTCAATTTCTAAGCTGCTTGTACAAAATCGTCTGCTAAATGTAATGTATCAAGTTGTGTAGCAGCTAAATCAAGGCCTAGGCATTTTCCACTTAATTTCTCAACCTCTGATATAGACAAATGGGTTGTTATTATTTACCTGACATGTCTTGACTGCCAAAGCCTGCAGTCTTCATCAGAGGTGTTGCTAAAGCCTCCTGTCAACGGAATTATTGAGGCAACACCTCTGATGAAGACCAAAGGCTTTGGCTGTCCAGGCATGTTAGGAAGGTAGTTCGTTCCTATTTGTCTTATAACAAGTCAAGAAACTATACCAAGGCTATTGTTTATTTTCACAGAAACAACCATAAATGAATTACTGCTGTTGTTGCTGCAACTATCTGTAAACTTTTCCTCTCAGGGATCTTTACAACCATTTTAGTATTCACTGCAGCAAAGCCAACAGAATCAATGCAACCTGAACAAACCTTCTATACCACTACTTGGTTCCATCTGCCTGTGGATATCACCAGAGAAAGTCGATGCTCACTTACCACTATTCATTCCAACTCAGACACAAAAGTAATGCTTGACTGTACTGAATTTTTTCCTCCCTTTTCTCTTGTTTTCAACATTCAAGGCCAGCACTGACACTGCACCCCATAATCCCATCAATAGTGTGCCTGCATTGTACGCAAATTCTATGAGTGACCGGGACACTTTCAAGACATCTGGCATTGCCAAACCTCAGCTACCATTCATGATTATTATGATAAGGGCTTACTCATGGACACTCTCATTTCCTGCAATGTTCACTGGCGGTCCTTTCATTCAGAGAATATCCAAATGTGTAACGAGGATGTTGAGCAGACAACTTCTATTGCCTGCTTGAGAATCCATGTCGAGAGGTGTATCGAGAGAATTAAGGAGAACAAACTCTTCGCAGAAGTTTCCCCATTATCGAAGTGTGGAATCATTGATCAGCTATTCAGTGTGGCTTGTCTTCTTGTAAAAATACCAGAATAGACCACTGATGAAGCACTTGAAGGTAAATGCTGCTGACAACTTAAGGGAGTTAAAACCCTTATTAATAGACTAATCGCACTTGCAGTAGTGGGATGAAGGCTACCATCATAACATTACTTTTAATAGTTGAGCTCTGTTAAAACTCAGTTACCACATAATATTTACACATTAGCAACATTGATTCGTTGAGCAAACATGCCCAAAGCATTCTTCACTGAAAAAAATATAAACGCAACACTTTTGTTTTTGCTCCCATTTTTCATGAGTTGAACTCAAAGATCTAAGACTCTTTCTGTTTACACATAAGGCCTACTTCTCTCAAATATTGTTCACAAACTTGTCTAAATCTGTGTTAGGGAGCACTTCTCCTTTGCTGAGCTAATCCATCTACCTCACAGGTGTGACATATCAAGGATCTCTCAAGCTAGTTTCAGTCAATAGACCGGTCCAAACATGCTAGCTTGTAGAGGCTGTACAAGAAGCAGATCGAGGGCGGCAACAAAACACCACCCTATGAGGTGAGAAAGGGAGGTTTTTTTTATTCCTTTCTCCCATTACCCCGAGGGATTTACATTGCTGCAGCGGAAAACCATACGGTCCCAAAATAACTATTTTGCAGAATATGAGGGGTGTGTAATTTGTGACCTGTAACCTTTATTTATTTTTTATTTTTTTTGCAATATTTGTCGAAGTGCCTTTGTATGGACGGCTTAATGCATGTCGCAAGCTAGTATACGACGTGTGTCCGAAAAGTTCAACGGATGGATGGATGTTTGACAGGAGTAACAGATCTGTATGGGCTTTTGTTGTTAATGGTGCTGTTGTTGCACAACCAGTTACAATGAGATGTGTCAGTTGAGTAGGTTGTCCTTCAGTGTAGCACAGGACACATGTAAAAGACTATGGACATATCTGGCCCAAACCACCTCCGAATTTGTTCTAATCATAGACTGTATAAAAGATGGATGTAGCAACCGGCCCTGAAAAATGAAGCCAACCTGGAAGTGTCACAAACTTGCAGTATCACTACGTCTGCTAGTTGCTGGCTCCAAAAAGCCCTGGCTCCCAGAGACCCCAATTGTAAACGGCATGATCACAAATACCACTTTCCTACAACTCAGGATTTTTTTTTGTTAGTTTTCATGTTCAAATCCAGAGATCAGGTGGCCAATCTGAAAATAAATCAATACTGAATTTTAAATAAATTGTAAAAATTTTTCGGGGCAAGGGGTGTGGCTGGCTTGATTGACAGTCTGGTCACGAATTATTGACAGGTCGTAGGGAAGAGGCAGCATGGAGTCTCATTCACCGTCAAACTCAGGTCCCCTCCTCGTTTGGATTTACTGCTGATGTAATTAACCGTTAGATTGTCGTAATTTACCCGGGGGTAGCAGCACATTTTTCACAAAGTTTTACTTTCCGCTGGCTGGTTTTAACCAGTTTTCAGTTCACCGAAATTTGGACCTTCGGCTGATTGAACCATAGACACTGATAGTAAGGGCATTTTATGAGATATTTCACAAATCTGCCAACTAAATCGTTACCAAACAATTTATTCACCAATATGTTGGTAAAGGTGTGTAATAACATGTTTTAAAATGTTGAAATTCAACTACCCTATCATACATGTAAACTACAGCTCGGGGAATTGCGCCTGGATGACGGCCGCTTCCAGTGCTGTTTTCAGCTGATCCGGACCCATTTTGACTACCTGTTGGAGAGGATCGGTATCACGTTATGCGATACGTGC
>NW_007577760.1:1243027-1244413 GCF_000690725.1 Stegastes partitus
AGATTTTTTGTCTCTTTTCTGTCTCTTTGGTGGTGTTTTTTGTGCCTCATCGATGGCCCTGCAGACTGTGACGAGTAGCAGTTCGACCTCTTGGGATTGGGTAACTTTGCCCAGGGGTTTACATGTGGAATGATGTTTGGTCTTGGGGCTGGCTGGCTGCTGGAGCCTGTGTTTCTTCAACCTTGTGCTTCTTGGCAGACAGGATGAGATTTTTCCTTCTTGCGACTATGGTTTCCATCGCAACGAGATTTCCACAATCCTTTCGATTTACTGCTGACTGGACAGATGTGAGTGCCTGATGAGGACAAGGGGCATGTAGAAACTTTTGTTGTCTGAATGCTACATCACACAATTTGGCCCAATCAGATCGCACGTGGCGATCTGAGTGTACCAATCAGATCATCACATTACTTATTTCAGTGTCAACATACAGTGTCTATCGCACATTTGCCGTATCAGGCAGGATGTTGCCTGGCAACAGAGTTTCCAACCACACACAGGTGTTCCAGCCTTTGGACCACATGAAGACCCTCATTTATCTGCTGTGCTTCAACCTCAACGCTGCCCTTACATGCATCTCCAACAATACACCTGCCATGTTTGAAGTTGATGTTCTGCACACCATAACAAAAATGCACACACTTTTGTTATGGGTTCTATGGAGATTGACTCTTTTTTTAGCCATCCTCAAGTGAAAAATCGAGGAACTTTAGCTTTTGACACTCTGGTGTTGGCTTAGATTTATCAACCCAGAAGGTTGATGCTTGCCACAAACCTATATCCTTAAGCATCTGAAATGGCCAAATTGAAAAACTAGAACCACGTCTTAACCTTGATTGTGAGCAAATCTAAGTTACGATAAGTAACTATCAGTGGTGATAATGTGCAAACCACTTGAATCCCAAAGTAAACCCAAAGCAACTACAAGTTAACAATTTAGGCTCTTATTTTCAAAATTCATTTTAAAAATACAATTTTCCTTTCCAGCAACAGATTGACTTTTTTGTCATTTTTCTTTGGTACTCATCTTGTATTTAGTACATTTTATCTACAGTAATCATTTTTGTGAGACTTTTTTATTTATTTATTTCAACAATTTGGCACTTATAGCCATGCTTGTATTTAGTCTACTTTCATTTACAGTATTTTTCTTTGTTTTTGCATTTAATCAGTTCTGACAGTGTTTTTTAGTGCAAAGTCAGATATATAGGAGCGTTTGAAAAAATATCTGAAATGTTGAAGTGAACGCTATTTACAAGAAAGCTGATATGACTTGAGATGCAACATTCAAAATGTAACCTGCAGCAGATTTTTTTTCCAAAGTTTTCTAAATCAAGCAGACGCATCGGATTACAGATGAAAATGTTACAGAGAGTTTTCGTTAAA
>NW_007577760.1:1244849-1256169 GCF_000690725.1 Stegastes partitus
CCTAGTGAGGATTAAGCGGTGTATAGATAATGGATGGATGGATTATATAATTAGGCTGACAGTAGAACACACAGAGATATGAAACCGTGGCCTGCAGCGGTAGAAGTAACTAAAGCTACTTCTGTAATTTTCTCAAAGGGAAACGCCTGTTTTTTCATCATAGCTTAAAATTTTCATCTCTGAACTCATCCATTAATGTGTCTCAGTCTGAATGTTACATCTCGAGTCATATCAGCTCACTTGTAAATAGTGTTCACTTCATCATCCAAGACATTTTTTTTGAAAGCTCCCATATATCCGACATTGCACTAAAAAACATTGTCAAAGCTGATGAAATGCCAAAATTTAGGATATATTCTGAATATATTCTAATTTTATTGTTGAATATATGAATGCATCCTAATATATAATGCTGAATGAATGTGGGACATAATGCACTTCTCCCAGATTATCTCAAACTGTTTTCAGTCTGGATGTGTTTTGTGGTTTTGGTCCTTAATATTACAGTCAGTTCTAATGATATTTTACGAAGCAATGTCTCTGCCCCAAGAGGCTTGACACTTGTTTAATTTAAATTGATGACGCTAATCAGCACTGATTGTACTGTAATACACATTGAGGAGGAGAGTAGCATGGAAAGGATGAAGGGTGAGAGACTAACTGAACAAAAGAAAGGTGATGATGTACAAAAAAAAAAGTGAGAAGAATAACACATGAGCAGTAACAATTAACTTTTCAATCAGGCTGTAATGTGTAGGGAATTGACACAGAAAAGCACCCTCAGACTGTGAGTCCTTTAATAGAGGTCAGAGGTATTTCTGGGAGATCATGTTATATTTTGAACAGCACAAAGGCAGTTTCTGAAAATACTGTACAAATTGAAAAGTACTGGTAGAGTTGAGATGACAAGATAGCGAAGTTAATTTTATCTGTTCAGAGATAAGGGAATATAATCTCATATTACATTTGAACATGAAACAAACAGCACACTGGCACATAGATGTATGCACACACTCACACATGATATAATGTAACACACAAACACACATGATTGCAGCTCTTGCACAATGTACTTTTCATCTCATGATTTTTCTTTACTCCTCCTTAATTATGGCTATTTTTTTTTATTCTACAATAATGTGTTTTTAATCCATTTTTTGATTTTGCACATCCTTGTGGAACAGTCATATTGCATTCCATTGTCTACACTGTATGAGCATGTGAGAAATAATGATCTTGAATCTTGCTTATAGAGTCCAGACCTCTTTGAACAAATTAAGCTCCTCTTTGGCTACAATGATAAAGTAGTACTAGAAAATCTATCTGTTACATCTACTGAAATACTCCAGTAGCGTATCCTAATAATAAAGTGAAATGCAACAACCATACTGTTGATAATTTTTAAAAACAAAAACAGGATAAGGAGGAGGAGGCGGCTGGTGGAGACTGAGAGTCAGCGAGACATCCTGCCATAGATACAACTGATAATGAGAGCGCAGGCTGCAGGCAGGAAAATACTCAGCGAGCCAGAGAGAAGAGAAAGGACTACTTTCAACCACAGCAGCTACATAATGTGCGCATCGTCGGCAAACTTCTCTTCTGGTCAAGACAGTTTAAATTTGAAGGTGCAAAATCACAGTAAGAAACAAGACCTGCAGAGACCAGTGCATCACCTAAAGAACGGAGCCACTCTGGACTACTTTTCAGCGATTAGATGAGAGTAATTAGTGTGATTAGTGCTATTAGATCACACTAATAAAAAAACACTGGGCTGAATATGAATCCAGCAGACACCAGCTACACAGCTTGTGCTCAGTTCATAGGACTGATTAAAGACAGCCTCTGGAGGAAAAAAAAACACGGTGACAGTATTCCCTCTGCCTCACATGTATTGTCTATCGTCAATGTCTTCACCAAAGAACATGATAATGAAAAATCCTCAGAGTTAATTACAACAGCCTAACATTTAGAAAGTAATGTAGACATTTTAATGGTTAAGGTAAACCTAAAAACATATAGACTGACAAGGTACTTTGTCACAAAAGGCAAACTTTAGCATCATAGCTGTCACAAAGTACAAGACACAAATACCTTAGAAAAACATGTAATAAGGCATGTGTAAATTTTCATTTATATATAAAGTAGCACAAAAAATAGAGCTTGATAATGCTGTTAATGTGCAAAAAAATGTAAAAACAAAATATGATAATTACAAAAATATCCAATGATATGTGTTTGCTTTATCCAGGCTATTTATGCTACAAACAAGTCAGGCTGTGCTAGCCTTGGTACAATATGTGCAAATTGACTAAAAAAAATTTTTTTTTAAATAGCCATGGGAGCAGGTGGTTCTGCTGTTAGTCTGGGCCTCTTCCAACCACATGTCGGGCCCTCTATTGTCCTTGAATTGGACATGTAGGGTTCATCCTATAAGCATCTTCTTTCTCTAAAATCAAATGATATTATACCGAGTAATGTCATATTCTCTTCTGTCCGTAGATTGGAGCTGGGGTTGTTGAATATACAAAGGGATGTCTTTATGATTGGGTAAGTATAACCTGCTCCACCTCATATGCAAAACACAACACTTCAGACCCAAATCAAAGCTCAAAGTACTGAGAGCTGAACTCAAAGCCACAGTTAGTGCACCCAGTGTGGTGAAAGCAGCTGTCCTCATGTCCTGCAGTTTTAGCCCAATGCAGACACAGATGACAGAGCAAGGACGGCTGGTATTCTCTCACTGTTTTGAATTAGACAGCATTTCATTATTGAAATCTTTGATGCATGGGCGTGGACAATGAGGAAGCCAGACCAAAACCTGTCGGTGAGCTGTTTAAGTTCCTGGCAGCCATGAAGAAGCAGCACCAACACAAAGAAGGAGAAATTGGGTGACAGATGCTATGATTGAGGTACACATATATTTTGTGTATGTAAAATCCAATTTCATGTTTTTAAAACTGGGCTGTTGTTGTTCACCCTTATAGGCACCCTGATATGTTTCCAGCCCTCCTGACAGGCCTAGGTATTTCCACCTTTTTTCTGTCTCTTTTTCTTTTGCCGATAGCAGGGAACATACACAAAATAGATACAGTCAAGGCAGTGATGTGTAAAATGTCCTCAACCATGACTCTTGGCCAAGTGATAAGCTGAAATCTTAAATGCTCGTGCTCAGTGTCCTCAAACCAGAAACTGTTAAATGCTGTTTTACACCACTAGTCACTTGAGTCCCACTGAAATAGTGCCAAGTTCTCCCTACATATAAGGAGTTAAATTTATGTTCAAAAACCTTTACCTGATTATCATGTATATTATTGATTAGTAAAACTATTGTGGAAATAATCTTACTATGACAAATGTGCCACAAAGAGAAGAAAACCATTTGCCTACATGCTGAAATTTCACATTTCTCTGTTACAATATGCATAAGTACATTGTTGTGTCTATGTTTACAAAGATATATATATATATTTAGATTTATTTAGATTTTCAGTGTCCATATATATATATATGTAAGGATTAAACAACGAGGAGCCGTGCATTATATGGTTTGAATGCATGCAGCGGAGTCTAAAACACCACAACACGAAGCGGAGTGGTGTTACTCCGCTAAGCGATGCCCCGTAACAGCCACGATCTGGTGCGCTTCTAAACCTGCTGCTTACAGCCTGCACACTGCTGTGCTCCTGATGCTGTGGTTGGTGTAAATGCGTGAGAGGGGAGCAGTAAGGTGGACCTGAGAAACAATGATTGATGTTTAAATCTAGGATGTGGTAGGCTAAATAAATCATGACGCATACAGGTCTTTTTCTTCTTACCTCTTCACAAATCTTTTTCAACATGTTGCCCAAGTAATTTACCCCCATTGGCTCTTTGGAGTACCAGATGGCCTCCATTTGTGCGTCTCGGGTGCGCTTTGGATGCAGGTAAAAGGCTGTTGCATCATTTGGGCATTTGGACACATACTTTTTAAAGCTGGTCACCGGACACAAAGGATCTGCTGGCATCGCGAACATGAATCCACGGAGGTTTTCCTTCTGAGCTTCATTGGGGTTGGTGCGGTTTTTGGTGTGTGGATTATGGGCCAAAGAAACATACTCGATGCCGTCGTCATCTCGAAGGAGGACAAGATGATTTGGACGGCTGTCTGTTTCCTTCACGGCCTCTCCTGGCGAAGCACAGCTGAATTTCCCACCAAACTTTGCGCACTAGTCCAGCGGGTGTATCACAGGAGAAGACATTGGATGCTGTAATAATCTGGATGTCGCTCTCACTTATTTTAGGATAGTGGCAGCTCGTGTCGTTCTCTGACTTTCTGTAGTGCTTTGTTACAGATTTGAGTACAGCGTTACTTGTTTTAAATTCTACATCAGCAATGATGTTGAAGTGAGGGAAAAAACGGTTAAGAGCAGCTCTTCTGGACATCAAACTGGCTACACTGTAGTGTTTCCCTTCTTGAGACTGCACAGAAGCGTAAAATTCTCTCAAAACGCTGTTGAGCACAGCGGCTAACTCTAAATCAGCATTTCTTCCCTTCTGCTTTAGAAAATCTCTTAAAATTGTGACTGCCCATTTTGTTACTTTTTTTGTGTTCTGTTCTTCTTTCTCGTCTTCAATCTTGTCCAGTTCGTCCGATGTTAAATCTTTATGTCGTTGCTTTCGCTGTTCTTCTCGTTTGCTCTCCTCCTCTTCCCATTCTTCATGTTTTGTTTCAGCCAAAAATACTAAAATTAACCTCGAAATCCACGTTTTATCGCATTTCTCTCATTCACATGTCAAGACATAGCTGATCTGTGCCAGCTGATCTGCGTGTTGCTATGGTGACGCCCAGAGCGCTGTGACATAATAGTGATTTAAGTCACCGAACTACGTGTGCGTATACATGAAAATAATGCACGCCAGTTAGCCATAGAATTCTCGCTGACCATGGCTGACCTTGGTTCTGCTTAATCCATGCTGATAGTTGTTAGTTGATTAGAAAGAATGCAGCTTTTGTGATAATGTTCAAGAAGCTACAAACAGGTTCAGGTAGCTCGTCAAATGATTGGGTATAGCAGGAGGTAGGTCTCTTTCCAGGCTGGTTGTTGCAACAATGAACTAATGAACTATGACTGCAGACATAATTGGGCAGTGGAAGATCATTTGAATGACTAACATGCAGACAAGGCAGAGCCAAAGGGGCTTGCATAAAGTGCTGGCTCTGGCAGAGGTCAATGTACGATCTGACAGAACGGTAGGATGGAGCAAAACACAAGCAGGGTCTGACACTTAAATAATGCCATAATTTGGTTTAATCTGCTATCTGTGCCTGAATGAAATCTGGACATTTTTTTACACTTTCAGAAGGCAAGAGAAACAATAGTGTTCGCTGGGTTTTGAGTCCAGAAGGCCAACAAAACATGAGGCTGGGCTTCGACCAGGCTGATCTCAGTGGAGGAGGAGGAGGGCTACTGACTTGGACTACAGATACATTGGAACAAGAACTGTGTTGAAATAGCAGGATGAATACTGCATGTGGGAGATGATGTTTTGTAGTTACTATAAGGTCAGCAAAGTTAATATTGCATCAGAGTGGAAGAGGGTATTTCGTTGCATCTGGATTCCTCAGTCCTTCACCATTGACGCTGGCCAAAAATCTGTTAAATGTTCTGCTTTGCACTCTGACTCTTAAATCCTGCTTATAAATTGTGAAGCAGGATCTTCTGAGTCCCATAATAAGCAAGAGAAAAGTAATCTTGGGCTATAAAAAAAAAAAACAAGCAAGGAACAGCAACCCACTTGCATTTTGTAACAGGAGTGGTGCTGTTTTTTTAAGCCTAAAATGACAGTTTATCCTTAAACCTAACTTCATTTTACCTACCCATGTACCCATATATGATATTTTAATATGACTGCAGTTACTGCACCACATTCTATTATATTCTATGCAGGTTTTTAGAGTTTGCAATAGGCCCAGCACTTTATTCATTCATCTCTAAATTGGACCGTAGTATGCTGTGTTGCCAGGTAAGGGACAACAGACATCCTGACTGTGTGCCATCTGTATTTTCACACAAGCCTGACATGGCTTTTTGCCAGATTTCTGTGCGCAGAAAATCTCAAGAGGAAGAGGCTTTCATATGAAGAGCACTGATACCGCTGAGTGGACTCATTATCAAGCATGTCAATGTAATTATAAAACATCAAAACAACCACAAAAACAGAAACAAATGCAGTTGCAGGTAAAGCAAGTTTGACAGCTGGCACGCACGCTTTTTTTTCACTGCAATGATTTTGAGGACAAATTTCAAAACTGGAGATTAAATTGTTTCCTGGACCTCCAAATCCTCCATATGTCACTCTGTTCAGACACTTTAAACTACTCTACGCTACAGAATGGCAAGTTGTAATATCAGAGAAATTCAGCCACACATGTTTTGAGCTGGAACCGATTCTGGAGAGTAATGACACACAAAGTTGTCACAGTTTAGGACTGAACCTAGAAGCACACACTGAGGCAGGAGTTAGGTAAAAACATCTATTAGGGGAAAGACGGAATGGGTGAGGACCCTCAGTAGGAGCACAGCAAAGAGGGGAGGAAGAGAGAGGCAAGAAAAATACAAAAGACCCCAACAGACATCAAGGCATCCCCCATTAGTCAACCGCATCCCATCTTGTAAGAATTAATGCTTGAAGTTCTTATGATTGACAAGTCTGAATCTGTGTTCTTGAGATGGTGCTGCAGCTTCAAGGTGGAAATGCCCACATGGTGTCGATGGATCATTTCGCTCATGATGACCCCAGGCATATAAAACAAACACTATGTGTTGCTGTTCCTAGCACAGGAGGTGTGAAATTGATAGATAGGTATCAACAGTCCAGAAGGACAACTAATGGGAAAAGTAAGGGGTGGGCAGCAATATGTGGCAAACTGTCCTTAGAAAGGACAAGCAGGGCTTTGTCCAAGCTTTATACAGCAGAGGAAGGAGGGCAACTGCGACTGATTGAAGGTCAAACCAGGTCGTAGGATCCTGAACTTGGTGCAGTGTGTAAGCTGGACACATTTCTTACTTTTACTCCACAAAGCCTAAACTGTCTCCTCTTGTAGATTAATGCAAAAAGGGGCAATTGTAAGTCCACTTTTCTGTATATAAAAATAAACTATTTTCACTAAGGAATGTCACTTACTGTATTCTAAAGGTGGGGAGACTTATCTACCAGGTCCAATATAATCCATGCCACAGTGTATAAGATGGACAGAAAAGTGCTCCTGTTGCCACTATATGACTTTAAGTGCTTGTTCAGTTTCGCCACTGACCATCAAAGGAAATGTGTGGAGGTCAACATGTACTACAAATAGCATAAGAAAATATGATGGCACGCATACACAGTAGACCTCGATCAAATGTAATATTGGACAAGTACATAAGGAGTGGCAGCTTGACTAAATAGAGAAATTTGAATAATACTAAATAGTCAGCTTGAAAGTCAGACTCTTCATCATACCAGGGGAATGAGGTTTGGGGACAATGCAGAGCTGAAAGGCTTCTAGAGACTTCATCAGTGTCTGTGGCAGAGGTCACTGATGTCAACAGCAGCAACAAGGTGTTACGGCCCCATAGCCTTAAGCTGTGTCCAAAATCATCCACTCACTCCCTCCTCACTATCTGGAGACCACGAGAAAGCGGACTATGTCGTAACCTATGTAAGGAGCACCTCGGCAAAGTAACATTTTGGAGACTACTAGAGCTGTTAATTACGTCTCCCGCTAGCTCGCTAGCGTAGTGCAAACACATTGTGCATGGTGCATTGTAGGGAATTTTAAGTGCATTATAGGGGGCTACATTTGTAACTTAACATTTGTACAGCACTACAAAATGAGTATAGTGAGTGATTTCAGACAATATAGTGAGTGATTTTGGACAATACGAGTGAAAAAAGGGAGCAAAAATGCTGATTATAGGCAAAATGTAGTATAATTTAACCCTATTTTGTCTAAATTACTCTCTTTTTTTACCTTAACTGGTGTACTCAGGTAGTGTACTACTGCAACAAATGAAGCAAAGTTGGACTGTGGTGGAGGAAATGATCCCACATTAGCTTTGTAGTCACATGCTAGTTCACTTGCATGCTGTGCTCACTGCTCAGCACAGTTCAGATATCACATCGGAGAAATGGAGCACATCATTTTTGGCACAAAGCACTGACATTTTCAACTCAGGTCACTTAATCTGCTTTAGAATGTGATGGTGGCTGCTGGTGGTTTGTCCACAAGATAAGTGCTGCCTTCCATGGCTGGTGGTGAACACCAGTGATGGAGGGAAGACTGAGGTTAAGGAGCAGGTCAGGTTAAAGGTGGAAGGTATGATGTGAGAAGAGTGCAAAAAGGGCAAAACAGGGCTGTCAATAGATTTAGGATTGAGAGGCAAGACTTTGTCCTGAATTTACCACAGCAGATTAGAAATAGTGACACACACACAGCTTAAATTTTGCTTATCCTTTTTTGTTGTTTGTTTCTGGTTATTTGTTAAAAAAAAAAAAAAAAGAAAAGCAGAAAATATTTTGTCAGTGTCACTGCAAGTCAATGAAGGATGTTGAAAAGAAGCAAAATTACAGTACCTTAGTGTTCAAATATTATCATATCCAACCAAGACTGGAGGAAGCCTTTACTACGATCAGCTCTTTACACGTTTACATCACACTGCCACTTATAACACGATGAATCCTTGCAGAGATAAGTGGGAACAGTTCTTTAGTAAACATTTTAAACTTTCTTTCTTTCTGCAAGAAGCTGGTTGATCTTGTATTACTGGTGTTATTGATCTGCATACTTGGGAACACCTGATTTTATTTATTTATTTTAGCTTTCAAGCTAAGGAAATACTAATATTATCAGTGTGAGCCCTGCACCTGCATTAAGAGGTGTTTGTCCAATTTGTAAGATGGCTGAGAAGGTAAAGCCAGATTAAATTGTCATTGCAATTAATTGCATTGTAAAACTCTGATGCTAGTCATTAAATAAATCACTCATTTAACTTGTGTTTGAGGGCATGGTGTAATTATGTTGTTTATCACATTCGCTAATAAGTTAAAACAAGCCAACATGTCTGTCGTGTGGAGAAATGCTTTGTGGTGTCCGTGTGTTTGCCATTACTGTCGGTGATAATTGAAATAATATTTTTGCTTTGTGATTGTACCCTGTAGACAACACATTCCTTTCCTCTAGTCACCATGAAAGCTGGAGTGTGCTTATGGGAGAGCAACAGAGTTGACAAACCTACTACGCCTGCAGGGAGTGGAAGCAGAGTGCTGCACACACACACTGACCTCACATGGAGGCAGCTCACAGCGAACGTGCCTTGTATTAGAACACCGCTATTCTCCAACCACCAATACTAATAAAATGGTGAATAGCATCATTTTTAACAGCAGGTTATTGCGATACCAGACAATACTAGTTGGCCAGCTTATCTATGGGCTGAACTTCAGTTTTCTGATCATCACAAACCTAGCTCAGTTTTATCTCAGCCAGATCACCTTACCTCTTTAGAACAGGATTACTTCAGATCAATATTAATACCAGACGACCTGATCAACCTCACCTAACCTTACCAGCCTCTTTATTAGGTACACCTGCTAATACCGGGTTGGATCCACTTTGGCTTTCGGAAATACCTTATTTCTTCATGGCATAGATTCAACAAAGTGCTGGAAACATTACTGAGAGACTTTGGTCCTTATAATAAAGGCTAGATGTCTCGTCCACGCTGTTGGCCAGTGGAATTGCACGGCTACACTGGCGGCCATCTTGAATCGGTACACTCCCTCACCCATAACATTGTGTTGTAGTGGTGCATGTACTTCTTAAATAACCATAACTTGCTCAATTTTCTAACGATTTTCAAACAGTTTGGTTTGTTATAAACATCACAGGTGTAGTTATAACACTACACTTATGGATCATTATGTTACACTCTCACGGCCAGCAACAATTAGTATTTTAATTATTTCGTATTTTATTAGTATTTTTTTACATTTGAATTGTAGCCACGTTAATAACGTTTGGAAGAAAGCCACCCGTTTGTAAATCCGTCAAGATTTCAGCAGATAAGAGTATTTATGTTTGTGCAGATCACTCACCTTCCTTCCCGTACCACAGGTTCCGCCAGAGTGCTTCCCCGAATCAAGATGGCCGAAGGGTGATTCTGTTCGAAATGCCGCCTTAAGACATCTGACCTTTATCATACCTATGGTACTCAACCCCTACCATATGGATCCTGTAGTATTATACGGCATTACACTCAGTTTTTAATCACCTACTTACAGTAAAGCAACTAAGTAATAAGCAAAGAAGTCAAAGTGGTATTTTTTTTTTTGTGTGTACATCATGTTTTTCAAATTTATTAAATCAAAATAGTTTACATATTTACAGGATTGAAGTGAAATTGACGGGATGTACTATAAACAAGTAAAAAGCAAGAAAATACATTTAGAATTAATAACAAAGGAAAATAAACTATGTACAAGCTGAAGTCACTGGAAGTCATTCCAGTGACGTGGCCGGAGCTGCCTGTGTCCGGCTCTCCACAGCTGCGGCTGCTGCTTGTTCTAGGGGAGAGATAATTGTTTGTAGGTTTGTTTTGAATTATGAAAATATTCTTCTGTTACAGTGGTATTTCAATATTGATATCAGAAATCCGTTTCAGTATTATTATATTACTATTACGTTTTGTCAATGGGACTGATTTTCCAAAGGTTGGGTTAATGAGTTACAATTAAAAAAAAAATCAAGTAAGATCTCTTTTTAGAAGCAGTGTCTGCATCACTCGATGACTACACTTAACAGCTGTAACAGGAAACACATATTCCAGGGGATTTCATGCATAAGAATGTTCAATATCACTTGTTCTGTGGTCATCTGACAGTTGTTTTTATCAGTGAATGGCTGTATGTTTGAGTGCTATCCTTACCCTTGCTTTCCTCCAGAGCCTGCAAGATCAGCCCCACCACCAGGTTAATTAGCACGAATTGGGCAATGATCACAAAGCTGATCAAGTAGAAGGTGCCAACATAGGACATGTAGCTAGCACAGACACCGGCATGCGGATTACACCCACGCAGTGTGTCCTAGAGAGGAACAGAACAAGATTTTGTTCATTCACCAGCTGGCAGGTGTGAGATAACTTAAACTAACCATGGTAGGCAGCCATTCCATAAAACCACTAATACCCTAAAAGTTCCTTGGTATTATCCTCAAGTATTACTCCATACATGACTGACTTTGGATATTGTTGTTTTGTCAGTGGTTGGAGGATAATACATGTATAGTGCTTGTGAATATGCA
>NW_007577760.1:1258952-1261314 GCF_000690725.1 Stegastes partitus
CATGCCTTGATAACTAGTCAATGCTTCTGTGGCTTAACTAGCCTTTCTTTTTCACACAAACTAGCCTCTCCACTCTTCTTACCAGCGTGCTGGTCTTGTGCTTCTTCTTCCCTCTCCGGAGCTACTTGTCTTTGCTCCCGTTGACACTTTTGGAAGGTCTCCACCGATATGCCAATGAACATGTTCAAAAGGAAATAGCTCATCACCATGAAAGGGATGAAGTAAAGAAGCATCCACTCGTTGTAGTTCTGCACAGGCTGAAAAGGACACACAAGAGAGGACACATGATTGTATTTTTTAATGTGTGTGTGTGTGTGTGTGTGAGGAATAAAAAATAAGACAGATGTAAAACACTGCTGTCTCTCATGCACTTATTATTTCTCTGCGTAATTAGATGTGTGTGCAGCAGCCCTTCCAATACTGTGTCTCCATTAAAATCAGACTCAATTCATGTCGGAAGTGTTGTGAAAATGTTATAAGGTCCTCCTTAATTCGACTCTGACTTTAACAGTTGAGCAGCTCAGAGGACTTGTTCATGCTGATCAGAGAAACTGATAGAAATTTACATAGTTATTTAAGTGTTTGTAATTTAAAGTTCATTAACTACAGATCATGTTTATGTCATATTTTTTACTTTTTCAGATGGACCAGATGGTCAAAGGTTTTCATTTCACTTCTGTACCTTCAGAAAACTAATATGTGGATTGAGCTCTGTAACCCATCACAATGAACAACAGTATAAAAACCTACAATAGGCAGCAATAAAACAACAAAAATACCTGTTGGTCTACTCCTACAGCATCTAGCCCATCATACATGATGTTCACCCAGCCATCCTTGGTGAACATCACAAACACGGACAACACAGCCTGAGAGGGAAACAAGCAAACAAATAATTGTGATTTTCAAAGATGAAGTTCCTATTTGATAGTATTTTGGATTGATAATCTTTTTCCTTTCTCCCTACATTCTTTTCCTTTCGCATAACACAGGATAATAGTAAAAGACTGGTGTGTTGGCCCATACCTGAAGGAGGTTGTCGAAGTTGAGCTGCTTCCCTACCCAGCTGTAGTTGGCTGCCAGACAGTCAGTCTTGTTGGTGATGTTTCTTAGGTCATGGCCCACACAGTGGTAGAATTTCCCTTTGAACAACTACAGCATTTTTGTGAGATAAAAAGAGAGGAGACTGTCCATACTTGTATTTGCTATTGTTTTTTGAGTTTTTTTTGACACAGGTGGCGACAGAAACTTTTATCCGTTGTTGTTTTTACTCTGTGTGTGTGTGTGTGTGTGTGTCAGCTAACCTGCAGCCCAAAGATGCCATAGAAGAGGAAGATGATGCAGCAAATGAGAGTGATGTTCCCCAAGGGTTTAAATGAGGTCATCAGAGCTTCCATGGTCTGCTTTAGTTTTGGGACTCGGCTGAGTGCCCTGGAACATGCCAACATAACAAACAGACCTTTACTGGAGTCTGCACAATTCTGCAGACAAAAAAAATGACTGACTATTACATCTAAAAAGTAGTGGAATACTGCGTACACTCTGGGACCAGCCCACACAAACACAACAGAAACATCTGTTTACAAACAAATAAATGCTGTACCTCAGTAGGCGAAGTGTGCGCACCAGGCGGAAAACTGTGAGGACGGTCAGCATGTTGCTGTTGTCAGGTGTGAGCACTTCGATTAAGATGTGGATGAAAGATGTTATCACCAACACACCATCGATGACGTTCCACGCCGAGCGGCAGTAGCTTTCTCTCCCAATCAGCAAACCCAGAGCTACAACCTAGCGCAAAAAACAAACAAACAAACAATTCTTTATTACAATCTATTGTTTTATGGATACTTATAGCATTTTTGAAATCAGCTGAAAATCTGAGTGTCAAAATTGATTTTGAGGTAGAAATAATTGATCTAAAATTATAACAAAACTAAGTACATTATAACAAAGCTGAAGAATTAAAAAATTAAAAAAAAAAAAAAAGTAATGTTTACCTTCACAAACATCTCTACCAAGAAGACAGCGGAGAATATGTAAGTGGATATTTGAAGGATCCATCTTTCCTAAAGGACAGAGTAAGATTCAGTTTAAATCTGCATGTATTTTGGATTGGATGCAGTCAAACTCATATTGCATATTATTTGTTCATGAAATATATAACATCCAGCTTGACTGTGTGTGAATGTGCATTGGGCTTGTTCACATGACATGTCATATGATGAATCTGACAAAAGCAATAATAAATAACAATTCTATGAAAATTAACCAATGAAAATCAGGCATTGCTTTTGAACCATGGTGTAACAGAATTATTTAAAAAAATAAACTCATGAAACAAGCCTGGACAAAAATGATGGTA
>NW_007577760.1:1261399-1269097 GCF_000690725.1 Stegastes partitus
TGGTGACATGGTGTGTACCACACTAAACATGGACCAGAGGAAGCCAAGGAGAGAGTTGTCTCAGGAGATTAGAAAGAAAATTATTGACAAGCATGTTAAAGGTAAAGGCTATAAGACCATCTCCAAGCAGCTTGTTGTTCCTGTGACTACAGTTGCACATATTATTAGTGGACTTCATGGGAGACGACCAAGGAGGACACCATTGTTGAAAACAAATGACAAAAAAGCAGACTGGAATTTGCCAAACTGCATGTTGACAAGCCACAAAGCTTCTGGGAGAATGTCCTCTGGACAGACGAGACAAAACTGGAACTTTTGGGCAAGGCACATCAGCTCTGATGTTCACAGACGCAAAAAGGAAGCATATCAAGAACAGAACACTGTCCCTACTGTGAAACATGGAGGAGGCTCTGTTATGTTCTGGGGCTGCTTTGCTACATCTGGCACAGGGTGTCTTGGATCTGTGCAGGGTACAATGAAATCTCAAGACTATCAAGGTATTCTAGAGAGAAATGTGCTGCCCAGTGTCACAAAGCTTGGTCTCAGTCGCAGGTCATGGGTCTTATAACAGGATAATGATTCAAAACACACAGCTAAAAACAGGGTACCATCATTTTTGTCCAGGACTGTTTCATGAGTTTATTTTTTTAAATAATTCTGTTGAACCATGGTTCAAAAGCAATGTCTGATTTTCACTGGTTAATTTTCATTGAATTTTTATTTATTATTGCTTTTGTCAGATTCAAGTTATTTCTGTGACCATTGTGGGTTTTTCTTTCATTAACCGAGGGGTACCAACAGTTTTGTCCACGTTTGTATTGAACTATGTTTGTGTGTGTCTTAGAGTGTAGGTATGTGTGTGTCTCAACAGCCTGTGAAGATGTACTGATTACTCCTCTTGGTGCAACAGTCGCTGCAGGTCACATGTGTGTCTCACCATGCTGTCAGGGTGGATAGCAGGCCTCTCCATAACAACAGTGATGCAGCTCAATGAAATGAAGAGCAAAACTATGATGTCAAACATGGTGTGTGAGATCAGCCACTGGCAAAACACACGGAACCTAAACACAAACACACACTCCAATTATAACAGCTGTAGTCACATAAACATAAGGAGACTACAGAGAGAAACAAAAACCTTCTGTGTCATGAAATCTATTTCAATTCAATTCAACACATTCTCCTCACTGTGAAGCCACTTTTTCAGTGCAATGTGAAGTTATGTGCCTTTATGGAAACAGCACAACTACAACTGTGTCCAGACATAGAGGGAACTCAAAAATGGCTTGAACAAAGTGCAGTATGACAAAGTTATGACATAAATTAGGGTGAAAAAAACTCAAATAAAACTAAAGTTGAATTTCTGTGATCATTTATTTTGCAAAAAGAAAAAAAATGAAGAAACCTGGAATCAAAATGTACGACATTTTTCTAGGTGTTACCAACAATAGAAAACACTATGAATATTTTACCACTTAACACTTCATTTGTTTCCATTCTTGTCTGCTATCTGCTCTATGGAAACAAAGCCAGCAGTTCACCTGAAAAATGTTTGTCACTGTTGGATGTGCCGTTAGAAAGCTAAAAATTTGACAATTATTTTTGCTTTTACAGTTTCTGACTCTTATGAATGGTGCAATTTGGGTATTTTTTTTTCAAAGATAGCATGCCTTTCAACCTAGCTGGTGGGTTTTGGGGTTCAGAGAGGTAGATTAAATTAAATGAATGCAACCCATACTTGAATAAACTACAGCAGGATGAAGGTATACAGTTCCTCTTAATGTTCTTGGTTACTAAGAGTCAGTTTCAAAATATTAATGAACTAAATTAAAAAGAAATTGCTGACATTTTTTTCAGAAACATGTTCGCGAGTACAGACTTCATAATATGTAAATCTTTACCTAACAGTTACTGTAGTTCTCCTCAATTCAAAGTGATAAACAATGAGAAAGTCAAATGGAACCAGAACTTTTGGGGTTCTTCAATCTGATAAGTGAAGGCATTCTGTCATGCTGATGTTCCTCACAGCTGCATTCGCACATACCATCCATATTGCCAGAGAGCACAGTGGTAAGGAAGTGATATTTGTTGTTCACGCGAGACTAGTCAATACACCTAAAGATTCATAATAATGCAAAAACAAAATGGCTGCTGATTAAAGTTTCCAAATAACTAACAGTGATAATGCAGGTATTATGGCTGCCGTCAGATTAACGGAGCAGAGTGTGTGTCTGAGACGGGTAATAGTGAAACTCTTTGTGTGTTTCAGTGTGTATTAGACTTACCGGTTCTGTGGCGAGAACAAGTACAGTGACCAGTCTTCACGCTCTCTGCACCAGCGGCGCACTCTCTGGGTCAAGCTCAGAGATGCCTGCGGGAATCAACAGCTACACATCAGTCACATCTCCTTATTCAAAGCACAGACAAAGTCACACTATCACATGTCTTTATCCAAGATTAACCAGCCTTTGAAAACTGTCCCTCTTAGAAACTCACATTGTCATCTGCTGGCACAGTCTCTTCCACACTCGTGGGCTCAGGATTGTCTTGTTCAGGTCTTGTGGGGTCCTGGAACGACATGAGCAAGTATCCGTTAAAAAGTCTCTTAAAACCTTCTCAAACCAGAATTTAGAGGCTTTGACTCTCAGGAGCTTACTGCTGGTTGCTGTTCAGTGGCCTCCTGCGCAGCTCTTTCAAGTTGCTGCAACAGCAAATACAAATTACCATAGGCAAGTAAGAAGGTGCTTGAGTGTGCCATAGTTGGATGTTTGTCAATACAGTAAAAACATCTAGCTTTATGAAAAAAACAAAGACAGAGATCTTTACCATAGCCTGGTAGCATTGAAGCACTATGCCTCCGAAGACATTGAGGAGAACATGGTGTCCAATTAAAATGATGACAGCAAAGTACAGCATAGCCCATGCAGAGGTGGAAGCCATTGAAATGTAGGCCACCTTATGCCACTCCTCCAAGGTCAGAATCTGGATTGATAGATTTAATTTTTTTAAAAATTTAAAATTAAAAAAAAAAAAAAAAAGTAATACTGGCACAGATTAGCACACAATTTGCTTTATGGTGCTGATGCAAAAATTAGGAGGTCAAAAACTAACCTGGAACACAGTGACCATGGACTGGAGTAGGGTGTCAAAGTATTTTCTGCCACCAATGATTTGTGAATATCCTGGTATGGACCTCCAGCCGAAGAGGTGCATCCCCGGTACACTGACAAACAAACAAACAACAAAATGTAGTGAGAATCTTGTGACTTCTTGTGACATCACTGTTCAAACACATGGAAAGGAAAGATTTGTGTGTTTGCATGTGTGTACATGCCCGAAAAGGAAAAGGAAAATCAGCATCAGCCAGCAGAGCGCAGTTGACTTTTCAGCAGTCCTCATCAAGACCATCAGCTCTCTCCGCAGGTATGGGATAAAGAAAACAAGCCTCCAAAACCGCAGCACGAGAAGTGCTTGCACACCTGACAGCTGGGGAGCTGCTTGACACAAACTGACAACCACAAACAGACACATTTTAACATGTTACTCTGTCTGACCACTGCAACATGTGTTTATTATACTTTACGTCATGGCTACATATTTTGTTGTGCTAGCTTGTAATCGGAGTTGTAGTTAGTACTGCCAGCATACACTGTACTCCAAGCACTGCTGCTGTATTTTCATCTAAATTCAATATGGTACAACTTTTGCTTGATACCTGAAGAGTTTATGTGTAAAATAATGAAAGTTGAACCCATACAATGACATATCAAAACATTGTTCAATCATAAAAAATATCACAGGCCACAGCAATAAGAAAAGATCAGGTTCACCTGATGATGACAAGGACAAACTCAAAGATGTTGTCTCGGTCCTCAAAGTACGCCAGTGAGAGAGCCAGCAGCTTTAGAATCATCTCCAGGAAAAACAGAACGGTGAAACATATGCTGCTGTATTGCAACACGATTGTCAACTCCTTGGGCTGTAGGAAGAAATAAGGAAACAGAGCAAGACAGGACAAAGTGGAAGACACGTGTAGGTGGTGAAATATTTAGAGAAACAATGGCGATATAAGCAATTAATACAAAATAAGTAGAAAAGACAAACAGCCAACATTTTTTTTTTTCTTCCGAGTTCCTGTGGTTTTCTTAATGAAATAAAACTGTGCTAGCACTGATCACATTTGTACGGTCAGCCAAAGAAAGTTAAGCTTTGTGCATCATTCGCCCCACACAAACCTGCAGGACACAAATAGTAAGTAAACAGAAACACTTCTAACCTGCTCATGGTACTCTATGGCCATGGTGATAACATTGAGGAGAACAGCAACCATGATCCCGTGTTTGAAGAGGTCACTGTGAACTGCCACTTTCAGTTTTCTTTGGCAATCCTTCAAGATCTGAGCGTGGAAGATAAGGAAGTCAGGTACATGACTTCTCTTTCGTGAGGCAGTAGGACTTCTACTGCTACTTGTACTTCTACTACAGTGAGTTGTTGACTAAGCTTACCTGTGTGCCATTTGTCTCCATCGGGATGCCAGCGGGGAACACCCTGTCCTGGCACCTAAGGTAAAAAAGGCAGGACATTAATCACAGTAATTAAACACCGCCATTGCAACATTTATCACAACCGGAATCTGAAAAAAAACGAAGAATCATCAGATTTCTACATATCTGTTTGTAGACACCTGTGATGCTAATTAGAGGACACACATTGATTGAACATGTCCCTATGGTCACATTATTTTCAGTCTTTTCTAGCGGTACCATCATTTTTGTCCAGGACTGTTTCATGAGTTTATTTTTTTAAATAATTCTGTTAAACCACGGTTCAAGAGCAATGTCTGATTTTCACAGGTTAATTTTCATAGAATTTTTATATATTATTGCTTTTGTCAGATTCAAGTTATTTCTGTGACCATTATGGGTTTTTCTTCATTAACCGAGGGGTACCGACAGTTTTGTCCACGTGTACATGCTACAACAACAATGAACTGTGCTGTTGACTCCAAAATGATTTAAATCCTCGCTTAAAATCATGCTATTTCATTCATTCACTTTATTCTACATGTCTCATTTAAAAAAATGTCAGAAATTAACCATTTGCAAAAAAAATAAATAAAAATCTGTTCTCCTTTGTGCAACCTGGAAACCACAACTGATACAGTTGCCATGCCAGAGGCCGTATTTACAGCCAATAGAGTATCTGACCTGATGAGGCAGTGAAATGCTCTGCTCAGCCACGAGGTCACCTTGGAAAACAGGTTTTTGATGGACACAGCATCAGCATCTTGCTCCCCTCTGTCTCTTTCCATGATCTCCGAGAAGTGACTGGCAATGATGACTCCACACACATTCACGATGAAGGTGGTGCCCAGCTGATTGAGGAAGCAAAGAGTAGCAATGTAGAGCAATGGCTTGAAAACTAAACTACACTGCACTGAATAAATACACTGCTAGAGTAGCCCTGACAGAGAAATTATGTGGAACAACCCGTCATAATTTCTCGAAATATAAAAGTTTGGGAACCTCTGCTTTAGTGGCTGGTTTCTGGGAGGAGACATCATGTCTGTTATTGAGCATAGTTTAAAACCTATCTACAGGTAAGGGACTGTTGGGTTATTGAAAAAAAAAAAAAATTATAACCTGGAGGAAATTTGGTTTTCACTGGTTCTGAACTCATACCAGTCCCAAAGTAACTCAAATCTTGCTGTATTTTGCTGCTGCTGGATTTTCAGACTTTTAAAAGCAGTGTTACAGAACAACAAAAACTGGCCAGCTAGTTATGTTGAACACAGTATTTCAGCCACATTGAAGATTTACATGTATTGAGGACTACTAAAATATGTTTAGATTATAAGGATTTTTCTGAGATGTAAGGAAATGGTCAAACACTAATGTTGTTAACTAAAACTTTAACAGAAACAAGTGCGTACTTACAATGGTGGCAACTAAAAAGTAGCTGAAACTCCAGAAGGAAGAGGAGTCCATGAAGTACCCCATGATGTTCGTCCATCCTTTAAGGGTCATAACCTGGGGTTCGAGACAGCAGCACACATCAGTTAAGAAAAAAAAACAGTAAATAAGGAAACAAGTCTATCGCAGGGCTACACTTAGAGACAGACAACCAAGCACACTCACATTCACACCTACGGACAATTTAGAATCACCAATTAACCTCAACATGTTTTTGGACCTTGTGGGAGAAAGCCGGAGAACCCGGAGAGAACCCACACTGCACGAGGAGAACATGCAAACTCCATGCAGAAAGATCCCGGGTGTCCTCACCGGGACGCGAACCAGCGACCTTCTTGCTGCGAGGCAACGGTGCTAACCACCACACAATAACACAGTGATAGTAGAGAGTAACAGCACGGTGCAACATTAGTAATAATAATATTAAAAGTTAACATAACCTTTAAGTTTAAAACACTCAGAGCTGGTTGAAACAGTAAATCAAAACTAGAAAATTTCCTTGCAGAAAATTTGAGAGTGCCACGGGAGTCTGCCGGGATTTAAATGATGATTTTATAATTACCAAACCTACTAAAAACTTTGAATAACCTACGCTTCAGCTGTGTGGAGAGAGCAGAAGGGGAGGGGGGGTTGGGAGTAGGGTTAGAGCGTTGCCGGGCAACGAAGCACACAGCTGCCACAGATACTTGGTTTAACTGTCAAATCAGTGGAAGAGACCAGAAGGAGAAGACCTCAAACAACCGCTGTTTTTGTCAAAACCGTGTGTCGGAGAGAAAAGCCGAGCACATTTTCAGAAAGCCAAGACCTTGGGCATTACAGAGATGTATTTTATATTTTCCTGGAGTAAGAAATTGATGTAAAAATGATGTCTGTGGCATAAAAATTGTGGCCAGGGCGACAAGTTAAAAAAAAGTTTACTGTGTGATTTTTTTCGACGGAATAGTCGAAATAATAATAAGAAAAAGCGCACCAGGATAACAATATAACAATATAACAATAGCCCGTGCCACTAACTATCTCCGAAAGAGTAATGCTGGGTATGATGGCAGAGGAAAACCAGACTCATGTCTTCACTCTTAACGTAAAATCTGTTCCACAGTCCTAATAAATTCCTATGTATCAAATTCTTCCTGACCTGAAAAACGGTTATCCAGGCATAGCCGATGTTGTCAAAGTTGATTGCGCCCATATGTGGGTTGTGGTCCCCTGCCCGGCACACGTTGTAGTACGCGTTCCAGTTGACACAAGCGTCTGTGGTTTCTCCAACCACGGCAGGGACAAACTCATTTGGACACCAACTGTTGAGGGGAACCAGTGTGCAGGTTTTCCCATCGTCGTGGTAAGCTGGTATGTCTTTGCAGTGCTTCATCCCATCGTCTTGGTCAGGCGAACAGATAAATGGCTTTTGTTCACCAGGACTGGATGTAAAGTATGGGCTCAGGGATGCATTGCACTTCCTGGATAGAGAAAGAATAAGAACGGCCTATATACAATCAAACTAGCAAACTTTAGAGAGGATGTGTATGGTGTGTGTGTGAAAGCGGTATTTACATACAGTGGCTCATATTAGTGTTACATAAACATACAGCGTTGAAAATAAGTGTTAGACGACCTGCTGTTTTTTACACAACACTAATTATTTAGTTTCAGCCTTATCATAATGGTTAAATAATGACAGCAGAAAAGAGTACGTAAAGAAGATGCTGGTAATTGAACTATTACACAG
>NW_007577760.1:1275795-1277036 GCF_000690725.1 Stegastes partitus
AAGCATGATGGGACCTGTAAACTAACATTTTGTTGAACAACCCTTTGAGCCAATCATTGCCATCAAGTGTTTTCTGTAACTCTCAAAGCAGCAAAGTGCTCTAATTGTTATTAGCATTATTATTATTTAATTATTCTTTTCAACCACAATTCAAAAGCAATGTCTTATTGAACTAAATTAGAATTTAGCTTTTTTTTTTAAAACAAATTTATTGTTGCTTTTTTCAATTTCTAGTTACTTGAGAAAAAAATATCATAATGTTATTATCAGAGCCGGCCCTTGGCAGAGGCAGTATAGGTAAATGCTAAGGGCGCCGACATCCACGTGATGCGCCGCAAGCCTACCGGCTAAGTTGCCTTTTGCAGCAAAGCTGCTAACGTTAGCCAACGTCTTCGCTGCAAAGACGTTATGTTAGCATCTTAGCTGTTAACGTTAGCAGCGATGACGTCAGCGAAGACGTTAGCGTCTTAGTTACTGACGTTAGCAGCAAAGACGTTACGTTAGCGTCGTAGCTGCTAACGTTAGCAGCTAAGATGTCAGCGAAGACGTTACCGTCTTAGCTGCTAATGTTAGCACCAAAGACTTAGCATCGAGCCAAGAGAAAAGGTGACTTAACATTTGACCGTTAACAGCTGTTTGCATGGGGAAACATGTATTCAGTGGTAAAACTAATAAGTACAGGCCTAGGTGTACACTAAAAGATAAACTAACATGAAAAAGAGAAGCGCAACCACCGACAGGCAGTTAAATTAGCCAAACACAGCTGTTTGGCTAACTGATGGATAGCCTATCTCGGCTATCCATCAGTATGATGCAGTTATGTTTTTTTTTCTTTTCTGTAATGACAGATATCCAAATTAACTCAGCTAGAATACCATGCACAGCTATAGCCAATGTTAAATGATCTTAGTGAGTCTAACATCACATCAGTATGATTATAGCTAACCCAACAGAGGAAAAAAAATATTTAAGTTCCAGGAGGAAAAAAAACTTGTGACTTACCAGACTAACCTGTGATGACTCTGGTGTATTCAAGTCGTCCTCCACTTGTAAATAAATCCTTGAAGACCGTCGTCCAAAAAGATCTTTGGTGTCTCTTCCTAACACGTCCAGTCCATAGGCGAGGGTCTTCAAACTGTCACTGAATAACTGACTACTGTTTGAGAGTAATCAGCTTCTCTTCATACCTTTTATTTAAAAATAAACACTTGATAAACAGTTTTTGACCGTTTTACAAGAGT
>NW_007577760.1:1279030-1302871 GCF_000690725.1 Stegastes partitus
GGCCCACCAGCTAAACAATTTTAAGTCAACAATTGAGTCTCTGAAAAATGTACAGGTACTCAGGCTGCAGGGATTCCATGAGTTTGTGTAAAACCTGATAAACCATGTTATCTGAGCACAATCACAATGTTCCATAGAGCTTCTCTTGATGGACTGCTTGCAAGTCAATTCTGTTCAGGTGTCCAGTTCTAGATAAGGCAAAACACTCCCAGAATTGAATTTTTCCATCACCATGTTTCACTGTAGGTTCGATACACTGCAGGATCATTCTCTCTCCTGTTTGTCTCCTTACATACACCCTCCTGTTACTGCCAACAACCTCAAACTTGGAGTCAGAAGACTATTTTCAGTCTTTCACATTGAAATGCTGGTATCTGTTTGCCCACCTCAGGTGATTTTTTAATGCCCTTAAGTGGTTCAGGGAAGCTGCATGTCTTCTGACAACATCACGAAACAGCTTTCTTTTGACAGTACTTTTGCTGGTTGGAGTCTTGCAATCTTCTGCCAGAACCTTGAGGGACAAACATATTTATAACAGAAGAACAATGGCTGCAGGTTGATTTACTAGAACAAGCCTCTGATAAGAAGATTGAATTCACCTGGGGGTCATTTTTAGTTTGCTTTAGGGAATCTAAAACTTAAGGAAGCTTGACCGTATGCATAAATGAGTTAACATGTGCAGCGCCACAAATGTGCCCAAATTTTATTTCTGTTCTAGAAATTATGCTGAACCTTAAATATTTCGTATTTAATTTGCATGTAAGAACTTCTGGTGTTTTCAAATCTTTCTAAATCCTTACGTTAAATCCAGCCTCTCGTCTCATTGTTAAGTTTTAATCTCAAACTCAAATGCCTGAAGTAGCAAAAAGATCAATTTCACTTTAATTTTGCACAGTACAGAAATTTAATTCAAATGCATTGACAAAGTAGGTGCATGTGTGTTCATGTAATCTTAAGAAAAATTTCGATTCTTGTTTTTTTTTTTTTTTTTTTTTAATGACGTACTCCTTGAAAACAACCTCCAATGCAGCAAAACACTTCTAAAGCAACATTACAGGACAAATCAATACATTTACAACAAATAGGGAAAGATTCCTGTGAGTTTCACTAATTAAAAAAACATGTTAATACACTTCTCTAAGTGGGCAAAGTGATGTACAGTTGCTGAACCTATTATGCTGAAAAGCTGAAGGCAATTTATTTAGACAAAAACAGCCTGTAAATTTAATTAACACCTTATTTCTTTTTACATTTTCAATTCATTATTTACTAATAATAAAAAACAGATTGCATAAAATTCAGTAATTATTCCAAACACTTCAGAATAATAGCACACAACATGTTTTATTATCGCTCTGCTCATTCTGCTTATCCATTGTTCCACTTTATATAAAGATGCTTTAGTGGGATCTTCTTTTGTCAGCCTGTTGTAAAAAAAAATATTTAATGAGATTTTTAAAAATTTATTTATTTAAAAAAAAAAAAAAAAACTGCTGTGGGGAACTTTTGTCTCATCTCCAGCAGTGACACATTTAAAGTTACAACAACACAGGTGACATGCACTTATGATGAACGTGTCACCACTGATTGCTTTGTTTGTTCGACTGTGATCCTTTAAATGAACAAGTTTCTTTTTAGCATCAGAAACTTTGTGTGGATATTTCCTGGGTTTTTCCACCATTGGCTTCTTTATACTCCCGGCTGCAGTTGCTTCCCTCTTAAGCTCTGACAAACCAGTCGTTGCTTGTTCAAGGAAAATGTAAAACTTTCTTTACAGCAAAATAGTCGATATAGACAGTATATACATATAGCAGCATCGCGTGAACTCTTCTAAGGGCTTGAATTTAACAGACATTCAGTTATATGCAAAAGTCTTGCACTCAAGCCTCAAGATGCTATGAGAGAAGAACATCTTCACTGACATATATTTTACTAATGTTGCCTTTGATCACTACAGGGAACAGACTGACAGGTTTGGATAAAGTAGACAGCCGTCATCACAGACGGCAAAGGCAAAAAAGAAAGTCTGGGAAGACCTTTTATGCAATTTTCTCCTCCGGAAGATAAAGAGAGAAATTTCAGGAAACATGTTGCAGGTATTGGCCAGCACAGACTATCCACATAAACGTTTCTCTGGCTCTTTGGACAAGCATGTTCTTGAAAATCTTGACAGGCATTTTCTTTCTTTGTGTTAGTCCTTGTGCCGTTTGTAGTATTTGCATATACATTGAAGAGTTTCCCAGCAGAAGTGACAAGATTCATTCCTGCTGGTGGACAAACAAGTTTGGTTTGTTGTCAGACCAGCCCTCACTGAGAGGAGAGAGCAGGAAGGCAAACTAAGCTTCACAGAGCAACAACAAACCTGGTGATGGGATTTTAGGACCCATTATACAGTATATAGGAAAATCTGAACCATTGACTGCTACAATGAGAGGTTCTGGGGACTTTTTTATGCTGTAGGGAGAATTTTGCTGGCATGGTTTGATGCCAGTTGACCCCACAGAGGGAAAGTCTGTGAGGGCTGTGAAGTACTTGTTGTGTTTTTTGGGATTGTTCTGTCTCTGTGTGGTGGTGGGTGTGTCTCTGTTTACAGTAGGCTGGGCGGAGCCGATCAGGAGGGACACTGGTATGCTGGCAGCTGTGGTTCATTGGCTCATCAGCCTCACTCTGCTTAAATACTGGCGTTTCACAGAAGATCGACAGCAGATGATTGTGATACCTACCTCGTGGTATATTCAGGCCACTAGCTGCTGCACCTAGCTGAGCATCTCTAGCATTTTGATTTTCTCTAGTCTCAGGTTAATTATATGTGTCTTTGCCTACTTCCAGTGTTCCTCCTCGGCTCCAACACTCAGCACTCCTCCAGGCACTCCAGCGTTCCTCACTCACGGGACCTCACGACCATGGGCACCTTCATCGGGACAACCACTCACGAGAGCACCATCTATGAGCACCGGACCCCTGCGCACCTGCCTGATTTCCCTCTTCACGGTTCTCTCTCCGCACCGGGAAAACCCCCCACGGACTTCGGCACTCACGGGCACCGGCTCCTCGTACACCACCCCTGGGACCCTCTTCCTCGGACCCCGGCACGAAGACTGCACTCTTCCCCCTCCACGGTCGTCATCCCTGCACCGGATCCCATCACCGGGTTAATCCCCTTTTCCCCCTCATGTAAAATAAACCCGTTTGACTAAAACCTTCTCCTCTGTCTCCCCCTTCGTTTGGATCTGCCCTCACAGTCACCGAGCACGACCCGTCACAAAGTCACTGCTAATCAATAAAAAAAAAGTTGTTCAGGGTGATTGCCTTTATCTGATGAAGAAACACTTTTATCATGATGGCCGTGGTTCATTCCAGGGTGACAACGTTCCCATTCACGGGGCAGGAGGGGTCACTGAATGGTTTGACGAGTGCAAAAATTCTGTGAATCATTTGTTATGGCCTTCACAGACATTAGATCTCAACACCTATGGCAGATTTGTATTGGATGCATCAGACAGCACTTTCCAGCACTCTCTCTCAGAGGGTGCATCATCAACAACTCTTTAACAACAGATTTTTATCGTTACTTTATGGAGCTTTGTGTTAGTTCAGACAGGCACGTAGTCAGGGAGTCACAAGGTCCTTTTCTGTCCAATCACTCACTACTTAAGTCCAGCCCACCCACTTAGCCAGCTTTATAACCGAGGTAGCATTTATTCATTCATTCTGCGTCACCAGCCTCTACACATCCTCAGATCATTGTCGCTGTTCAGCTAGCCTTCAGAGGTCTCTCATACAGGTCATGAAACTCAGCGTTTGGAGATTCATTCTTATCTTCTGACTGTGATTATGTCTGGGCGGCCGAGCGGTCTATAAAGTAGGATTGGAGCAGTCACAGCGGTTGACGATCACATGTCCGAAATCTCGAGTCTCGACCGGAGCGCTGTTTCTCAGAAAAAGATCCCTTTCATCCTCTTCAGGCAATTTTAAAATCCAACAAGAGCCACCAGCAGTCAAATCCAACCTCCAAGCGACGTAAATCATGAAGAAGTTATGATTTGTTTCTGCTCCTTCTGTTCATAATTTTAAATCCACATCAGAAAACTTAGGATGCTCCAACTTCATCCATTCCGTCGGTCCAACAGCTCCAGCTCCTCCGGGAATAGCCAAGATGTAATTATTCCTTATTCCTGCTCAGCTCTGGAAGTCCTCGCTCCCAATGTCCCCTCGTCATGTCTCCTCCCGGCCTCTACCAGCCTCTCCTCTAAACACCATGACTCTAGCTCCTAAATGTTTCTTCAGCACCTCTTACCTGCCATACAGCTTCCGGGTTCAAACTCACTGGCTCCGCCCACCAGAATGACATCATAGCCGTGCAGCTTCAGCGCCCCCTGCTGATGTGGCCATCACCTCAGTATCCATGGACTGGCAGGTGATGATATCAGTCTTGTTAAATCGGTTAATCTGAATCAGGCTGTGGAAGAAAAGTCTCTGTGATTGGGCTGAAATATCTGTTCTTCTCAGAATCATGATTGAGGGCCATTATAGAACAGTAGAATGACTGTGTTTAAGGTAGCTATGGAGTTTATAGATAAAACTCTTATTAGTGTGGCACAGTATAGTTGATCATCAGCTTATCAGCTCATCATAACCAAGAGGCTTAATGAATCAACAGTCCCACCCAAGGCCTCCCACTGTGATCAAATTTTAGAATGTTTTTTTTGTGTGTGTATGTGCAAGTTTCAATTTTTAAGTGGTTGCATTTGTGTGTGTAGCTGTTTTGGCGTCTCTATAACTGCCGTGGTCAGCTACTATGTTGGCTGTATTGGTCAAAAGTAGTACTTTTACAACTTCAGTGAGTCTGTCAGTCTGTCCCTGCCTGATGCGTAAAACAAGATGTTAAACTGTTGTGTGTTCAAAAGATAAAGGTGTTGGAGAAAGACGGGTCCCTTTTTCATCTCTATATTTTAACATTAGAACACCCTCGTTCACTGTTTTCAAAGTAATTTCAGTCACACGCCTTTCTGGGCACAGCACACAGCCACCAAGCAGCAGCTACCGCAGCCGAGGCGTTTAGGGAACATTGGTAAATTTATTGTCTATTTTAAGCAGGTGTTCAGCAAGTGAGGTGTTCTGCCTGTGGCAAGGTGAGAGTGCTGCAAGCAAAAAGGTTAGTCTGGGGCCCTACTCCGTGCCATCTTCCTTTATCTACACAACCGCAGATCATGCCTTGTGCTAACTACAGCAGGTACAGGCAGCACGGTGTTATGTTGGAATATATTATTTTGTAAAGGCACTGCTAGCTTAGCAGTGACTTTGATGCCATTTAATGCGCATTAATGCATGAGTTGTGCTGATCTGAAGAAAGAGAATAAAGGATTGAAGCATCAGTCCCAGGCCCTTGAAGGACGGAACACATGAAGGTTATGCCAGGTCAGGTAGAAGGAATGCAGCTGCTCACACAACACACACCAAACTCTGATACCAGAACATGGTATCTGGTACATAGCGTACTGCTTCTGCTTTGCTGAGGTTATTCTGCAATGATAGTCATAACATCCTCCCAATAAGATATTAGCAGCAGCTGCAGCACATAGCAGCTAACAAAGAAGAAGTACTGACAGCTAGAGAAATACCAGTAGGGAGGGTTTCACTTCACACGATACGACTGCTGCAAACTGGATGAATCGTGTGCCAAGATATATCTGTGCACCAACAAAGGGACAGCTAAGTCTAAACCAACCATGTAGCCAATCACATTGCACTATACTGAATAAAATGTTTGTGTTCACATGAATTTTTACATTGCAAAATAAACAGCGTTAAATGACAGACGTTTTCATCTATCTCAAAAAACGAACACGCCTCAACAGTTGCAATGGCTAGCACTGTCGCCTCACAGCTTGAAGGTCCTTGGGCCTTTCAGTGTGGAGTTTGCATGTTCTCCCCATGCCTGTGTGGGTTTTACAGAGTGCTTTGGGTTCCTCCCACAGTCCAAAGGTGTGCTTAGGTTAATTGTTGATCCTAAATCATCCATAGGTGTGAATGTGAGTGTGCCGTGTTGTCTGTCTCTGTGTTGACCTTGCAATGGACTGGTTACCTGTCCACGTGTACCCTGCCTTGGCCCAAAGTCAGCTTAGATGGGTGTATTGAAAATGAATGGATGGTACAGGAGTTCAGTTAAAGAAAGAAGACTCTGTGGCATCCGAACCACATTTTGTTTTCAGTCAGCCTGATTTTGGTCGTGTAGTGCTTAGGTTTTAGGTAAAGCTGTGGATTGAAAAAGATATAATAAATTGTCTGTCCTACTGAAAGTGCCAAATGCTTGTGAGGTAGCCTTCAACTTCAGAATATAAATCTTACACATTGAATATTGCTATTCAGCCAATGTCATTTCTGGTGTGAGTTGTTTTTTTGTTTTTTTTAAATTTTCTTTTAAAGCCAGTATCTTTCTATCCTCTTTATAAACATGTTATCTGTCCTTTTATGCAGATTACAGTTAGTTTTTAAATATTTCTTTAGTCATACAAGGAGTGCCTGTCTCAGCTTTAACATACCGTTACTGGACAAAAACACAAAGGACTGACTTAACCATCAAAAATGGACATGTTATCTTTAAAAACAGGATAAATGTTTCCTCTGTATAAGAGAACAGAAATGAACAAATGCTGAAGTGAGACTATTAGACTCACAACTAATGAATTAATGTGCTGACTATTTTTGTGATTAATTGATTTAAGGTTTTATGTCTGTAATAAAAGTCAAGGAAAAACAGGCAATTTTCAAATTTGAAATGATTACACTATAGGTTTGACTGGTCAATCAACCAACTAAACTCTGCAGCCCAAAGAAGTTCATTAAATTTGTACCTCAGAGAGTACTTGATGGTTGCTATGGTGGCGAACAGTTGAAGGGCAAGTCTGGTGATATTCAGTATTTCTCTTGTAGTCGGCAAATTTGATTAAAAGATCAAAAATGAATTTATCATGTGAAAAAGTTTTGCACATTTAGCTTTTTTTTGCTGTACCAGACCTCATTTAATGTCACAAATTGTGCTGAAAAACATGAATAAGATGAATCAAAACCCATTAATTTACCACTGATCAGATATAATAGTTCCCATGACTATCCATTTAATGAGCTTCATTCATAGTGTAATCTCTGCACAGAGAATAAATTCTGGATAAACTGAGTTAAGAAACAACTCAAAATAAGAAGCTTTACTTCTCAGCGATTCACTGATTTCTAAACCTTTATCTCAAGAACAGATTATTTTGCGCTTCATTTTGCTTTAATTTTGTTTAAACAGAAATTCTTTGTGAACCGTTATAATAGGTGTGTATCTCACTTGTTGTGGCCACTTGAGACAGTCGGGTCGTAACACTAGCTAATGTAAAACAGCTACTCTGCCTGTGATGCTTGTTCTCATGCTGCAGTGTGGCCCCTCGGGCATTGAATCCCACAAAGAAATATCTCCTTTGGGAAATCAGCTTTGCAGGCAGCAATTTCCCCAGAGTAAATGACATGCAGTACATCACTCTGAGGCTGTACTCAGGCTGCAAAGACATTTTCATTGGACATTACAATTGAGTTCATGACAATACAGGCTTTGTGTCATTAATATTTATACAGCGTGTGGTGTGGTGTACAGTTCCAGATAAAAACAGGACTTAAATCAGAGGTGGTTACAAAAGCGAAACCTGTTGCACACAGAGACAGTCTCTTCATTTTAGCATAAACACAGTAAAGTAACATGTACATAATCACACAATTTATATACAATACATAAATTTAAAAAAAAAATGCAACAGCCATTTCTATGGGATCTGAGAACACTATCTGTTGATGAAGACTGTAAGATAAAAGTAGATAAAAGTTCCTGAAAACAGACACCAAGTAAGGGTTTTTTTTTTTCCTAAAAAGAAAATATAATTATAACTAATGCACTGGATAGTGTCAAGAAAAGACTCGCTGTTTGTGGTAAACCTGAATTTGTAAATTCTGAAACAAGGCCTGGGGATTTTTTTATTTTTTTTTCATCTGTTTATTTATTCAGAGAGTGCACACTACACAATGCTGACATTTACTCACTTCAATGTAAATATTTAGGGGTTAGCGCAACAGCAAATTTGCATTTGTAGTTTCAGTTTAAATGTGAACAATAACATATATGTTAAATTGCAAAAAAGAATAAAAAATGGAAGGGTAAAGACACTGGAAGAAATGTATAACCACAATTTAAACTGAGAATCTTAAATCAACAACATAGTTGGACAAAAATAACATATAGAGCATAAAAAATGTTCATAAAACTCTCAAAATATAAAAAAGTAAAGAAAAAATAACAATAAAAAAAAGGAATGTGTTTTCCAAAGTATACTTTTACTTAAAATTGCTGTTTTCCCCAGTGTCTGTTTTGTGTCAAAATGCCACTTGTCACCACAATGTCTCTCAATCAGGCCTTACTGGTTGATCCTTCATTATTATTAGTTTTCCTAAACTGCATTCTCATAACCCTTCTGTTCATTCTCGGAGTAGCCACTACATATAAGTCAGACAGACTTTGCAGTGGCGGACTGGAATGAGTTTCCTACAGCCAACTGACTGCATTAAAAGATGGGCAACGCTTCGCCACTTCCTGCCACGACTAGGAAAATTAAGTCACAATATCACGATTGAAAGAGCATTCCTTCAACTTGACTGATAGCCAGAACTCAACAGTATGAGCCATATTCACATTTGCTAAATCAAATTGATTTATTGAGACTTTAGCTATCATTTTGCTGACAGTGACGTCTGTGTTACAGTGCAAGAGTTTGTTCTACAACTTATTTTCATTATGTTATGTGACATAGTATTTTTTCTCATATTATTGGTAACAACTAATTGAACTAATTTCTGTTTGGAGGGTGAAAAACTTTGGAGACACTTATATAGAGTTTGACAGTCAGTTGAAGTTATAACACGCTCCCTAACATGAGTTACAAAAATTATCAAACCAAATACAGAAAATGCAAAACAGGTTGTTGAGAGTTTCTTGAAAAGCAGTTGACTGCTGTCTGACTCATAAATGCATGCATCCTTTTAGTAACAATACCAGCGTTATCCTGTAGAGAGTTGCAGAGAGCTGGAACCTACCACAGCCTACATTACCCTGGATGGGTCACCAGGCTAACACAACGAGATGGACACCCATGCAATCACCCACAACCAATGCAGTCACAATCTAACCTGCAACACAGGAGCACCTGGAGAAAACACAGAGGGAGAACATACAAGCTCCACACTGAGAGGCCTCAGGGCAACCAGCAGTTTCAAAACCAGAACCTTTTTGCTGCACCACAGTACCACCCTCGTAAATGGAAATGTAAGTGAATGAGCAGTCAAAAGTATTTTGGTTTCACTTCTGAGGAGCTGTCATATCATCCATCTGTAGTTCCAGCCTGGTCTCCAGATATAAATCAGGACTTAATGGGTTTGTTTGTGTGTGAAAGCGAATAGCCAGTCACATAACTGTTTCTGCCCTGATTGATAAACAAAGTCACTGTGATGAAAAGTGGCATTTTGAAATGCAAAAGGCTGCTGGAATCAAATAGGCTGGATCCATAACAAACTCTATGAAGGTGAAAATAAAAATAATGAAATATTTCATATTTAATGTGTTTGATTATTTCACATGTACATGGTTACAGTGTATTTTTATGTATTTATGTGGTTATTTATTTAAAGGAGGAGTCGGATTCTGGAGGAAAATGGTTGATATTTAGGTAGTTAGCATATTTAGATGGTAAATTCCAGATTTACCGCCTCCCTCACTCCCACTGCCCCCTTTTCCTGCATCTCTTCTCTGCCTCCTTTTCTCCCTGTCCTTTGTACGATATGTTGGAGCAGTACTGTTTGTTTGCCATAAGATCCAGGGCTGTTTTTCAGTGTACACACAGGATGGACAGCTAGCAGACCTTTAGGAGATATGCACTGCATTTGACAGAAGCAGTATTTGACTAAGATTGCTGACTTTTAAAACATCTTTATTTGTTAAGTATAATAATTTGGGGCTTCATAATAAAACATCATATTTAAGTACAAGTTTTTTCTCTAAAAACTAATTCAAGAGCACATATCTGAATAGATTTGAATCATATTTTGAGTCTGATTTTCAAAAAATACATTTTTAAAAATGTGAACACATTGTGTCCAAGGTAAAACAGGATGCAGGTGACATTGCTCCTTAAGGCCCTTATTACTTTAGATAATATTCTGCTTTAGTTTTTTTTCACAACTGCAACATATTTACAGTTCATTAATTCACCACAACCAAGTCCTGAAAGAAACAATTTGTTTGACAGAAAATTAATTGTCCACTATTTTAATACCTGATTAAGGTCATTTATCAAGCAGAAATGCTAATTATTGTGTGGTTTCAGCATTTTCCATGCCAATTTGCTGTTTTATTACTGATTTATATGAAAGGAATTTAAATATTTGAAGGTTTTGGATAGTTAGTGGGACAAAACAAGCCACAGACTACAGGTTTCTGACATTTTAGAGACTAAACAATTAATTATTTAATGAAAGAAAACAACATTCCTGAATAATGAAAGTAATTTGAGTGAGTGAGTAACTCCAAACCTACAAACAGAAACTCAATACATGCTTCATTTAAAATATTATGGCACCCAAAGGTGAATCTGCATGAACAAGGATAAATGTGACTTAAAACACATATGACATCGTTCAGTCTGCTAAATTGCTACCATCTGGAGCACAGTACCGAGAACATGCTGTCATTGTCTCTTCATTAATCAACGCAAAGACTTTGTTTCACTCCCCAAATGCAACACATTGTCAATTATAAAAGCCCCAGCAAATTAACAACACCTCCGTCTTACTCAGCTGCGCCAGTTGTGACAAATTAATTGCATTTCTTCTTGGTTTTTTTCAGTTGACTTCACTTATCCATTAGAACTTGTCAATGTGACTCTGGTGCCACCTAATCGTTAGCACTGACAGACCAGCTGAAAAGATAATCCCATTCTTGCCTGCTTTCAAGTTGTTATTTAGAGGACAGAGTAAGGGCGTGCCATTTATTTCCATTTCCTCAGATGTCTGACTTCAAAACTGATCACGTGTTCAAAGGTGAAGCCATATATGTAGATACCACTTATGAGTAAAGAAGACTTACAAGCTTTTGATGTGAAAATGGACTTTCTTATGTCTTTTCTGAGCAAAATCAAATGAAGCATGTGCAGTGATTATAGCAATGTGCTACATGCATCCACACACACGCAAAGAGATGCACATTTAATGGTAAGCGCCAACGCATCCAGTAGTTTCATCCCTCTACTGAATGAAAGCCTTTTTACCAGACTTGTGATCTTTTTGTAGCGAGCAATGCAAGTTTTTTTTTTCCAATGAATGAATTAAAAAGAACATGCAAGTACATTGCAAGAACTGCCTTACAGCAAATAAAGTCGCCTGTATAATGCCATCAGAAGGTGTACACCATGTCATGCATGGCTATAATAACCAGAGTAGAAGAAACCATCCATCCATTATCTATACAATGCTTTATTCTCTGTAGGGTCATGGGGGGGCTGGAACCTATCCTAGTGTCACATACAGTGTCTTGTATGAGTACAATCAAGCTTGAGCTGCCAAAGGCGCACAAATGTCAACTACTTTACTGCTACAAAACGCCCCATGTTCGTGTTGTATTTGTTTTATGTAATTATATAAAATGTGTTGTGAAAAAAAAGGAAAATGGGTCATTAAGAGGATTGTATGTGATGTTTTGCACATGTGATTCCAAATAAAAGAGACAATGTCAAAAAAAAAAGAGAAAAAAATCAAACTACAGATTTAGACGGTCAAAACTTAAGCCGCAATATTATGACAAAGTCATACATCCCAATCTATTGCTTGAAACAGCACACACTTTGTAAAGGCAGCTACAGTATGACTTCAATTAAAAAGAAAAAGTATGCGTTCACTACTTTTACTTTCACTGATCCACTAAATCTCAAAGAAGGAGAAAAAATCAAAACAAACTGCTCATCTATAAGAGAAAAATGAAGGGGGAAAAAAAAAAAACTGTTTTCAATCAGGCAAGTTGTAGTTTTTGTTTCATGTGAGCTGGTGCTGGCCATGTTTTATACTGTCCAAAGGTGGAAATAGCTGATCACCCGAGTTAAATGTTTGCTACATGAGAACTTATTGGGAAAAGGTTTTTTTTTTTAGATATTGCAGTTTCTGGTACCTAATCTAATGCAATACTTGAGCACCTATGTTATGGAAACACGGCTACGATAAGATAAATTTTTTTCGAGCGCAGTCATTTTCACTGCAGTAGTAATGCAAGATTTTGGTGTGTGCACAAACTGCAAAGGGAAATGAGCTCTGTGACTGTACACTGAAGTTCTTGCCAACGTTTCAAAGGTAAAGCATAAACATATTGTCAGACTGATGAGAACATTTTCTTTACTTTGACATGAAAGACCATTGCTAAGTAAAAAGGGACATCTGTGGGTGTAGCAGACATCCCCAAACTGTTACACACCTCACTTGAAAAACAAAGTGCTTTTATGATATGCTAACATTATTTTTAAGGTTTTATTTGACACAAATTCAACTTGGTTAGACTTAAGGAAACATTGTGTTTGGCCTAGAATGACTACTTTGGTAAAGTCAGCAGACCTCCTTTGTCATTATATACAACTATAAACCTGTGCTTGGTGTTACGGAACAATCGCAGAACAGTGAAAGCAATGTTGAATACTGAGGATAATCAAATAGCAGCTTTCCATCATTGTGTTGTTCTGCAAACACATGACCTCTGTATTTCTTTCCTTCCACATGGAAACAATTAGAAGCAATTATGTCTGCAAGTATGCTTTGTCACTTGAATGTGAACATATGCTATTCCATATGGACCACTTGCTAAAATGACAGTCCCCAATCTTAAATTAATTCAGAATCTATTTATTTCAAGGAGATTGCTCCACCTATTCCTGAACTTTAAGGCTCATGATTCATTGCCTTTTCCATCAATAAATGCTTTCCCCTTTAGACCTCTGAGATGGTTTATTTGTAATAGCTCTTTAAGGCCTAAGGGTTGGACATATCACATATTTTGTCAGAATATGAAATATTCATGTCCCAAGTTTAAAGACCAAATTTTGTATCGGAACTTTTTTCTTCTTCCTTTTTTTTCATGAAATGACTTCACAACCTTTCAATTTTGTATTGTGATTCTTACCATGGGAGCTATAGGGGGCTGCTCCCAAGACAATGTCCCCTGATTCCGTATTATTCAGATGAAATAGAGCACACTTTGCCTCCTTGTGCCTCTGAAAGACCTTTTCAATGACAACCGCTGGAGGAAAACTCATTTGTTGGTTGAACTGCTCACACTTCAGGCCCTCACTATGACCACAGCCTGTGATGTGGGCCACAGATGGACATTACTTAATAATAATAGCCCAAACAGTTGGAAACTATTAGACTTGACTTTCTCAGAGTTAAGCTCTTACTACAAGTTGATAAAAATAAAGTTCTTGTAGTTCAAACCAAAACACTGAAATATTGAGTTTAATGTTTTTTTATCCTGTCTTTTTCACTATTTGCAGTTTATAAAGCATTTTGAGCTGCCACTTTTCCTGAAATTAATAATAGAAATATACTGCCTCAAACATCCTTATTATTAGTTATTGGTTGTTCTAGCAGTTTGTGCAGTAGTGCTTCAGTCTCCTAGGTTGCCTGATTTACAGGCATAAGCTACTTTGCTCCATGTGATTACCTGTAAATCCTGGCTTTTTGCTATCCTCGTGTGGACAACAATGTATACTGCAGCGTTTGGAATAAAAGTGGATGTTCCTGTATTTGAGCATACAGCATGCAGTCATGAAAATCACAATAAATAGGACAACTGAACCCGATGTTTTATTCAAATTGAATGTCAACATTATCATTGGCAACATTTGTCCGACGTTTACATTTTACAATATACATATATATACAATGGCAACACCTTTACAGGACAGGTTAGAGGAGGTGTTTCAGTCCGTCTCTAGTGTGTGAGTCATTAAAGAAGCAAGTCCAGGAGGAAAAAAATCTTTATGACAGAGGTTCTATTGTAGCTACATAGAAAAGAGCTTGATTTGTTGCAGAAACTATGGGTTTAATTTTTTTGTCTTCCTCTGTAATTTCCCCATTTTCATTCCCCCTTTCTTTCCTCATCTTTGTCTTCATCGGCCTCTTCCTTCTTTTCCTCCTCTCCTTTTTCCTCTCCGTCCTCTTTTTTCTCTCCGTCTCCTTCTTCTGCTTTTTCATCTTCTTTTTTCTCCCCTTCCTCAGGTTTTTCTTCCTTTTTCACTTCCTCCTCCTCCTCCTCCTCTTCCTCCACCTCCTCTCCCGTCAGGTGCTCTAGATCTACAATGCGATATCTCAGAGCTTTGTCAGTCTTCTTGTAATTTCCCACAATCTTCTTGATCTTAAACTGCATCAGCTCCATTGTGTTGTACAACTTGTTGACCTTCTCCTCCAGCTCTTTGGTCTCAGGCTTGATGTTAGCTGGGTCCAAGTCGATCAGACCATCTTTCATCAGGATCTGCCGACCCTTCTCTTCCAACATGCCTTTGGCATCTGGATACTCTGTCAGTGATTCCATTAAGTCATCCTTTGACAGGCAGAAGAGGTCAGAGTATCCAATGCTGCGAATGTTGGCTGTCCGCCTGTTTCCCGCTTTGCTACCTTTAATATTAAGGATACTAATCTCACCAAAATAGCTGCCACTTCCCAATACAACAAACTGTGTGACACCATCATCAGCAACAACTGCAAGTTTTCCGTCTTTGATAATATACATCTCACGTCCAATGTCCCCTTTCTTGCAGATGTAGTCTCCGGGGCTGAACACTTGTGGCCGGAGTTTGAGCACCAGCTCGATCAGCAGGCCAGCCTCGCAGTCTGCAAAAATACGAACTTTCTTCAGCGTATCCATATGGACTTGGATGGCTATTTCCGCTTTTAGCTTGTCTGGAAGATACCTGAGCACTTCTCTTTCATCCTGCGCCTTTCCATTATTCCACAGATAGTCAAACCACTTGATGACTCGCAGCTCAAGATCCTTGCTAACCTTTCGAACCTAGACATGAAAAGAGAGTAAGAGCATTAAAAGAATAATCAAAGACCAGATGACTGTGCAACAGCAAATCTTTATAATGATTTCTAAAAAGAAGAAAGAAGTTCATTTACCTGCATGTACTGCTTGATGTTGTCAATGCGGGCCTGAAACTGGGCTTGGGCAGCATTCATATTGGAAATCATGGTAGCAATGTTTCCCACGATGGTAGCAAAGATCAAGACACCAACTAAGAAGTCCATTACATGGAAGAAAAATTCTGAATCCAGAGCTGGTGGGGGAGTTTCTCCGATGGTGGTCAGGGTCAGTGTGGACCAGTAGAGGCTGAAAGCATACTTCCTCATGGGCTTCCCAAAGTCAGGCTGCTCTGGATCATCCAGAGCTGGGTAAACCCAGTCATCAGCACCAAAACCAATAGATTTGGAGAAAGAGAAGTAAAAACAGGCATTCCAGTGGATGATAATGAGAATGTACATGATCAGGTTTCCAATGCGGAAGATGTTGGGATAGTTGGTTTTCGTCTCTGTCCTTGTGAAGAACTCCATCATTCGGCCGATTCTCAGCAGCTTGTTAAGTCGGATCTCTGGGTAGTCGAGGCCAAGGAAGAAATATAGGAGATCAGTAGGCAACATGGAGACAAAGTCGAGACGGAACTGGAAGCTGCTGATGTAGCGGTCCCGAAGCAGCTTCTCATCTTTCACCATCAGGCCTTGTTCAAGGTAACCTGCATCGAAAGAGGTACAAATCACAGTATATATTCAGATACAGCGTGGAATTAAGTATCAAGTGAAAGTATGCCCTATCATTGCTATATTCATCCCTTGATTGCACACCATGGGATCATCATTCAGATTCAAATTATGCAAATGTATGTGCAAGACATGCAAATTAGGTAACTGTTAAAGTTGAACTGTTGGCTGCATCAGTGACAATTTAGGACTCATGAGTCACTGTCAATGCTCATGCAATTCATGTTTGATTTGTTCTCACATTATAATTAGTCTTTAGTTTGTGTGGATCAGTGCTAAAAAAAACAACAACTATTAATTACATCCATTGGCACTGGAATATGATGACTTAAAGTGCTTAAGGGATTAAAAGAAAAAAAAGCAACAATAATTATATTAATATATGACTTAAATATCACTTCCAATGACATAATTCTATGGAAGGATTCTTTTTACATTCAGTATGAGTGGGAAAACATTGATCAATAACTTTATCAATAGAAATATGTTATTGTGACAACTGTTTCAAGACAAGGTTGAAATATAGGACCTTCCTTCATTAGATTCTTCATGTGTTTCTGCAGAATGGGAGGCCTATTTTAGTTTTTCACCTGTTCTGGTTCTGAAGAACATGTCAGCCAGATAGACAACGTCCGAGGTGTAGTCCAGAATAACCCAATATAGGAGGTAGTTGTGCTGCAACTCTTCAAAGCAAGCCCTGTTTGCAGGGGAAAAAAACACAGAGCAGTGAGTACATTGTAATTGAATTTTGTACCTTTGCCACTGTCCCCCCATTGTGCTACTGCTTCTGCCAATATATCTAGTCCAGAAATTGCACAACAAATAGCATTCATTGTTGCTTTGAATTCCAGTTATATCAAAGAACCTGCCACTTAAGCCTATTTCTCTTCACAAAGCCAAGCTGCTGCTAAAATGGATTTGCTGCAACATGTGGACCAGGTTATGAATAGCCTCTGATGTAGTTGAATGAAATCACAAGAACATTTGACCGTGTAGAAAGAGTGGCTGTCACCTGGCTATGATCATGGTCCAGTTGTACATGACTGGTACTGTGATGACGAACAGCCAGTTGTAATACAAATTTGAAGCAGGATTAATGACAAATAGTTCTTTGGGCCTGTGCAAAGACAGAATGAAAGCACATTAAATTCCTGAAAGCACACAGTTTTTAAAAAGCATCTCTTGAGGAAAGTCTTCTAAGTGATGTACTTACTTATCTTTGTTTTTCTCTTTCTCCTTTGCTTCTTTTTCCTTTGCCTCTTTCTCCTTTGCTTCTTTTTCCTTTGCTTCTTTTTCCTTTGCTTCTTTTTCTTCCTTTTCCTTCTTCTCCTGCTCTTCCTTTCTGTAATGTGCAGAAATGCATTTTTACAATTCTGAGCATCAACTGTTTTTTTTTTCCGTACAACAGTCAGTAAAAGGCTTGAATCAAAAAGAACTACTCTTTCTTCTCCTTCTTCTCTTTCTTCTCCTTTTTCCTTTTTTTCTTTTTCTCTCTGAAAAGGGATTAATTAACAAGTTAAACAGGCTTGCTGAAATGACTTAAGACACATCAAAGAGACACTGTGATTTACAAGAGCTTCCCTTATCTCTTTGTGGCTCCAAATTGTACTTACTCTTCATTGTTATTGCTGTTATTCATATTCCCCACATGATGAGGGTTTGATTGAGGTGCACTTCTGGAACAAAGCACAGCACATTACACATAAAGTTAATTAACTGGCAAGTCTTTGCCTGATATTTCTCTTTAATGTGTTGTAAACCCTCTGTTTGAATTAGCGTTAGACGTGTCCTTGAAGTGTTTCTTACAGGTCATCCTCGCTGTGCTCTTCGCTGTCTGTGCCAGGTTGTGGTGCAGGATGAGGGTGGGGAATGGTGATAGAAGTGGTCATTGCAGCAGATCTGCACCTTACCCTGCAACAATAATTCAAGGATGACAGCTGTGGACTAGAATGAATGATGGCAGATATAATAGGCCCTCAAATTAAACAAATTCAGACCTGAGACGGCAGTTATTTTTGATAAGTGATTAATCGTATAGCCATTTTAAAAGCAAAAAATTGCAAAAATGAACTGCTTTTTTGTTTCTTTCATGAGTTTTATTCTATTGGTTGTGCAAAACAACACTTTACTTTTGTCTATGAGGCAGATTTCACTCTTTTACAGACCAAAAAAGAGCTCATTATTAGCTGCAGTCCTAGACACTTGTCACCCAGGTCGTGTTAATCCTAAAAGTTGTGTGAGTTTGGGGTGACAGCTTAAATTTGGGACTCCTCATCAGTCATTTAGAATTGAAGAAGCTTCTTGGCTGAGAAATTAGATTTCTTCAAGAATCAAAGAGTTCAGTTGCCTTTGACTGAAGCTTTTAGGAACAACACTATTACTTGTTCAATGACATCAAACTATGTTGTGTTCTCAATCTATCCAGCTCAGTGCATCAAAGCAGAGGAAATTAATTAATTATTTCATATCTGCCCTTTACATTTTCATCCATTCCGCACGTGGAATATTTTCCGTGATCAGACATCGTAAAGAATGCAGAGCAGCCCGTGTGACAAGAAAATTAATTTAATATTATGGTCACTGCATCACTGCATTTTTAGTCTAAGATCACAATTGGTGAGTGAAATGAGTCAGTTGAGAAATACTTATCTAAAGAGTAATGATGATTTGGTCTAGTTTTGCATAGTTAAACTTACCTTTTCCACTCTTTAATGTAATGTGAAGTCCATTTTCCTATAATCCTTGTGTAGTTTTTTTTCTTCTTTTTTAAGATTTGGAAACTACCTGCTCACAGTATCAGCACTTTAACTGTCTCAACTATCCAACATGAATAAAATAGCATCAAAATGTGACAAGGCAACTGACACCTGTAAGCATTGAGTCTATCTAACTGTGTCATAGAGTCTCAGTGACCCTGACGAGGATTTGTGGATTAGAGTTGGCTGAGAAGAGGCAAAGTCACTCATCCTGCTTATTTGACAGCTCCAGTGGGAGATAAGATGTGTCTAAGTGAAGTTTGGACAGCCCTCAGTTCACCTGCTAGTGAGGATCCGCAACACTGAAAATCATTTTGTGTCAGCACTTCTTATTCTTTTTATTTATTTTTTTACTTTTATCTGCGACAGGCTGTAATTTTCCTGACCATTTGCGGAACAACAGAGGATTTAGTCCTGCACATACACACAGTGGCCTCTCCTGCTCAGTCAGCACTCTGAGCCATATCCCGCTCTGATCCTATTAGAAGCTGCCCGCTAGAACAGATTTCAGATCAGGTGGATCTGGTTCCTTTTAAATGAATAACAATTATGAGAGTGAAATTAAAGCCGAACCCCCGTCAGTGTTGAGCAGTGTGCTGACAGAGATTCTCCTCCCTGAGGCAGACCACTGTAGAAATGCTGTGGTTCAGTGGCTCTCCCTGTTGGCTGATGTTGTGTTTGCAGTTTCATGACAACAAATTTTATTTTGCATTTAATAGTTTTGGAAAGGGCTGCAAGGTGGCGCAGTTGGTTAGCACTGTTGCCTCACAGCAAGAAGGTCGCCGGTTTGCGTCCCGGTGGAGGCACCGGGATCTTTCTGCATGGAGTTTGCATGTTCTCCCCGTGCAGCGTGGGTTCTCTCCGGGTTCTCCGGGTTCCTCCAACACAGTCCAAAAACATGTTGAGGTTAATTGGTGATTCTAAATTGTCTGTAGTTGTGAATGTGAGTGTGCTTGGTTGTCTGTCTCTAAGTGTAGCCCTGTGATAGACTGGTGACCTGTCCAGGGTGTCCCCTGCCTTCGCCCTCAGTTGGCTGGGATAGACTCCAGGCCCCCCGCAACCCAAGTGAGGATTAAGTGGTGTATAGATAAATGATGAATGGATAGTTTTGGAATAATTTAAAAAAAAAAGTGACATTATGAGATTTTGTTGTGTGCAAGTCCTGAAAGATGATACACTTTAATCTTATACACAAGATGAATCTTAGCACAAAAGATATAATAATGAAATATGATATTTTGGCTCAAGGGCTGCCTGCTATAGAAAGTACAGTGAAAAAAGAAAACACATAGGATTACCTTAACCGCTCAATTGTATCATGCTTTGAAATTTTATAACAAAATAGTCACATGAGGCTTTCAGGTACAGAATTGTAAAAAGTGTTTTATTCCAAGACAGAGAAAAGAATCCAAACAACAGTTTTAATACTCCACATGTGGCCTGATAACATGCTGTGGTTGTTTCACTTTACATATAATGTTACTTTTTTTCCCCACATTTTTTCTTCAGTGTCTTTTCAATATGCCACAGCCTTTTTATGCGTTTACACTACAACTATATCACCCAAGGCTCTTTCCTGCTACTATTCTAGTTGCTTTTAAAAGACCATGTCTTGACTGGTAATGAGAGGAAGATAACTACAGAGGAGCAGGATCTGCTGCCCCTCCTGTCGTGGGAGTATCAGCAGCCAGTGGAGCGTCAACAGCTACAGGGACATCAGCAGCAACGGGGGAATCAGTTGCGGCAGGGACAACCACATCAACGGCCACCTCAGGGGCTGCTGGGGCGATGTCGACGGGAACCACATCCACAGGAACCACATCAACAGGAACCACATCAACAGGAACCACATCCACAGGGGGCACATCCACGGCGGCAGCGTCGACTGGTGCAGCATCTACAGGGATCTCAACTACCGTCGGCTCCACAGCTGCCGCAGGGTCGGCTGCAGGGTCTGCAGGAGCTGCCTCGACCACAGCTGGCTCGGCCTCGACTGCCTCCACCTCCTCGGCCTCCTCCACCTCATCAGAGTTTAGGGGGGCAGCAGGAGCAGCGCCTGCAGCAGCTTTGGGGGCAGGGTTTCCATCCTGTGCCAGCGAAAAGGAATTGAAGTTGAAAAGGAAATTTGTTCAGCTGCTTCACATTTGGGACCCTGGTATCGTTCATGTTGGCACACTGTCGCACTATTATTTGTTCCACTCATGCGCTATGACAAGGCAACATGTTCACTGGGAGAAGTGTCTGTTGGTCTAAAATAAAATTCAGTCAAACAATCAACACAGTGGGTGATTCTGTGGCCTCTTTCATCAACGGGTTGCCACATATATCCTAAATTTGTATTGGAGACATAACCACACTGCAGATCTTTATTTAGGCAGAACTCCAGACTGAAAATTAGTGTTGGCAAAGTGCCACTGTTTCTATTTATGAACATATGACTACTACTTTTCTGCTTGCTGTCTGCCTTTTTTTTTTTACTGTGTTTACAGATACCCTCCACCCATGTTTTCTCAACTAATTCTGTCCATCAATGCATTATAAATAACATCCCACCGTATACTTCTTGTTTAACTTTACACTAAAGGCACTATAAATACAGTAATAAAGACAGGTTGTTTCATGATTGAACAAGATTATATTGAGAAAATATCTCTTTAAACATAGAGAAAGTTGCCAGCAAACATTTTTATCTGTTGAGTGTCTTAACCCTATTCAGGACCGTCGTGTTGCCATACGTAGAAGGTCTTTTGGGGTCCACTGCACCCCAAGAAAGAATATGTGCAAAATATTTGTTGGTATTCATTATAGACTTTTATACTAAATTAAACACATTTTCTGATAAGTTGACATATTTTTGGTTCCAAATGCATGACAAATATCCCTCTTTTTATATTAAAAAATAAATAAAATCTTCAAAAACAAAAAACAATACCTGTCACCAAAACCAAATGGCCTGGGGTCCAAAAGATCCCAGAAATCCTGAATAGGGTTAATATGATTAAGTTCATGAATGGAAGATGTCTGCTTACCTCCGTCTCCTCCTCTGAGGCATCTCCAACAGGGGCGGGAGCTGCAGGCGCGACATCGGCTGTCTGGGCTGGTGCAACATCCACCTGAAAAAAATATACACTTTAAACTCAAATAGCTTGTACAGTTTTGACAGATTAGAGGTTGTGATGCTGTGTGTATGCTTACCACTGCAGCCCCAGCTGGATCAACCTAAACAAATGAAGAATTCATTAATAAGGTACACACAAACATCAGTAATTATCGTTTCTGTTCGTTTTCATAGAACAACTTAAGTCACGTTAGAATCTAACAAGAACAAACTTACAGGAGCATCAGCAGCAGGAAGGAAGGGGTTTCCAACTAGTCCCTGTAAAATACAGATTTATGATTATGACTATGATGGTTATCGCCAGATCGTCTGTTATGTGTTATCTCGCTATTCAAGTGAAACATCAATGAACCCCCACTACCTGCTGCTGGTACAGCCTGTACATCTCCATCCACCTCAGGGCCTCATTAGCATGCGCTGCAACCTGCTAAATACATACCAGACATCTCCAGACATGTTCAGCAATTAAGCCAATTATCCTCTTTCTGTCAGACACCTATCATACTGTGCAATTGATGACATGATAAAAGCATGCCACGACAGGCCACGGCAGACAGATCCTCACAGAAAGGAGGTTTTTTTTTTTTTGGTGTTGTTTTAATAAGCAGTCTTACCTCATTGCTTTCACTCTCTGGAACCTACAGTTTAAGAAAAGGAAGTGAGCAAACATCAACAGGTTTATTTAGTGCCCTAAAGAACAGTGTTTAAGTGTCTAAATAGGGATCAACTGGCAGACTGAAAAATACATAACATTATGCAGGACTTACAGGTGCAGCCAAGGTTGAGATCAGCAGGCACATCAAGAACACAAACCGCTTCATCATGACTGTTCTATGGAAAGATAAGTTAATATACAGTATACAAAATAAAAATGTATATATATATTTCTGAAAATATTTTTATCACCTAAAATTGAAACAACATTTTTTGCAAGGCTATGTTTCAAATCCAGAGTAAAATTAACTATGTCTCTAAGTCTAAAATCGTTTCTATATAAAAATCCATCTCACCTTTTTTTTTTTTTTATTAGCGTAGAGAAAACGTGAAGATGTTTCTCCTCAGAGATGGAAGGCAATCTACTTCATTTCTCACAAGGTTGCCCTTTATATACTGGAATATCTTGTAATAGCCAATCACATCCAGTGAAACGTGCCCACCGATGTCTTTGAAGAAACCTCCCTCCATGTCAAAACTAAAAAAAAACTTTAAAAAAAAGAAGAGGTATGTAGGGTTGGGGCCCTTGTTATAGTTAATTACATGCTGTGCAAGTATGTTTAGCACACATGCCTGCCCATCTTTACTGCCCTAAAACCAAACTTTAAAAAAAGGAGACGGCAGGAAGCTGACATAAGCATGTAATGATATGACAGAGAAGTCTCACTTAGTTAGACTTCAACATATTCTAAACGAACATAAAGAAATGCAGAAAGATGTTTTGACAAAGATCCTCCTTAGTGCTTCAATTATTAAAGATATTGATGATGGCAGAACATCAGACCACACAACATACAGTAAAATGCTTTTTCTCTAATGTATAAAACTCATTAATCAAGATTCAAGAATTATTTTTATTTATTTTATTTTTATTTCATCATTTTATTGACACACACTGACTTGTTTATGACTTTAAGCTGCTTTCAACAAACACTGGAGAAAAAATACATCATAAAGAACTCTCTTATACACAACCGAAATAGAGTGAGGCTGAAGCTAAACGTTATGTATGTAAATAAAATATATGAATAAAATACATGGGAAAGGGAGGTTTTTTTTTGTACATTCCCGTATATATATAGAAACATACAGTATGTACACATACATAGAGAACATGAGGACAACGTTGCACTATCAGCTGTTTTCGAAACTATATTTACTCAAGTACTGCACTTTTACTGTGCTGGCTGTGCTGTCAGCTGACTTTTAAATACTTTTTTTTTTTTTTTACTGTTAAATACCAGTATTTTTCCCCCTTTATTGTGAATATCAACATTTTGCAACTTTGTTTCTTTGACTAGCACAATTTGCACAATAATTGCACATTCATGTCTTCAAACATATCTGTCTACCTACTTTGAATCTCTGTATTTTAAAGAG
>NW_007577760.1:1302931-1329334 GCF_000690725.1 Stegastes partitus
TAAAATAAAATAAAATAAAATAAAATGAAATAATAATGCAATATTTTACAGGAAAAGACTAAATAAAGATGGATTGATACAGATTTATGTAGCAAACAATGGAATTTCTTTTTCTCTCTTCCGTCGATAGACTCCTGACTCCCAATTATATTTGTGATCATTAGGAGGATCCTTTAATTAAGTAGCTCTATGGCACTTTTCCAGGTTGTTTTCTCCTGACTAGATCCTTGCTTGTGTTGTATCAGCTCTCAGATGTACGTTGCTTTGGATAAAAGCATCTGCGAAATGAAACTGTTGCAGTCAAATGACAAAATTCAACTTACACATTAATATACCATCAAAATAAGAACAATTTTGAATGCGACATATAATTTATCATCCAGAGGGATGATTTTCTGTCATAAAAGTACATTTACTTTTAATACTTCAAATACATTTTGCTGGTAATACATCTGTGTGTTAAGGATAATTTTGCATGCAGGAATGACAAAGTAATAGTATACAGTTTTCTTTAGCAGTTTTCTATCAAAGTGCCCTTCACATGAGTTTCCAAAAGATTATTTGCCATCATATAAATACTAACGTTTAAAGGTAGAAACACACACATTGCCAAAGGGAAGCACCTCCTTTGCGGTGTCTGAGTTTTCCCTCGTCCTCATGTTTGTTTTAAATGGCGCGGTCGTACATCACAGCGATTTTGAACATTGTAGGTTTCTTATGTTTGTTTTTTTCACGCTCCAAATCAGATAATGAAGGACTTGCTCTGTAATCTGCAAAACCGTATCCTAGACATTCTTGCCTCCAATCTGCTGATCTAATGGGTTTTGCTAAAAGATAACCATCTCTTCATTAGTTCTTCCAAACTTCAATGTTGCTATCATGACAAAGAGTGAGGTTGTTTTACTGTTAGCTGCTATGAAAGAAATTGCAGTAGGAATTAAAGTTGAGGTTATAAAGTGATCCCCGTCTGTTCCAACATGAAAACTGAACATTTGCCAACTTAATTAAACAGTGCTGTCTTTCAGCAAACTAGCTGCAGTGCCGACATCTACCAAAGAAATATCTGATTTTTTTTTTTTTACAATTCATACTTTCAGAATTATAGTATTCATGTTATTGACTTGTGTGAAAACAGGAAAGCTTTTCACAATTTGATCAAACAAACATAATAATTAAGGAATTAGTTCACCTAACAACTGATTCTTAAACAGGTGTGTGTTTTGAGGTTGAATTTGATTTTACAAACCTCTTGAAGTAGCACAACACTTAATCTTGAAGAGAAATCCATCCATTATCTATCCATCCATCCATTATCTATGCACCACTTAATCCTCACTGTGGTCGTGGGGGGCTGGAGCCTATCCCAGTGGACTTGGGGCAAAGGCAGGGGACACCCTGGACAGGTCGCCAGTCTATCACAGGGCTACACTTAGAGACAGACAACCAAGCACACTCACATTCACACCTACGGACAATTTACAATCACCAATTAACCTCAACATGTTTTTGGACTGTGTTGGAGGAAGCTGGAGAACCCAGAGAGAACCCACGCTGCACGGGGAGAACGTGCAAACTGCAAAAAAGATCCCAGGTGTCCTCACTGAGATGCAAACCGGCGACCTTCTTGCTGCGAGGCAACAGTGCTAACCACTGCTCCACCTTGCAGCCCTTGAAGAGAAATATCAAAACTAAATAGTGTAATCTGAGCTGGTGAAGTTCTGTTCTTCCAAAGCTTCTTTTTTTTTAATTAATAGAAACATTTAGATTCCAAAGCCACGCTTTATTCAAACTGATGACAGTAAAACACCATAATGTTGTTTTCAACTGCTATGAAAATCAAGAGACGGAAGAAGACAGGGTTTTTTTGGACTCTATGAACAGTTTATGCTGCAAACAGAATGCCCACTACTAAAGCGTTCAAGTGACTAAGATTGTGCTAGAAGTTACTTTACATATGTTCCTTGAATTGGTGAATGTTAGAAAAAGACCCCATGAAGGGAAATACTATTTGCCTATTCAACAAAACTAGGACGGCCTGCACTTACTGTCAGGCTGAGTTTAGTTATCACCTGCGTACATCCATCCTATGATCTCACATGCAAGCTGAGCAAACATCCAACTAACAGTGGTATCAACAGTAATACAGAATGGGAGAGTGTTGAGCTATCAGTTGACAGTGTTCGCAAAACAGTGGATGCGTACACCTCCAGCAAATGAACAGTATCTATTGCTCAATGGATCACTACAGCATATAGGGAGTTTTATATCATGGACATATTTCAGATCACTTGCAACAACTCAACTTATGAGTTGTTCTCAACAGCCACAGTCACCAATGTATAGGAGCTGCATTAGCTAACTAGCTAAGGAAGGGCTAAGCAACCTTAAACGTATCGCCTACTGCAACAGCATCCTTTTCGGCACAACCGCTAACCTCAGTGTGGGAATAGGGAAAAAAAACATCTCAGCACATCAGCACATGATAAAACATCACAACAAAACTCAAGACTTGCATGTGGGAGGGGGGAGGGTGTTGGGGTGGGGGAGGTGTCACAGCCCAGACGCTGGGGGGAGCACGCAACCACACGGCGCGTCACGCAGCCACGAGGCGCGTCGCATCAGCCCACAGCATACTGGTCTGCGACGGGGAGAGAGAGGAGGGTGGAGAGCCAACCAAGGCGTTGAGTCCAGGGTGTGTGTGTGTGTTGTGTGTCTTCATGTATGTGTATGTGTAAGTCCATGGACTCCATCGCCGGCCAGACTCAACAGTATCTCTGACGTCTGATGAAGGTGACGAGACACGCTCGTTGCCGTGGAGACGACCTCGAAGAGTTCTGGTCCAGAACAAAGTTCACAGGAGAAGGAGTAGGGTAGGGGAGGGGCTGAGCATCTGTCTGCGTAACATCCAGGAGAAGTGTAGAGGTATCAGCCTTCCAAGGCCAAGGCCGAAGCGGGGGAGCCAAATGAAGATAAAGAAAGATTGTTTGGGTCAGGCCGACACTGCAATATACCGTCAGTCCTTAGAGTCCCACTGGTTCTCTCTGTGATCCAAAAAAGCTGAATTTGATGGCCCATTACATCCGGATCGGGCTGTTCAACCGCTCCAAGGTGGTATCCATCTTGCGAATCAGTTCTTCCATTTTGCGATTTAGTTCGCAGATCACTTGAGTCTGAGAGTTGACAGCCCGAAGCAATCCCTCCATGACGGGCAGCTTGTCAAATGCCAAAACTGCTGCCTCCGTCGTTCGAACTTTGCGATAAAGCAGGAACCCACAAGCTCCAAACAGCAGGAAGCCTGTTATCATGATCACAATTAAGTAGACGTCTTCAACATCCTCCTGTACCCTCCGTTCTGCAAATGCTAACCTCCTGACCGCCCCTAGGACCAGACTCCGAACCTGGGGGAACAGAGCCTTCTCTGTTGCCACCCACTCCCTATAGAACTCACTCCCAAAAGACATTCGTGACACTGTTGACCCTACTACTTTCAAGTCCAAATTAAAAACACATCTGTTCCGCACTGCTTTCAACCTGTCACTACACAACATTAACTATGTATGTATGTATTTACTTTTTTTTTTTTGCTTTTCCAACTGTTTGTTCTGTTTTCTTTAGATTGACTTATTCTGTATACTTGCATTTGTTTTGTTTCTATTTGTTTGTTTGTTGTTTTTTTTTTTAAACATGTAAAGTTTTTGAGTTTGTGAAAAGCGCTCTATAAATAAAATGTATTATTATAAATACTCACAGAGCCATTTGGACCCATTTCCCACAGAAAAGAAAACACTGGGAGCCAAAAAACCCTTTTGAAATCTAAAATGACGATAATACTGTATATATTGTTTTTTTACCTTTATGCTATGTATAAAAAGCTATAGTGTGTTGCATTTATAAAATCAATGAACTGCTTCAGAGAAAACGTCTTTTTTTTTTCTGCAGGCAGCCAAAACATTTTGAACTCAAAAAAAAAAAAAAAAGGATGCTGAGTTGAAGGTTACTTTCAAGTAAAATACTCAATGTCTATTTGAGTCCTCCTCATATTTAGGAAATAAAAAGCTGAACTTAAATGATCCACCTGCAGCAAAGTAAAAATGACATCTGGTTGGCCTGCTGACTGCAGCTGGGACTGCTGACCAGACTCCTGACTGCCTGTGAGTGCTTTGGGACAGGAGGGAGCTCACAGCACCACCGCTGCTGGCTGAGGACAGTAACTGCAGAACAATACGTGTTGTCACATCAGAGTCCCCAAAACACCAGAAAAGTCTCCAAAAACACCAAAAAGAGTTGCTAGATGTGTCACTAGTCGCTTTTGACCAAAAAAAAATCAAAAAAAGTTGCCAAGAGGATTTCGAAAGTGACCAGATTTAGCAGAATTTAGCAAAACTGCGCATGAATGAAACTTCATTCACATACTTTGACAATCATGAAAACAAAGGAGAGACGTCATGCTGCAGTGCCCGCCTAACATTTTTGTGGAAGGCATAAAAAAGAAAAGAAAGTAAAGTCAGTCAACTGATTAATGGTTAATCACATCTTTTAATTCCTTGATCGCAGTATTATAATCATATGAATACTAACTTGCCTCATACTGGTGTGGAGCCTGGATATGCAGAATAATCTAATAACCAGCAGGGTCCAAGTGGTGGGTCGGCCTTTACAAAATTTACATTTTCTATGTGAACCTTGGTTTAATGTCTTTCTGCAATCATAATATAGACTTAATAAAGAGTTGAAACTGTGGAATTGTCAAAATAAGATGACTTTAACAACTTCAAAGATACTTAAGAGAAAAGAAAAAGGGAAAAGTATGCGTGAAGGATCCTCAGAATCGGTTACTATAATAACCCTGTATACACACATTTGATTGGTGGATTACATATTTTCCCCCTGATCTTGTGAATATTTTTAAATTTAGATTATATATAGGCTCTCAGTGAGGATTTTTGAGTTAATAATAAACCTTAAAAGACCATCAAGAACATACAAGAACATTAAGATTCTTTAGTTTCTGCTCTCTGACTTTGCAGCTTTCCCATAGCTGCCTTTTGTGCTGCCAGTCATAACCTCCCCAAAATAATATGTTTCTTCTCAGTGCTTCTGTTTCTATCTTTTGAACATCTTCATTGATTTACTATCGAAAAACCGCACGTTATCGCATTCCTTAGTTTTAACCATCCAAACCAGTAAATAGTGTTACCCCATTGCCAAATCGAAATTTATTGCAGACTTCATTCCAGAAGCACCTTATAGTATAAAAACCATTGTAATGTAGTTGAGACAGTTTTAATTAAGGTTTTTCAAGTGGCTTTTGACGTTCCCTCTCATGCTGTTGATAGAGGTTATGAATTTATGTGATCTCTTGTTCCAGGAAAGAAACTTGTGAAGATGACACAGTCATAGCGTGAGAGGATGATGTTTGGGTGTTTTAAGTGTCTTTGAAGAGATAGCCATTAAGTCGTGCTGTGACAGGCTTTTGTCCCCAGGGGAGGAAGGATCAGGAAGGTCTTTGGCTTTCTCTTTATGGTATTTATTTTTCTAAGGCACTTACATTTCACTGTGGGGAAATTTGCCCGACAACTGTGGCAATATATGCTTGCTGTGTAATGCACTATAGCATGGGCCTTGAGTAAGATGCCTATGTGCCTGTACCTGTATTGGAGATGCTGCATGTGCTGCAGCATTCCAAGGGGGTCATAAACACAGTTTAAGTTATCAGAAAGTATTTCTTACTGCCATGCTGATACTTTCTGCTCTAATTATGCAATAATGAAAATCACACTTGCATGATTTATCAACAAGGTGGTAATTATAAGGAACTGTCTAGACAGGCAAACTAATGAAAAGCAGAAGTCATCTGTTTTCAGAACTATTGGCCAGTGGGGAATTTGGTTTGCTCTTTTCAAGAACATATCAAAGACTTTACGATTTTCTTCCTTATTACCTATACAATTTTGTTATGTGTAACTTTATTGTTTATTTTATTGGAGCTCATGACAAAGCAGAAATGGAAATATAATATCCATACCCAAACCATTTTGGAGCTTCTCATAAGTATATTGATGAGATATGAGAGAAAAGATAGCATACTGATAACAAGTTTCACCACGCCAGGTTTGCCAGGTTTGCTAGGTTTGTCGTTTTTCTTTGAAAGTGTGCTACTTTTGCAATACTGCTACAGATTGTATGGGCGAGCATGTAAAAATCAGGAAGGTCTGGTGAAAGATGCCTTTGAATTGCAACATAGAAAAACTAAATATATGTTTACATCACAAGCTGCCCTATATAACTATTAACAAGCGCAAAAACCTCTTAAATAAACAGAGAAAAACAAATATTTGCTTCAAAATGTTGACTTTATTTCTTAAAATAAAATGATACTTTAGGGAAAAGTTAGAATTAATTAATGAAGATTTGCAGATACTGTGAAAATGCAGCATCACAGGCTACAACGAGTCTGCAATTCTACAACAGGTTATTGTTAATCTATAAAAACAAAGGAAAACATACAGAAGTTCAGAAATATGTTCCATTCTATGCAGATGACAATGTCATACTACAGTTTAGTAATATTCTTATTCCTTAATTTAAAAACTTAAATCAAAGTTATTCTTTGATAATCTATGCATTTTAATTTAAGATAAACGTTTTAAAAACAGAATCACTTGGGATTTAATATCATCTCTTCCACTGTTGATGTTTGAATGTTGAGGAGGAAAGAAGAGTTCACACTTTTACACCTTTGCTGGCATCTGCAAAGACAAACAAGCAATTTAAAAGAAATGTTGTTAAATTAAGGCATGGTTCAAACTGATTACTGTTTCTATGTATTTGTATGTCTCATAATTGCAGTACACTCCTAATGATAATAAAAAAAATATTGTTGATGGTTACCTGGCTGGTCTGTATGGGCTGATCCTGCTGGAGCGGTTGAGGGGGATCCTGGGAGGGAAGAGCATTAATATCAAATGATGGAATCTGAAAAATAAACAGAAGTGCATCAAGTTCATGAGAAAAAAGTACAAAACCCCTTAGAATCAATACAATAAACATCTTATGAGACTATATCTGTTGTTTTCTTTTTCTCACATTCAGGGGTTGCTGGGGAATATTTTGAGGGGGAAATTCAAATGGAAGAACCTGCAAAAAACAAATGAAGGCGGTGAATATATAAATATAAACAAACTATGCATAATGGAGATTTAAAATAAAGTATGTCTCACATCTGGCACTGGAGGGACATTTGTCATAGGAGGGATCTGTGGCACTATCTGGAAGAAAAAAAAAACTTCTTATTTAGTTCTGTACCATGCTTATTTTCATATTTTTTAAGTATGCATGGAAAATATTTCAAAGTTTGAAATGTTTACCATTTGCCGACGGAAGTCATATGGGTAGAACTGCAAATGTGAAAACACAAGACCACAACAATGTCAATAAATCCTGCTCCAGTGAGTCTTTTAATTTACCGAACACGAACAGTAAATCAAGTCGTTCCAGTCACAATAGTTTCTGTATATGGAAAGGGCAAAAAAAACTAAACAACACTTACGACTTCCACACTCTGTCTGCCTGGTGGCTGAGGAATGGAGTACTTGATAAAGCCATAAGTGGGAAAGGGCTGCAGAAAAATGCACAGGAAGGAAAATCAGTCGATAATAAAAGAAGTTATGTAATGTTTTATCTTTATATATATATATATATATATATTTTTTTTTTATATATATATATATGTGAAGACACTTCTGTAAAATGTGTGTGTGCTTGCCTGTGCTGGGTTTACGCCTCCTGCGGCACCAGGAAATGTGTGGGGATAAATCTTAGAGAGAAACACAAATATAAATACTTGCAGTGAGCATAGCTGATAACCACAGGAAAAACCACATTTCATAAATGCTGATGTGGAAACTGCATGTGGAGCGATGAAATAATGAAGCTGACATACTATTTCCACACTATAAGCACCAGGAACTCCAGGCTGTTGGAAACCAGCTGTGAAGGGATTTTTTATCTAAACGAATGAGAAATTGTTGAGAATATCAGTAGAGAGTCAATTCCACACAGCAGTGTTTCTGTAATGCTTCTAGTATGCATCATGTGTATTCATTATTACCTGTGCAAGTGGAGCCGGCAGTCTGGGAGCAGTGAATTTAGGCAAGTACTGCAGCTAAGGGCAAAAACAGACATTTTTAGATAACATAAAAGAGGGCCCTACCTGAGAGAATAAAAGTCCTTGCTATGTTAAAGTACCATTACTATTTAACACTCACTGGTACAGCACAAGCTGTGCTAGCCAAGCAGAGGCACAGAACGGCCAGGTTCATTTTTGACCTACAGACAGAAGATTCATCATTACAAACTGTCCTGGATGGTTGCATCCTCTTAGAAAAGCCTGCAGTTCTTTAACTCACCCTCTGCAATAAAAAAAAAGCACCACAGAAAAAGAAAAATCGATGCTGGAGATGTTGGAGATGATGCCAGCTGATAGTATTGTATCTTGCACAGAGTTACTTTGGCTTTTATAGGCTGCCCGCTCACCACACAGCCAATCACACTCCATGCCAGTGATGTAACCCAATGAGTGGGTACAGTATAGGTGTCTAGTCTTCAGCTTTACTAAATGACCAGTGGTCAAATCCACTTTCTGAGTAATAGCAGACTGTGTTTGATTACACTGTCTACAGTAGAGCACACCTCCACTCTGTTTGCTCCACATTTTGCCTTCATGACAGTTTTGGGGCACTTTATAACTGCAGTATCTGGCAGAAATTTAATCCAGTTTCCCTATACGATAGTCAGCGCCGTTTACAATCAATAATCTATTATTGCTGATTGAATGATAGTTGTTTTCTCGTATGTGGTTAAAATTGAAGAGTTCACTTACAAAAAAAGATAACTCCATCTTCACAACCCTTCAAAAAAACCCACTTTTTCATCGTCTACGTGAGACAATATCAGTCAAAGTTAAATTATGTCTATTTTTGTCATGTCATTTTTTTCCTGAGTCAAATCCACTCAACTTCAGTTTGATTGATATTATCTCAAGCAAACAACAAAACATAAGTTTTCTGGAAACAAAAATGGAGTTATCTGTTTTTGCAAATGAACTCATCATTAACCACTGATATTTAATATTTACCATAAAATCAACTCAGTTACTTTAGGATTTTGGGAAACAGAATTAAAAACACCAGTTGCATTAAAAAGAAAATAATGACAACAAACCTATGATTGGCTCAACAAAATTCAAGGTATTTAAAGTAACAAATGTGTTGCATTCTTGCACAGAAAATAATATGTAACTTTCTAAATCTCTTCATAGCAATTTAATATCAAAATAATCCTCATAGCTGATGTACATAATGATGTGAGTGTTGACTGTAGTTAATGTTAGTCCAGCTGCTGAAAACAGCTGCTCACCTGGAACAGATGTCCACTAATACTGTCACAGCAACTTTAGCAGTCTGGGAAATTTGTCAGTATTTATTACGACATCTAAAATCAATTTCTACTCAAAGCAGACCATCTCTGATACACTTCATCGCTTTATTTTTAATGCTGCTGGAAGCATGTGATCAGATTCCTGCTGCTCCTGAACATCAACAACTACAGCTGCTCTCTGCTGACACACACAGTCTGTTTAAGCATTTGAAAATCCTAGTTTAGCATTACCCAGAGTCTGCACAAAGCTAAACTTGACCTCCGCCAGACACACCTGTGACCCCTTATTTAACAATAAAAGGCTCCACCTGGTGGTGCAACCAGATACTACAACGAATCTGCCATACATGTTCTGACATGCATGTCCCTAGTCCTCTCAGTGTTCTTCAGTTATAGGTATATTTTCATGCGTCCATCCATTCTCTATAGACCGCTTAATCCTCACTAGGGTCACGGGGGGGCTGGAGCCTATCCCAGCCGACTTAGGGGGAAGGCAGAGGACACCCTGGACAGGTTACCAGTCTATCACAGGGCTACACTTAGAGACAGACAACCAAGCACACTCACATTCACATGATACACTACAACTTATTAAAATAAACTGTAAACTTAACTAAAATTCAAACTAACCTCATGTTATTGCTTCTATGTTGTCATTTTTATTTTTTTTTTGCCTGTCTGTACATTTAGCTACGGCTACTTGTGAAGACTCTGTCAAAAAGCTGATTTTCCAGCGAAATATGTCACAAAAATGTATAGTAAACTGCAAAACTACATGTGATTCATGGATTGGGCAGCTAATATTCATTACATATAGTTATTTGAAGCAAAGAACCAGAAGAGAATGCGTTAATGAGTTCTTTTTATTTATTGTGAAGCACAGAAATAGTGAATTTGAATGAGAAAACATGTTATTGTTGTTGGAAAAATGCAATAAATCACTGCATAGCACCATGTTTTATTATGAGACATAGAGCACTTTTTCTAAAATAAAAAGAAAACACAGCACCATCTGCAGAGCACCACAGTCTCCTGAAATGCATAGCACCACATTTGTCATTATTTGGAAAATAGCATTGCTAGCTGGTCATTGTTCACGAGGGGTTGGCTGCTGGTCTCACACCTGCGGTCGCCTAAAATGGGAATAGAAGCAATCAGGAAAATAACATACAATCTTCAGATGTTTTCATCAATTATTTTGTTAAAACCACAAACAGGTCTGAATTACAGTATTATGGTGCAAAATAAGTGCCTTGCGAGTATGTGAATTTGTCTTTTATGTGTGTGTGTTTGTACCTGTGTGTGAGGATCCTGCTGACTCCGATGTTTCTAGTCGTCATCGTCATCGTCATCACCCATGGGTTTGGCAGCCTGAAATGACAGAGGTTTCTGATGAGCCAATTGGGAGTGAGGACAGACTCCCACATGACCGCTGATGTTTCTCAACAGCTCAGCAGAAATAGTTGGAAGACTGTTTTCTCTGATGTAATACTCACTTATTTGAATGAACCTGTTGCACTCATCAGCGCTTCAACTTCATTTTAACTTTAGATTACTACCTCCTGCAGTCATGTGATTTATTTTTATACACATGAATAGCACCTGACAGTGACTAAGTCTTACTGTTTTTTCAATAAATTTAAGAGGTTCACAATCCACATCAATGTTATTCTTACAGGGGCAGCAGCAGCAATGACAGGCTCAAGAGGTGCAGCAGGAGCAGCAGGAGCAGCAGGAGCAACGGGATCAACGGGAGCAACGGGATCAACGGGAGCGACGGGGGCAGCTGCAGCGGGAGCTGGGAGGTCAAAACCAAAGGGGATGTACTGGAGCAGATAGAAAGAGATCATTAGTTCAATAAATGCTCTCAACAACTTCTATAAGAGAGGTTAAGCTCTTCAGACACCCACCAAGTCCTTGGTGTCTCTGCCATTTGCCTGGAGGATCTCCTGCTTGATGAACCCACGGACCTTTCAATAAAAATACAATTAGGCACACAAACATGTACTTAAAACGGCAGTAAATCAGGTATAATTACAAACTATGTATATATGTGTATATATGTATATATATATATGTGTGTGTGTGTGTGTGTGTGTGTGTATATATATATATACACATATATACACACACACACATACATACATATATAGTTTCACTGATATTGTCTCAGGTAGACGATGGAAAAGTGGGTTTTTTTGAAGGTTATCTGTTTTTGCAAATGAACTCTTCATATATATATATATACATATACATTATTTTTTAAATCAGTATCAAACTGTACTGTTGCACTTACAGGTCCTCCAATAGGCTGTCTCTGGGCATCAACAGGGAGCAGCTGGAAACGAAAATTGCCAAATTACACATAAGAGTACTTAATGGATAGAAAAGTGCTTTCGAACATATAAAACTGTGGTATTTGACACTTACAACTTCCAGAGTTCCAGCTGGGACTCCAGCAGGGATAGCCTGGGCTGCCTGTAAAGACAGTATTTATGATATTCAGGTTTAGATGAGTAAAAAAAAAAGTTTGCAAACTAAGAGAGTAAAAGAACTAAGCAGCTCAGCTGTGAGGACATGATCATCAGTGGTGAGCAGATAATAGCAGACCTGTGTGCAGAGCCTGTTCTGCGATGTGTGAAAATGTGTCTTTTAGGTTTTTGTGTGTATACCATGATAGACACCAAGTGATCTGCACTGTTTCTTTCTACCTGAGCTGGAGCGTGATGGATGTCAAACTCCATGTACATCTGCGGCTGTGAAGGAGAGGAAAATAAAGCAGATTCAGTGGAATGCAGGTCAGTGTAAAACAGATTTTTCAGACAAACTTGTATTGGTAAATATCATTTACAGCTAAATAATGAGAGTCAAGAAATCCCTAAAGTTTTCCCAAAAAAATGGAAATTTGATGATCTGCTGATGGAAATCAATGATGATCAAAAGCTTCAGAGCAGATATTGTTGAGGTGAAATTGTGTTCTCTGTTATTCACAGTATTAAATATTAAGAAGGATGCCTGTAACACAATACATGTGAGAGAAATAAGAGGAAGTGAAGTAACAGAAATATCTTAGAAATAAAGTCTTTTCTTACAGGGGCACAGACGGCCATCCCAAGGATGCAGGCGGAAAGCAGGATGTATTTCATCTTGAAATAAACTGACAAAGAGAGGATTTAGAGAGTTATTACATTTTCTAACATTTACATAATCACTTAGAAAAGCATAGAAATAAGATGTAATTGTAATTTAACATTTCATTCTATAATAATGGTCTACATTACCTCTCCTTTCTGGCAGCACGTGAGGACTGAAGGACCGTTGAGGAGGGGTGTGATTTGTGGAGAGAGATCTACTCCTATTTATCTGCTGACAGAACAAAGGGCGAGCAAACTTTTTTGACAGGCATTGGTGACAAGCCAAAGGTTTTCATTTTACGATTATGAAATTGGCAGCTATGTGTCTGTGAGAAATCTCCTAAAACATTTTTGGCTGGAAATGCACATTAATCACATTTGATCCCTTGGCGATTTGTTTTTTCAGGTTTTTTCTTGCAACATCTTTTACAGTCACGAAGGGCATCGGGTTTATTTGTGAATATTTATCCAGAGAAAAGGCGATCTTTAGTACCTTTTTAACTTTGCATTTTAAAATATCACATTATGTCACAGGCATCTTGTATACCTGCTGTAATACGTCACATACCGAGTTACAGTTGATGATGGTTAAATGTGTGTAATGATTACATTAAAACTGGACCAACATCAACATGTGCACAGCTGTTGCGATCTTCTAATTTCTGTGCAAAGTAACACATGTTTTGTTAAATATAGGCGGATTTATTGTCTTTGGTGGAACTGTAAATTGGTTACAGCTGGGAAGTACAGTGCTCAAGCCATCACTCGGCATCGTGTTTTACACTTTGGGGACACTTAAGAGCTGCACTTGGGCCAAAATCCGCTACATGGAAAGAAAATGTCTCAGCCCGATGATTAGATACCCACTATGTACACTCCTCTTACACTATGGCACAAGTGGGAAGAAAAATACTGAGAAAGCAGCATTCAAGCCATTTGAGTTCAGTTCCGGAAGTTGCTACAGGCTCACATTGAAAGCTACTCCAAATTTAGAACACACAACTGGAGTTTAAAGACCTGTGAACAATGTGCATGCAGTATAATTTATGGCCTTTGCTTGTAAGAAAGTGTTGCTGGGAGGAAACTTTTACTGTCTCACAAAATGGATATTGTAGAGGAAATCAGTTCTGACTGAATAAACTGAATGAAATGTAAGTAAAACTGAACAGATTATAGCTGCAATAATCAATACTTTATAATAACAATGGATCAAATGATTGTGAATAATATGAAAGGGATTTCTCATAATGACCAATGAACAGATAATTATCCCCTCACTCTGTGGTTTCTCTGTGCAACCTTCAGCTCATTGTTTTGGTATAACAAACTGCAACCTTCACTCTCACCACTCCGAGGCTGTAATTATCCTCAGCACCAACCTACTGTACACTAAATCTAAGCACCAGATGACACAGAGACCAACTTTGCAGCAGCACTTAGCAGGTAAAGAGACAGATTCTTCCCTAGACTGAACCCAGAGCTAAAAGAATGACTTAAACATAACTCCAAATGAAAGCATGCATTGCTCCATGCCTGCTGGCTTTAGATCAGTATTTTTTGCTAATATTAACTTTATATATGTCAATATTGTGTTTACAACTTGGTTTCACTGCTCCCAAAAGCAACATGATGCAGGTTAAAATAAGGATATCTTTAAATTAAAATAATCAAAGAACAGGACACACATAATTAGAAAAGATGACACAGTTCAGGTACAATCAGTCTTGGTTGTATTTTTAATGGATATTATTTAATAGTTAGAAAAAAATCAATAAATGAAATAAAACATTCATGGTTAGTAATATACTTGAGAAGCTCCACTAACAAACTAGTAGTCTACATTTTCCATCAGTAATGTGTTTAGGTTTTCTCTCAGTGAGTCGTCTCTGCTGGTGGCTACAGTTTCAGACAAGGTTTCCCTGTGTTGGCTGGAGTTTGGGTCGAACAGATGTTTGGACGGTGGCTGCCTCCTGCGCTGCTCCTTCCAAACCTGCTGGGACACTGTTAGCATTCGGCTGCGATCCAGAGCAAGCCTGCCCCTGTTGGATTGCAGCTGCCGAGGTCCCCATGGTCGGTGCGACGCCTTGCTGCTCAGGGTTTGTCAGTCCCGCGGCCTGTCTCTCGGGCTGAACTGCTCCTGCAGGCTGGTTCGTGAGCACGGTTGGCATGTACACACCCAACTGGCTCATCTTAGCTGCCATCTGAAACAGAGAGGAGAGCAGAGCTAGTGTAAGGGGTAAGGGAGGGGGAACAACTGGATCATCAGTAGGATCACTGAGTTCACTGAGCAGACTGTTTGAACAAGCTGAGAGACAGATAAAAATCTTGGCAGTGCTACCTCAAGTTCCTCAGAGCTAAGACCTCCAAGTGCGAGTTGAGAGCTCTGGTAAAAGAAATTATAGCACATGTCAAACGATATATCCTCAGAGAGAAAACTGTGAAAATACAAAGAACATGAATTTGGTTTATATGCAAGTTTACAAAGAGCACTGTTTAGTTACCATAGGTTGCTGTAGCATGTATACAATCTGGGGATTCTGTGGATGAGAATAATCTGGTTATGAAACAGCTTTTACTTAACATTAAGTTTTTGCAACATTCTATAGTCAAATCTCTTTTTTTTTCTTATATAAAAGGCAAAGACACCTGTTGTTGCTGCACTGGCTGAGGTGCATTTCCAGAAGGAGCAGCAGGTCCTGCAGCATTATCAGCAGGTAACACTGGACTGTTTGGGAGCTGATATGCTGGACTTTGTGGGAGAGGTGATTCAAGCATCATCGGGAATCCATATGGGGACAGCTTGGAGAAAGTAAAATTACATTTACCTTTTCATTTTTCTCAAACATGTCTGGACTGACACAAGATAAAGTCACAATACAGATCAACAAAAGGTTTAACCAGCTACTCAGAATTTTAGACAGTTGGGTGTTAAGTATTAGAATTGCAAAAGAGCTTTTGGCATAAAGTCCTGTGCACTGAAAGACAGCACTTAAGTTTCCATGTCAGGGTCATAAATCAGATACGGCAAAATACAGATGTCTTTATTTCCACAACAGCCTCTCTTATGAAATAGTTTCTGGCTGTTTCTGTTTTCCTATTCAGTACATGTTGACAACACAACAAGAGAAAAAATAGATGCCTTCACTGCACTGTAGAAGTCCCCTAAGGTGTAATCTTTCGTGCTGAATTGGGTTGTAGTTGGAAAGCATGTTTTTTTTTCTTTTTATCTCTAGTCTATTTTGTACTGCATGGAATGCGTGTTGTCTGCAGGCATATAAACAGTGTATTTCCTAACAACATCTTACCAGCTGATTCGTATAGGGGGGTGAGAACAGAGGGATGTATCCATAAGGTGGAAAAATCTGAAAACAGTAACAAAACACACTTCAAATATGCTGCAGTGTGATTCACTGAAGAGTATCTTAGGAATGTATGTTAACATGTTTTAAGATTAATGTGGGGATCGGGAACATAAAAGAAGAATTTTTCTCTGCTATGTTTTTTTTTTTTTCTCTTCATTTTCCTACCAGAGGCTGCTGTGGCAGTGCCAGCTGATTAGCAAACTGAGCTCCCTGGATGCTGGGCTGCATGGGGATGAGCAGTGGACTGCCCCCCTGTGGAGACCACATGTACTGTTGCAGTGAAGGACGGAGCTGGGGGTTGAGCTGCGGATTTGGCTGCTGGGTAACTCCAGACTGTGGTTGCTCCACACTGGGAGGAAGCACAGCTGGTCTCTGAGCTTCAGGTTTCTGGTTTGTGACCTCAGCAGGCTGAACTCTTTGCGTCTGAGTGGCTCCTCCTTGTGTCTGTAGAGCAGGAAGGACATTTGACGTGACCTGAAAAAGAAAAGAAAAACCCCCAAATGATCACAGTCACAACAAATTTCGCAGAATCTTTATCACACGTTGACTAGATAGCTGTTTGCCTAATAAACACAGAACAAAACATATTAATTCCAAATATTGTTCTGAATATATAATCAATATGAGTCTACTTACTGGTACTGCAGACACCATTATGGTGAAACATGACAGTATGACTATGATCATCATTTCTAAAATGAAAAATTGACAAAATAGTTTTAAATTAGTTCCCACAGGATCAGTGAAAGCGTTCAAGCAATGTACCCGCAGAGCGCACGGAGTAAATTGATTGAAACTGCATGGAAGGGAGCATTGACTTATGCTTTACTCACAGGGTGAAACAACCAATCACATTGCAGAAAGAACCAGACAAATTCAACCTAATCATCTGCTGTGAATGAAGCAGAGGTGGGAACCAAAGAAAACCTACTGAAGACCTTAAACTGCATGTTTTCCTCCAATTATCATGCTGTCATGTCTATAGAAATGAATCAACAAACACATGGAGACCAGGACGCGCGGTTTTCCTGTAGTCAGAGCACCTGTGGGTGCGGCTGATGTGTCAACGTCTTACTGCTATAATTACGGTCAAACCAAATATGTGTAATGTGCAAAAAATGATAGAAAAGTAGATGTACAATTTCCCAAAAGTCGCTGCAGACATGTAAACCACAGTTAGATAGATACAAAGCAATCAATGCAACACATCTTAGTTACATTTGAACATTTCCTGATGTCATCATCAAAGACTTTTCTCATTTTCTACAAAGCTGTGCGGCTGCCACACACGTCTGCTCAGCTGGACACAGTCAGCGATTGCATGTAGGTACAAGTGCGCTAGAGGGCAGACTGACGCTGGAGGCAAATTAACATAAAAACACACACTGTCTGCATCTTCAACTGATGGTTGCTGCTGCATCAGCACATGGTAAACTTTAAAGTGTCTCTAACTGGTGTCAGCTCTGTGCATTTTGGTTTTAATCATAGCAAAACATCAAAATTAATGAAACTGTTTTAGTGAGTGCATCCTGGGATGGGCTCCGGTGTTTAATACCTGTAATGTCTTAGGGATGTAAAATAAAAGTTAATCCATCTTATACAATATGTACATGGAAAATAAAAATATATTCTATTAAACAAACTTACATGAGGGATTTGAAAGGTCTAAGTTGCAGAATGAATGAAATATTGCCCGTTATCAAATTAACTCAGTGTAACCAAATGAAAAGCAGCTCAGTGATTGATAAGAATATTTTTTTTATCTGTTAATATTCAATATATTCAAAGTTGTAATAATTTTTATTAGATTTTTGGAGCAACACCTGACAGTTCTATGATGTATTGATCATATTAAGTGTCTCCAAATGGATCACAAATGTTTAATTGCACCACAAAAATGTTACCCTTACAAGAATCTTCTTTCAGTTTTGTTTTTCAAAACTCTTCTCCCAAACCCATCAAATTCAAATGAGAAAGCATGCAAAAGCTCTCCTTCAGTGTACTTTCTAAGTAAAATTTTTATTACAAGCTCTACATATGTGGCTGATTTTGTATAATTAACAAAGTTTGCAAGTTAAAAAAAACAAACCAAAAAAAGATCCATGAATCAAACTGTGATTACATTCATACTATGTTCATTCCTGTGCTAAACATACACACAAATTACATCAGACACACAACGAGTGATTCACTTGTACACTAAGAAAAAGTGACAATTTAAGAGAATTTTTATGTATTTTTTGTCAAAGTCAAAAGAGACAACAGTGCAATGCAGTGACTGAAGATATCGGTCGAGAGGCTGAGTCAAGATTTTGAAAAAAATGCAGCACGACAGACTTCACTGACGGAGCACGGCGTCAGATATTATCGGCTCAACACTCATCCCCTTTTTAAGCCGTGTTGATCCTGGGATGGTGATGTGTGCGCCCGCTGAGTGGATATTACACCGCTGAGTAGTCAGCACCCTCCCTTTGGTGTCTGCAAGACCAACCTCCAGCAAAACTCATGATTGCAGCCCAACTAAGTGCCTGTCTCAGTGTTACATGTTCCGAATCAGAAGATATCACAGCATTTTCTCAGGTTTTATATTAACTCTGGCTTCGTTTCACAACGAACCAGAGTTTAGCAAAAGTTAATGATAATGAGTGGAGTCAACAAAACGTATATGGAAGTGTGGATCGATTGCTGAACCAGTACTGACATGCAGAAATATGCAAACTAATACGTTTAGATTTTTGCATAACTGAATTTTAAAAATTGGTTCATTCATGCCTTCAACAAAATACTATCAACATTCGGTCTAAAAATGCAACACACACACACACACACACACACACACACACAGCATGAATTTCTGCATCACTGAGTACTTATTATGCTGTTGGACAGTAAAATCCAAGTATTTCAAGCTGCTGTTCTTGTTCTCAGATCGATACAGTTCAACCGCTGTCTCCTCTGGCCTCGGTGGTCTGGGGGGACTCCGTGTTTGGGCCTGCGGTCGTAGCTGATGCTGTGGTTGTGGTTGTGGTCGTGGTCGTTGTTGTTGGTGCTGTTGTTGGCGTCGTTGTTGATCGCAACAGTTCAAGCAGAAGCTGGAGAAGCAATGAATTCGCATCAGGTTGGGGCTGGTTACACGAGGCTTGTCCCTGCAACAAATAAACACAAAAAAATCAAACATCTTTTAAGAAAATCTGTGTATTTTTACATTATTATCGCTGTAGTTTCCAAACAGCATGAGGATAATTTAATTCTTACCTCATCACTGTCACTGCTGGAGCTACAACTATTGCTCACCTCATCGCTGTCAGATCTGACAATACGATTACAGTTCTGCAAAACACATAAATAAATAAATGAGCTGCTTTGCTTTAAGTATTAGCAGAAAAGTGTTGGTATGTCATGAAGATTTCATAAAAACAAAACTGCATTCATATTTCTGTACTTACAGCTAGTGGGGAACTGATCAAGCAGAAAATCATCAGAAGAAAAGACTTCATCTTGTACTTCATAGTATAATTCAACTCCCTTTGCAGTAAGAGCTGCCTTTGTGCCACGCGAGACTGTGAGTGTAAACAGCTTAGCAATGAATAAAATATCCCACTTGTGTTCTCCACCTTCAAGATGATCCCCTTTGGAAACTCCATTAGCTTTTAAATACCCTCGGTGTGCCCACATTGCTCTTACACTTTAAAGGTGTTACTTCATCTCAGATGTGGTCGGTTGCACGGCAGCGTTCGGAGACGAAACCAAAACAGGCGTGAACACAGTTTCATTACCAGACCAGACTGTGCTTTTGTAACATTAAATGTCCACATCCTGTTTATATCCCTGTGAGTATTTTCTCACAGTCCAATTTGTTGAACTGATGACAACCAAATACAACTACACATGCCACTTGGTTTGTTTAAAGATTGGAGTGTTTGACAGGAAATGCATTCTGAGTACAGTGCAGAGCTGTAACACAATATAACACATGAGAGTAGTGCTTGGAAAGAATTTTAAATGTTTGCTGTCAGGGAAGATTGATATGTTGTTGGAGGGCTTGCGAAACAGTAATATGTGTTGCCGAGAGCTGTATTTCTACCTGCAAAGCAATACTTGCTCAATCCTTTCCAAATACTGTAATTATCTTGTTTACGTATGGCGGACCTGCTTTATTCCTTCTGCAGGAGTCATTAAATTTTTCACTCTGTTGCAAGTGTCTTGCAGAATTTTTTTATTCTTTTTTTTATTATTATTTTATTTTTTTTTACCTCTGACAATGTAGAGATTTAAAAAGTTTTGATCTTAAAATGATGTGAAAGCTGAATGACGCTGGTGTTAGAATAGAAAAAAGTAGACGAGTGACAGTTGAAATTAGAGAATTAGTGACTTTTAAGAGGTTAATATCATTCAGCATTGAAGTATTTGTTAGGATTTAAGGCTTCATGCTTTATAGTAAACTGGTTTCAGTGTACAAACGAGAAAGTAAGGATTCAAAAGCTTTATCGTCTGCTTTATTGCAACACAAAACGTTATTACTGTAATGAAATTCTTAGTTCTCTGTGTTTCTACCTGCTGCCATGATTAACAGAACACATTTCAGACACACTAATCAGTGTCTACTCACACATACTGAGGAAACAAATATGAACAGACAAGAACAGTGCAAACGGCTCTTTACAGAATGCATGAAAGACGGCGTGTAAAGTAGGGCATGTGCAGATGAAAAAGTGTATTTTAAAAAAAATGTTTGCAATGGTGCATGTGCAAAAAAATATGAAAGCTGTGCATTGTACACTATAGCTGCGTCCTTCTGGCTTTTCAGTTTTGTCATTTTCCACTGAAACAACATTTACAGAATATACTGTGTATCAAATTACAGAGGAGTTTGCCCTGAAGGAATCTGATGAACACACCACTGACAAAATAGATCACAGTGGCAAATTTTACAACGTGTAGTTTCTTGACATACAGCAAGTAATTCAGGAGCAACACAATGCATGACATATGATACTACAGTAGGTATTTTATTGTCTTTACAATCAGGGCACACAGCCAAGTCTTGCACTGACTCAGACAGCTTGATTTTAGAAGATTCCAAAGCTATAGCACACTAAATTAGGAGGTGTTGCTTTGGGCCAGTATTTTCAGGCTCAAGTCCAACAATGTGCAATAATATGTTGCCTCTGTTTGTCTCTTTTTTTGTAAAATTTATAATGAGTTCTCCTTTTCTGTTCACCTTGTATAAGTGAATGAGTAGGTGTGTTCATGCCACGATCCAGGTGTTTTTCTATTTATTCCAGTGGAATCACAGGGGAATTATGAGGCTTGCTACTGTGTGAAATCATGGAGAAGATGCACTGAATCTCATGAAAATGTACTCCTATACAAACACTAAAAAAAATCCTTGGAAAAATAGTGCATAGCCCAACAAAGTCACCTCAAACAACAACCCAACCAAACAAAACGAATATGCTCAAACATAAACAACAGGACGTGTTTTTAAAATGTTCTGCTCATTGAAATTTCAGATAGAACCTCAAAGAGTCAGAGACATACCTGCACTTTTATGTCTGTGAAATATTTATATTCATAAATCCTGTTCATTTGTCTCTATTCAGGTTGCTCTAGCACTTCTCATTTGTGTTTGATGCTAGTGTGGTGGTAGATAACTTGCTTGTTGGTTGTGTTGTTTCCACCATTCTATATCAAAATTACACTTATAGAATACCAAAACATGTTTGTTTTTTAAATCTGAAATTACAACAAAGCAAAGCAAGGTTTGTGTTGACATATCATCAGAATGAAACTGCACCACAGTATGGTGCAGTTGACTCAAATAACAAAATAGGCGAGGCTAAAGCCATTCCAGAAACGTCAGTTGCAGCTCAAATAATCAGGCTAATTCAGCAGGTTCAAGTAGTCCAGATAAGTGCATGTGCACAATATTCTTAAGCAGTCCAAGTGGTCAAGCATAGATCAAATCGATCCACTATGGCACACAGCAGTGGTGCAGAGAGACTGACGATGGTCAAAACCAACAGAAAAGCATGTAAAAAATCTAAACATCCAGAAACCTCAAAAGATAATACAGTTACTGGAAACAAACCCAGAAAAAGGGTGGCAAGGATTCCTGTTTTATTGAAGTAAAGATGTAACACAACATTATACAACCTAATTTAATCCACACTGCAAACTAGGGAATCAGAGAAAGCATGACTCCTCTTAGTAGCACATGAGCTCTCCTGGTGATGTTGTGGTACGTGGTGTGTTGTTGTACATATCATACACACCATCGTACATGTGAAGGTCAGGATAACGTAAGATGTCTGGGACAAACAGAGAGAAAAACAAAAGGTTGTCCACTTCCCAGCATGTTTTAGGAAATGCACGATTTTTTCTCAGGTATTCTCACAAGTTTTAAATAACATCAAAAAATACAACCCAATCATTCTATTTGTTTTTGAGCTGGATAACGATCTGCTCAATTAATCCAATTAAAACACAGACAAGGGCAGGGTTTGTTTAACCATCCTTTCACATTTGCTCAATTTCAGCTACCAGAGGAGCACCTTAAATGTTTTGCAACACAACAATGTCATCACAAACCACATACACAGCAAATGTCCCAACATTCCTTTGTAATCCATATGCCATCGCTTAAGAATTTAACCCGTTATAGGGCACTCCTTGAAAACTAAAATTTTAACCCTAGGGTGTTATTCAATCAAGATTAATAAATATGGTAACTTGCCTATCTATGGTTTAAAAAAAAAGGGAATTTATAATAAATAAAAGAAAAAGTAACAAACTGCAGAAAACATTTATTTAGAAACGTTTTAGTTTGAGGTAATGATACCTACACAACCAGTAACAAAGCGTTTATAAAGTGCTTGGAACATTTGTTTAGTGACATTTTTCTTGGGGTAGTGGTATTAGTGGCACTAATCTCAAAAAATAAATCAAAGTGGAGTTCAAAGCAAACCAGTAACAAAGTGTTTATAAAGTGCTTGGAACATTTGTTTAGTGACATTTTTCGTAAGGTAGTGATATTGGCACTAATATAAAAACTAAATCAAAGTGCACATGGTTCTTCAACCTCAAGGAGAGGCACAGGGTGGACATATTGAACATCCAAGGAAGTTACCAAATATGGTCACTTGCTCCATAAAGGGTTAAATTCTTTTTGTTTGCTCAACTGGTTGCAAGCATTCATGAATTAATCATCCAGACAGCTGGGATGTCTTTGAATCTCTCTGTACGTCACTGTAGGATGTGGATTTTGTTTTTGGATGTACAAACAAACAAACAAACTCTATATCCAACATGCTTAAAAATCTTTAACAGACTACTTTATGAAATAGATTATAGATTAATTGGTGGAGCTACAGATACACATTCTGTACACTGTATATACCATGATATAAAGCAACATGTGAAAACATTTCCAGGTATCAAAAGTCGCTCCATACAATTCCAACTGACCTAAATTTCTGAAATAATTAAACTCTTCAAAGAAAGTACTAAAATTTGCGTCAAATCTAAGAGCATCAAACCTCCTTGATGAAATATTTTATCAAAAATTGTCCAGAATATCCATATTTCAAATAAGGATGAAAGAATCTAATTAGTTCAACCGTGTGGTTGATGGTTCGGGTTTGGTTGTTTACCACATTCATTTGTTTGACAGCTTGTTTTTGTGTGGTCTCTTATCTTTTAACATACTGTACTTTTGTAACATGTTGTTTTTAATATAGAGGTGATGACTGCATCACTGCATGTGATGTAGTCATTATATTATTGTGAGCTGCTGTGCAGTTGGCTACGCAAGTAAACATACAACCAAAATAAGTGTCGCTGATCGTTTTCTCTGCTAATTTCAACTATTGTCACATTTATCCTCCAACTACAGTGGCCATAAAATGAACTAAGTGTTGGGAAAATGGATGGAAATTGGGAGAATATTGAATGAAAGAATAGTGAATTAGACATATTTGTTCAAACTTGGTGATATCTTGATTTCATTTTTTGTTCCAAATGGTTATATTTTCCTTTGCAGAGGTTTTATATAAGCAGCAACTGTGCTTGTAAATTAGTGAGTTATTTTCCTGGGATTTATAAAACATCTGCCACAACCATGTCCAGAGTGTAGGATATGAACAGACACAGATGCCAAAGAGACACAGAACCTTCCAGCTCAGGTCACAAGAAGTGGTAAATCAACTGATCAGACCCATCTGAGCCTCAAAGGACGGCTCCAACTCAGGTTCCCAAGAAGGGGTAAATTAACTGATCACACCGTCGAGAGCTTCAAAGGGCAGCTAACAGATAAGAGACACTCATGGAGAGGAAAAAGAAAACATTAACCCACTTCAATTATCAACCCCCAAAGCCCAAAGAGCCTGATCTGGCGTAACTAGCCAAATGACCATGTGGAAAACAGACATCTGGGTGATGTTTATTGCTCTCTCTCTCTCAATCTAAGGAATACAATCATCATGGACATAGTGAAGAAAGCACAGGAGGATCTTAATGTGCCTTTACTATCTTAAATTATTTTAAGTGTTGTTAAATGTGAAAGTACATAATATCATGGTAAACACCTCAAAACCTTAATCCCAGTTGGATAAGTCCTTCTTTAATTTATCAGCTTGTTACATAATCATATATCCTAGTACTGTATTATCTTTGTAACAGTGAGAGATACATATTTCATGTTTAGACTCTTTGAGATTCTCTAAATGTAAGATATTTATTTTTAACAGGCTTAACTCTATACAATTACAAGGACATGTAGTTCTAAAGTAACATTGTTACTTTTAGAACAAAACTCCTGACCACCTTATGACCATGTGACCCACAGGGGTATCAAATCTAACACCTCCTCTGGAAGGGGAGTTCTTTGTGATTGGTCAGCTATTTTACTATTAAAAAGCCATTCACCCGAAAGACAGACAGATTTTCTACCAGCCACAGAATCTCCCACTTTGGTCTTCTGTGTTACCAAGTTCAACTGCAACACATTGATCGAACTCTGCTGAAGCCGAAGGTCTCTCCCAACACCAGACGTCGCTGTACCCTCTCCCGAATCCAAGCGCACTGCAACTATTGAACTTTCAATCTACTTAACAGGTGCTTCAAAATTATAATTGGCCTTCAAACAAAAATTCCAAATTTAACAGTTTATCTGCTGCTTTCGGTGAAAGGCTTTGCAAGTCTCCAGGCCACACTACTGATCTACATTTGGTTTCTCACTCTCAGATTCTTACTCAACATTTTCATTATTGTTTGTATTTTATGTTTTATGTTTGTTATTGTTTGTTTGTTGTAGTTAGAAATAAATGTTATGTGCGTATACAGTTGCTTCTTGTGTTTTCTATAGCTTACTTTCAGTCACTTTACGTATCCGATTGTTATAGTTACCTAAGCGCTAAGTTAATTCCCCGACATTATAAAACACTCTTGACTGATCACCAAGAGTAAACAGTTTATTAGAATAATTGTGCTGACTCGGAGACGTCTTAACCAAACAGTCCTTAAGGAGAAAACTTAGGAGGATAAAGCAGTGTATATATGGATGGATGGATGGATCCCACAAAAATACAAAGCCAGACTGGATTTGTATTTTTAAGCCATTTCAGTTCATTCAGTTCCAGTCTATTTATGTCAACTATCATTGATTTCTTCTGTGATCTTTACAGATTCTCAAATATTCTCACATTTCTTCCTGAAGGGCACATGACAGGCACATTATAGATTTAGATTGTGTAAGTGTATGAGCTGGTTTTGTGCTGTTCTGGATATTGACAATGGGCAGGGCTGTAGGATTATTTAAGCTGCCCTGCTTACTCTTATCCAGAAGAGGGTTACAGTTGAAGTTCACCTGCAATACAGGGAAGATCCAAAGATAAACAATCAGAAGAAATTAAACAACATTTTTCTTTTCAATATTAAAATTGCAAATTAAAAAATTACTTGCCTTCCCACAAAAAAAAGTGTTACGGTTTTACTAGACACTTTTAAACTAAGTTTGCAGTCATGAGAGAGACATAGCGTGAGTAATTCAAAAATCTGAGGCTGTCAGACCAAATCATAGATTAGTAAAGCTAAAGTATAAAACTAGTTTCTAGCTTATTTTTTAAACTATTTTCTAAAAATTCTGATATCATCAGGAGACAAATCACTTTAGTTTCCTTTAAACTATTTGGAACTTCCTAAATCGTTCCCCTGACAAATCCTTATCATATTGCATGTATTAAAAATGATAATAATACGAAAGCTAAAACCTCCCTCTGGAAACTAAATGATGGGAGACTGACATGAAAACTTAAATTAAGTATGAGGAAATATTTCAGAAAAAAAACAGGATATTGGTTGACATGCTCTGTTAAACAAGAATAATAAAATACTGAAAAAAACAAACTTCAACAGTTTTAACAGTTGTGGGTTCTCAGTAAACCAGGAGAAAGTGATTTCTTTCTTTTTTT
>NW_007577761.1:0-110632 GCF_000690725.1 Stegastes partitus
GATTGAAGATATGAAAAAAGTAGAAACACTTTGAAATAGGGGAAGGCCGCGTCAAGATTTTAAAGTTTAAATGGAGTCTCTAGGTGAAAGCATGGCTGAGCAGTGTAGGTTTGAAAAGTAGTGTAATTTTGTGTGATTTTTTTCGTCCGTCCCATTCATTTTCAATGGGAGGTTTGTGCGACGTTTGTGCGAATTGTGTCGCGAAAAATGCGTTTGTCGTAAATCTGTATGTAAGCACACGATTCCCGATCGAGCCGCACGTTTTGATATATAATTTGTGTGGGTGCTCCCAAATCTGTGGGAGGAGTAGGCCGGCAAACTTTTGTACGGAAGAGGAACCAGGATAACAATAGTGGCCTCGGGCTTCCTTACGGAACCAAACGTCACCCAATATTTTCACTGACTTTGAAAAAGCTAAAAAAAAACAAAACAAAACAGTTTCTGGTTGTGATAAATGATGTACTTTTGGTGATTTTTTCTTTTCTCTTCTTTCTTTCTCTCTCTTTTTTTTTTTTTTTAAATAAAATAAGCTTTAAAATCTGGTGGGTTTTGGGTTTCAAAGATTATTATGGTCAGTAACTCTAAAAAGTGCAGTATTTCTTTCTGAAATGTAGCAAAGGATTTTTTTTCTTAAAAAATAATGTGTTAATAATGACAGCAATTAACATAATGGCAGACCCAAAGAGTGATTTTCAAAGCAGTCACATTTATTTGTCTTTTTATACACATTTGCTAAGCAGCCTGTTGTGCTAGCAGTTGGCTTTGATAGGATTTACTATGGGATTTCCACAACGCTTACTAAAAAATAAATACAAGACAAAGTGTTCCACAGCTCAAAAATATACAAAGGTTTGAAATTAATGTAAACTTTGAAAACATGTATATATTTTTTTTACATAAGAAAAAAATTTAACAACATTTGTGACAATTCCAAAAAGTTATTGTATTTACAATTTTGTACAAAAAAAAAAAAAATCTGATACCTACAGTACAGTATATAGAGGTTGATCTGAAGTCCGAATGAAATGCATCTAGTACCGCAAGTTTTCCCTAGCGATGGTTCGTGTTTTCAAGAATGTTTCAGTCAAGTAAACGAATGAGAGGAGAAAAATAATTCAATGCCACTAAGACGTACATGTTCTAGCCTTTGGCAGAAGCATCTACTGTATGTAGTTCCCTCCTAAAGCGAGTGTGATTATTATTCAAGGAAAAGTTGAACAGCTCCATGTAAAGATCTATAAATATCTCCAGGTACAGCAAGAGACAAATTAAACTTCACAAACATCACTTTATCAGTGCAAAAAAAAAAAAAAAAAAAGTTGGAATGAAGGTTCACAGACTTAACCCATTGTGTACCCTGTTATACTGTATGTCATTGCATTTGTATGGAGTGTCATTAAGGCCAAAATTATGTTGGCGTTGACAGTGTACCTACAGGGAAGAAGAAGAGTCTTCCACAGGACAATATGGCTACATAGATTGTGTCAACTTTGCATAATGGTTGAGTACCATCACTCCAATAATAACCATGTATATATAAAATTAGTGTGAATATGTGGGACAAAAAATCGGCCTCAGAGTGCTTCAGAGTTACAGCTAAGACCTCATATGTAGCTTATGTCTGTTCATGCCATCATTTCATGACGTTTTCGAGTTGCTTTCCTGTTTGTCTCTGCAACCAGTGTCTCGAATGAGATCTAAAATTAGCTTCTTATAAACAAAATAAGCATCTGAATAAACTATGTTATTAAAAATATCAGCAATTCATTGCATAATTTCATGTTGAGATTTTAAAAAGGAGTAAACCAGATCAGGTGGGAGATTCTTCTGTGTCTGCTATAAAAATAAATATATTTAGATTGTTTTGTGACACAGGAAATATGAAAGTTACATTTTTGATGGGGAGGAAAAGAAAAAAAAAAGTCTGAGGAGCGTTTGGTACAAAATAGCAGCAAATGCCAAGATCCAGAGCTTCCTCTTATCATCAAACTCGACTCCATATTTAACCGAACATCCTCCATCAAAACTGGAAAAATCTCACAAAAAAACACACCCAACTTGCTGAGGCCCGAGCTGCTGTCGCTTGTTCTTTACCGCTGAGTAAAATAAGGCATTTTTGATCCTCCTGAGCACTTTCCACTTGCCTCTTTTCAACAATTCCTAAACACACCAAGTCAGCAAACCAGAAATGACCCTTGTTTCATTTTTCTTTAAACCTCCCTGTCCGCTCTCAGATTTCACCACCTCCAACTTATTTGATCACTTTTTCATCTCCCGTGTTAACACCTGCTCCCTTCTTGTCTCCAGAGATTGTCGAAGTTAGTGCTTGGCTCTGACATGTCTTGTCTCACCGCTAATTACTCATCTTATTTATTGCATGACAATTTTAAAATGTTGTAGTAATAAGCATTCTTTGATATAATTAACTATATGATTTAAAAAGAACAGATTAAAAGATACAAACACGTCATATCAAATGCTCTTCACAAGTCATGTGAATAGAAGGACTGAAGGTTCACATTTTTTTTGTTAGTCCTGATGTTCAGCTGGGGAGGGGGGATCAAAAATAAATCAGTATTACTGGCTTGACGAAATGTACAAGTTGTGTGTCTAATTGCATAGGTATTCACAGAATACATACAGTTCGTTGTTATAAGGTACTAAAAAAAACTTGTACAGGTTTTTGAAAATTCTGGATTTATATCTGACAGCAGAACAAAGAGAATCATACATGAATATACTGTGGTAGGGCTGAAGGAAGGCAACCAGCTGGGTTACATGGCTTTGGGAAATGTGCCTTAAACTAACATTAAAAAAATGTGTGTGTTTTTTAAAGAACTACTAAACCTGCTTTTTCTGTGGAACTAAACTGGATTTTTTTTTCTGATGTTATTTTTTTCCCACAGAATGCAGATGTTAAATAATCTGGTTTCTAATATCAACTGTTAATTTCATAAAGATTTTTTTTTTTTAGAAATACATATTGTATAAAACAGGTAAAATTGCTTCCACAGAATAATCAAAAAGAAAACAGCTTTAAAATTCAGTCACAATCACTAAATTTATGACTTATCTTTTACCAAAATGTGGTTTGTTCAAATGAACCTCATCACCTTCCTGCCTTTACCTCTTTATATATATATATATATTATATTTTTCATTCTGGTCCATTTGTTTTTACTGTAAACTAATAAACTTATTTTAATTCTGCTTTTCTCTACGTGGAGCCCTGGGATGAGCGGTCGTCGTGAGGGCTTCCATCTGAGTTCTCCGTCTCGCCCTCAGAGATGGCCTGCATGGGCGCCGAGTACAGCCGGCTGCGCATGCCGTAGCGGCTGCTGTTGGCTGGTGGGGGGATTCTGGAGCGTCCCTGTCTGGAGGCAGCAGATGTGGAGAAGGATTTCGGGGAGAAGCTCTCAGCGTTGGCTTTGGGGTAGGGGCTGGAGAGCTGCTCTTGTCCTGACTGCTGCTGCTGCTGCTGCTGCTGCTGCTGCAGGGGGGAGGCGAGCTCCTCAGGGTTTCTGGGCGACTCCATCAGGGACTCTCCAGGTGTTTTAGGAGTGGCGGGGCTCTTGAGGATCTCTGTGGCCGACATGCGGTAACTGGAGTCCGAGCGGCTTCCCTTTCTAAGAAGCAGCAGCTTGAACTCCTCGTTGGAGGTGCTGGACTTTTTTGCGTTCCTGTAGATGGGACCGGAGACTCTCTGCAGGCCTGGAGGGGTGACGGCGTTGGAGGGTGATGACAGTGACACCGGGGAGCTCACTGTGCTGCTGGGTGGTGTGTTTCCTGACGCAGCACTGAGTCTGTTCCTCGTGGCCATCTCGGCGGAGTCCTTCCTCCCCAACACTTTCCGTTTGGACCTGAGGGCGATGACGTTTATTAAAGAATCTCGGTAAACTCAGAGCGAACGCAAAGAAGCTTCTCTTCAAAACACTCACCTGTGTATCATAGCGAACAGATCCTCAGTGGTGCGAGCTTTGGTGGGTGACAAAAACACAGCGTCATCCTCTGACCTCGACTCATCTTGTAGCGGAGACACTGAGTTGTCACTGGGTGTCGAGTCTGATAACAGAAACACGTTTTAACATACTGCAGGCTGTATATTGTGAACCAACTAGTTTACCATATTGTGTAAATCAAGTTCCTAGAGCCCAAAATAAATATTTAAATCGCTAGTTTTGCACAAAAATCTGTAAAAAAAAACACATATTTCCGACATTCAAGAACCACCAGATACTTTAAATTGATACTTGATAAACTACATATAAGTTAATGATTAATAATTAATAATCATTCAAATCATTACAGTGGCCTGATTGAAAACAGGCAAAGAGTTAATAATAATAATAAAAAAATTACAATAACTTGTATGCCTCCACCAACCCGTCAAGTTGCAGTTTTCATCTCTATTAGCCCAGACTTGACCTTTGACATTTTGGTTACAAAACAACATCACTTCATTATTTCATCCTATTAGATATTGTTTGAACTTTAGCCATAGTCAGTGTGTAGATTCTGTTTTCTGACATTACACTGACCTTTGGTAACCAAATCTAATCAGTTCATTGTTGACTCAAAGTAAACGTTTGTGCTAAATTGGAACAAATTTCCTTTAACAGATGTTGTGTGCATGAAGAGACAGACCACAGATGAACAAACTGAAAAAAGCCTCAGCTGCCGACAATGTGAAAGCATTAAAACACTTCATAACAGAAGCATATACAGTTTATGTTTTGCTTTTTATATCCCCACATAACACCTCATTTCTAACTTGAGGCTTTCCAAGGCTGGAAAAAATTGTTCTGCACAGTTACAAAATCTATGATCCTGTGCATCAGCAATCGCCAGTTTCTTTCTATGAACTCCATTTTCATCACTGACTGGATAACCATGCACAAAGTAAGCCTTGATTTTAAATTAGAAACTGGCAAAACTGAGAGCGGAAGAAAAGGCGCATGAGAAAGAGAGTGATTGAGTATAATAAAACTGGATTGTTTCAAAACTAGTTGTGACCCTTCATCACATTACATGAGTTCAATCAAAGGATGATTTCCACTCTCAGATGATTCAATTTGAATATTTTTGGGAGCCTGATAAGAAATAAGCGAAACATTTAGATAAACTAGAATTATTGCCTTGTGGTTATTTGCCTCCGTCAACCAGTCATGGAGCAGTAAACATCCATGTCTGTCCAGATTAGAGCTTTGACATTTGGGATATAAAACAACATCGCCTCAAACTGGTAAAACTCACAGCAAAAAGCAAGTGAAAAGGTGCACAAGACAGAGTGAAGCTGAGCATAATGGCACTAAACCAGGAGCTAGGAAGACAAATGTACAACATGCATTAGTGAACAGGACGTCTACCTTTACTGAAATAATCCTCTGTCTCTGGTGTGAAGTCCTCCTTGTCGTCCTGCGAGGCACTTTCGGCTGAAACACCTGATGAATCATTCTCTACTTCTCTGCTGCCTTCATCGCTGATTGGACTCACATGCAAAGTCTCCGACTGGCTGTCAGTAGCAGGCACTTTATCTAGACTGTTGTATCTGTTGGGTGAACTGTGCAGGACAGAGGCAGGAGGAAACATTTCTTGTTCACACAGTTCGTTCTGTTGTTGTTGTTGTAAAAGCTCTGACTGTGAGCTGAAGTCTCCAGAGCAGACAGATGTTTCTACGAACTCTCTGAATGTTCCTCCTTCCTCAAGGACATCAACACCTTTCTGGTCTAAACTTGGGTCTGACTGCAGTCTCTCTAAACAAGCCTCTTTGTCCTGTTTGCTCCTTGTCTCACTCTGGCATGCCGCTTCTCCACTTACGAGCTCTTCGTTTAAGGTAAACACTGATTCACATGACTCCTTTGAAGATGTGAGATGATTATGATGTGAGTTGTACATTTTGGGACTCTTTAGCTCTAAAGATTTACTACTTGAAAGTGTGTTTGGCAAGTTTGCAGAGGGGTACTGGAATCTGGAAACTGCTTTGTCATCGCGACTTTCTTCGTGGTCCTTACTGATGGGTCGGAGCTGTACGGAGTGCAGCACTGTAGGTGTAATTGACATGGGGTGAGTGCTGAATACGTCTGAGCTGGGAGCTGCTACAGGTTTGGCTGACACAGCAGGTCTTTGTTTGTTTTGGTGCAGGATTTGCATCTGGGTCCTGTAAGCTGAGTCCTTGTTGTTGACGCTCTGAAGGGCACTTAAGTCGAGGTGGGAGGGAGGGATGACCGGCAGCTCCAGATCTCTCTTTGAGGTCGCTCCCTCCCTGCAAGACAGCGACTGCAGTGACAGTGATGAAAGAGAGGACTTCCTCTCTGGGACTTTGGGCTTCCTCTTGCCGCTTGATGGCGACATCGGCCCGGGAAAGAAGGTGGAGGGAAATGAGGAGGTGGGTGTTTCCGACTGACTGGAATAGCCGCTGGACGGGCTGGCCAGGCCTGCAAGCTTCTCCGGGGATGTCAGCTTGAAGTCTCCTTCCACTGATGGAAGTGAGGGGGTGGTGGCTCTGGAGCCCGACTGGGACGTCTGGGACTCTGAGCTTTCCTGTGACTTGATGCATTCGATAACAGTGGTACCTGTCGCTGTGCTCGAGTTGGACAAGGATCGATAAGGATCACTGGATTTTAAATCATTCAGGAGCCAGAGATCTGCGTAGTCTGACTGTACAACACCCTCATCCTTAAATGAATGTGCATCTGTGGAGCTTAAAACGCCTAAATCAGGAAGATCAGCTGAGCCTTCCACCCCCCAAACCACAAGGGGCTCTCTGACCAGTGAAGAGTTTTCTAAGTGACCCGGAGAGCCGGACAAAGCCAGCTGCAGTTTTCTCTCCTTGGAAGACAGAGGAAGCTGCTGACCGCATATAATCTTTGGTTCTTTCTTGTCAGGGATGTTTCCCTCACTGCATATTTTTCTTAAGGACGAACTCCTCTTAGGCGGAGATGGCTTCGCCTTTGGTTTCCTTAAAGAGAGGCAGCGTCTTCCCAGAGTCATGTGACCACTTAAGTCAGACAGGCCACATTCTGAGCCAGAGGGTGCATAGTTATAAGTGAAGCTTTTGCTACCTTTCAGACCACAGTCAAAGTGCATGGAGGTGTAGTAACCTTCAGTGTCAACAGAGTAGTGTGAGACAGTGTCTGCTTTCTCTGACGGAGGTTTGTCAGAATAGCTGCTCTCGCAGGTTGCCATGCTGGTGAAGCTGGGGCAGCCCAGGCTGCTCTCAGCCTCCCTGCTCGGCTCAGGGCTGAAGTCCTGCGAGCGAGAAGGCTCCGGGTGGGAGTAGCTCCAATCACTCTCGATGGGAGTGCTGACCCCTACCTCCTCTAATATGTCCATAGCTGTGGAGGAGAAGGAGCCGGCCCGTTGGGTCCTCAAGCCCTGGTATGGGTCCAGCATGAAGCTGGTCTGGTCATCATTAGTGTGAGTGGCAGCGTTGAGGGACAGCTCAGAGTCACAGTGCGAGGAGCCGGTGAGTGGTGGAGAGGCTGCAGGGGGGATTGTTTCTGACGTCTGGGACGGGCAGGTGGAGCTGCTGCCGCTCCAGTTCCCACTGGAGGACTGGTGGTCATCCTTATGGTCCATCTGGCCTCCCAGCACTCCTGCAGCTGAGACAGAGTGGACGGGGCTGCTGAAGGTGTCGGAACTGGATGAGATCTCACAGCTGCCCATGTCGGCCTTCCTGGGCAGGTGGGACCTGGTCCGCTCCATCCAGCTGCGCTCTGGACTCTCTGACAGCTGGTTGTACTTCAGGCTACCCAGCTGATGTTCGGGCATGGCCTGGTCATCAGTGCTCTCTCCTTCATCCTTCAGAATCAGCTCTCTTGGTACAGGCAGGAAGCCCTCAGTGCTGAAGGGGGACAGCTCCTCCTCATCATCGCTGTCATTATGCCCGTTGTCCAGCATCCGGCTGCCGTCTCGAGGCAGACTCCGGGAACGCAGGCGAGCTCCTACGGAGGCAGAAAACATGGCGTCTGCGCTGTCAGGCAGGGAGGAGATGTTGCCGGCAGAGTGGGAGAGGGAGAGGGAGACTCCCTGACCTCTCTGGGCCCTGATCCTCCTGCGAGACGGTGCTCCTGAGATCAAAAAGTCTTCTGTCTGGCAACCGGAGTCTCTGGTGCTGAGATGGCTGGCGAGCTCCTCGTTGGAAGGAGTGATATCTGGACTGGCATGAACTATCACTGTCCGCTCTCTGGAACCAGGAGAGTCATCGGAGTCTGGGAGAAGAAAGAAGCAAAAGGACTGTAAGCAAAAGAATATACAATTTACACATGAAAATAGAAATGTCACACTTTGTTGTTCTTTATAGAGTGTGTCTTTCTTTAAGATTTATTTTTGGGCTTTGTATTTGGGTCTTTATTTGAAAGGACAGTGACGAGAGGCAGGAAACTGTGAGAGAGAGAAGGGGGACAACAGGCAGCAAATAGTCTGGCTGGACTGATCGAGCTCCTGTTCCACTGCTCAGGGCATATGTGTTGCCCTATACAGCGCTTCTTCAGCTTGCATTTATGGATTTAGGTGTCTTTGTTTTTTCAAGGGTTCAACTCCTGGAACCTCAAAATCTGCCAGAAGGCTCAAAAGGCATGTCATCTTTAAAAGAACATAACAGCATTTATCAGACAGAACTCATGGATTCTAAGCTTTCAGAGAGATGTTGAACTATTCATAGAGTTCCATCAGAAAACTAAACAAAATATAAGCTTAAAATCACGATCTATCATCACAATAGTATTTTTATTCTATTGGTTCCATTAAAAAATGTGGCAAATATGAACCCTTCAGGCCAAAATTTAGAACAGATCCTGCAAAAACCGAAAATTTCTGTGTTTCTCGGTGCAACTATGGAGGCATTAGTGACTCGATCGACAATTCAAGAGCTATTTGATTGAACTACAGGCTGTGTTACACAAAGCAGTGCAAAATTGTAAGTCGTAAATTATCTGTGTTATGTAATCTCAACATTTGTTTTTCCAGTTGTGGTAGCACTTAGTAAATGTACATGTTGACTCCATTTTTTTCCATGTAAGCACAGAAATTCTACTTTCATTTTTCTTGTTTTTTAATGATTTATGACATTATAACTTTGTCTTAATACACAGAAGACATTTTTGAGTTCTTTCTAATTCTAGTCATGATTGTACTGTTTCCATAGAAGTGGAAGACTTCATGTAGCAGTAAAAAGTGAGTCCACAGTGAGTAAAAATGTGACAGGAACAAAAAATGCCCCCAAATGGTTCAGGGTTCAGAGAGTTGTTGTTGCATTAAAAAAAATCAACAACAAAAAAAACATTTTTTAAGCAGTCAAGACAATGAGAATGAATCACTTTTGTCATTCTCCATCATCTCCTCTATTTTTTTGTCATGTAAAGTATGAAATGCCCACAAAATACCTAAAAACTGTAACAAAGACAAAAAGGAAAATATGCCTCCTATTAGTAGTTGATGTGTTTTTCTTTTAAATACAGAAATTCTTATGTATCTTTAAAAAAAAAAAAAAAAAAAGATAATGGCAGTAAATTACAATTTACGCTATTGTCAATTGTCATCACAATGAAAGAATGCCACAGAATATAATTTGTCCCTTTAATAGTAAACCACTTTTTAAAAACTGACATGAGACAGCATGCAAAACCTTACAGAAAATATTAAATAAACAGCAGTTTGAACTCATTTTCAGGCCTCACATGTGAAGTAACATACCTAAGTCCTGCTGCACCTGTCTGGGAACGCCGGCGACCGTCCTCCGTCTCCTCAGCTTCCGTCTCCTCTGAAGCACAGACTGCGAGTGAACGAGCGAGCAGCGCACACTAGCATCTCTGTCAAAGCCAACCCCTGCAATGGAGACAGGACATCTGAGGAATCTTTGTTCAGCCGCAACTGCAGAGACTCCTGCTTTAACTCTCACGCTGTCTCATAAAAAATAATTAAATGGCTGAACTAAATTAGGTGTTCTACAAAAATAGCAGTTCGGAATGGAGGACAGAGATCTGATGGAGCTTAAAGCCACAGTGTGACAATCTACACGAGGTGGACTGGTTTCAGAACGAGGAGTAATTGCCGCTGCTTAATTTAATGACTTAGCTGTAACACAAAGAAATGATAAACAGTACTTGACCCTGAAAAGTCAAACACGTTGACTGGCTCGCTAACCAGAATAAAGATCCTGCTGTGACAGTCTCTGCTCGTGTGTTTCTTTTTACTTCTCCTGCCACTCCCTGACCATACAATATGACTATCATGTGATAACAAGTCAGGCCTTTCAGCACCATAGCGATTTGCTGGACTTTGCTTACAATGTGCATTTTTTATCCCAAACTGTCTCTGACTCAGCCGGTGCTGGCCTACAACTCTCCTTTTGAGTCAATGTGAGCGAGAGTAAATTAACATCGGGCAGGCCTTTTCAACAATTCGGACACAACTAATTGGCATTCATGTCACAGCATCTCGCCTCTTTGCAAATGCAGGCACAAAGCATGAGAAACAAAGTTAACAGGGCACAAAGCATGACTTGCACATTGAGAGTGAGTCTCTGTAGCAGCGTTAATGCCCATTAATAATGACTTGTTTCACTGCCGGCTGCCGAATTTCCTGCTTTCCTTCCAAATATTTCATTTTTTCAGGGAAATTAAACTCTACACAAAAACGGTTGTGGCGCAGGAGAGTGCCAAAACCCAGGAATGCAGAGCGAAGGAGTGACTGTGTGACTCTTTTTAATGGATACTGTGTGCTAAACAACCGTGTTAACTGTTAACAGAATAGTTTGACATTTTGGAAAAATGCAAATTTGCTTTCTTGCTGACAGTCAGATAGATATTGATCTTTAGCATACATTTTGCACGAATTGTAAGTAGGGGATTGGATGCGTGCCCATTTAGGCGTCCAACACTTAATTTTCAGCATTCCGGTTCATTTTTCTCACACCTATTTGCACCTTTTCTGCAACAATTTATGAATGAAATGTATTTACGCAAAAGAAAACACAAAATGTAGGAATTAGATGACAGTTTAAAATATAATAGATTATAATGTTTTATGACTCTTTGGATTTTTTTTGTTACTTTCAAACATTTATTCTCCTGTCAAGCAACTTTTTCTACTTAATATTTACTAATCTGTCAATACACATACATTATTTCTGTCATTATTTGTGTCTTTTGCTGGCCAAATTGAAAAAACAAAAAAAAAAAAACACCTATCTTCACCCATAAAGCTTGCTAAAGAACACATGATGCCTTGTTTAATTTTTTACACACAGTATCTTAAGTAATGAGCTTTAGAGTGGCTGGTATTCAAAGTGTGACAGAAATGTGCTTAACAATTACCAGAACTCTCTTTTAGCCAGAATGACAAGAGAATTAGCTTAACTTAGCTTAGCATAAACACTGGAAGCAAAGCAACGAGCTTGACCCTGTATAAAATGAACACAGTCCAACTAATAGCAATTCCAGAGCTCACTAATTAAAACATTATATTACATTTCCTGATTTGTACTAAAATATAAATGCATTAAACCTAAAATCTACACCTATGAGACTGATGCTACACTCATGTCAAATATGAAGCTATGACCAGGTGCAAGTTTGCATAGCAGGTCTAGCAAACACTGGAAACAAAGGGAAATTGATTAAATAATTAGCATGTTTCCTTTAAAACTGTACACTTAATAGATGAAGTAATGAAGTTTTGAGTTGCTGGTATTTATAGTTTGGCTTGGAGAAACATGCTTAACTGATATCGCTCTCATTTAGCTAGATCAACAAGACGATTAACCTAATTTAGCTTAGCATAAACACTGCAAGCAAAGCAGCAAGCTTGATCCTGTCTAAAAGCACCTGTAAATTAAAACACTGCATCATATTTTATAATTTGTATTAACATATAAATGCATCATGTGTGAAATCCTTTCCTGTAAAACTATTTCCATATTTATGCCTCTGCTCTACATATGAAGCTATGGTCAGATGAAAGCTTAGCTTAGCAGTTCCAATAAAGTTTAAAAATGTCTACCTACTGCCTCTGAAGCTCACTTCATGAATACATCATGTCTCTTTTAATTCTGTAAACACGCTAAGTTAAATAATAACTTCAGCTTAGAGTTGCTGGTCATTGTTTGACATGGAGAAATATGCTGAACAACTGATATTGCTCTCATTTAGCTAGAATAACAAGACGATTAGCGTAACTTAGCTTAGCATAAACACTGCAAGCAAAGCAGCAAGCTTGACCCTGTCTAAAAGCAACAAAATCCAACAACTAGCAACTGCAAAGCTCATTATTCTATTTTTTAATTAACAAAGTATAAATGATTTAAAACTACCTTTCAACAAACTCAGGCTACCTATTTCATCAAGTCTTTATGCTAAGCTAAGCTAACTGTGTTCTGGCTGCAGCTCTTGACAGACATTACTGACATCTAGATGTTAGGGTCTTGACACATTGGATGTTCAGCCCAGTTCAGCAATCTTTTGAGTTCAACCTGACAATTGCACCATTTTCAAGTTATTTTAGAGCCAAGTGAATGCAGTCTGTATTGCTGACAAAAAACACCTGCCCATGGCCTAATGTTAACTTTTCTAATTACAGCGTCTTATAACAAAACAATAAAATGTGTTTTTATTGCCACACTTGCTGCAGTGCCATTGACCTATTTTGTAGGTTACATTAATAATTAAAGAGGCCTCGTTCTGTGTGTAGTTATGAGGGAAACTTGAGTTAAACTGAAGAACAGATGAAAAGCTATTTTAAAAACATTTAGTGCTATATCTTTGGACGTCAGGGCCTAAGGAAGCCACTGGGGGTATCGGTGTTCTCATCTAACAGCATGCAAGAAAGCTCCTAAGTATATTTCCCAGCATGTCAAACTGTTCCTTTAAAGATGAGGTCAAGAAGGTTTGCACTTCTGAGAAAGAGCTAACAAATCAGTTTCAGAAATCTACACCACAGCTCAGTCCCATCACAGTAAACAGATTCAGTCTGGAAAAAAAAAAAACATGAAGTGATTCAAATTTACCAGTCACATTAATGGGGATGACACATGAGTTGATGACTTGGGAATTGCATTTCATTCTCTCCTCTGGGGTGGGCAGCGGCAGAGCTTTAGACCAGTTAGTCTGCTTGTCCAGGGTGGAGGGGATGTTAGGGATGGGGAACTTAGACCGGTGACCTAGAGCCACCCCGTCAGTGTCGGGGTCAGAGGGCGCAGCCTGCAACAGATGGATATTTGCATGGTTAGATTGTTAAGGTTGGGCGGTATTACGTGAGAGTTAAAAAACAAAAAATATGAACAAACTCAGCTTCAGAAAGGGACGTGCAGAGTTGACTGATTAAAGTCGGGGATTACGCTGGCATTGTCGTAAAATTTTCTGGGAAAAAGCTAAAGACTAGATGTGGAGATTAGCATCTTATTAATCTGCAGCAAACAGCAGACTGAGGCAAATCGATACACCTGCCCTTAAAGCAGCTGAGTTTCATGTTAAAGTGCAGAGAACCCAAGAAGTAATGGAAGCATGCGAGAATGAATGGCAAGCACAAGAAACATTTAAAGAATCTACTCCGAAGGTTTCATGCAAAAAAAAAAAAAGAGAGAAAGAAGAACTTTAGAATTTCAAACCCTGACTGCACATGTCAAGATAAAGAGCCTTCACTCAGCAGCTACCAAACGGGACAGAAATGTGACAAACGGCGTAAACAGTCATTTCCAGTCACAACACGGCGCTCAGGAAACTCTTAGCTCATGCTCTGACAATCTGCGGGCACCTTTGCGAGTCTCCTGCATAATAACGAGTCTCCGGAAATATTTTGAGAGGAAATACTTCACTTCAGCATTCCTCTGAGCTTCGGTATCACTCACCACACAACTCAAGACTTCCCCACAACTTCTGATCCGTTCTCCGCAGGATCCCCCCTTCGCAGCTCTCCAGATTAAGCCCCCCCCATTCCCCCGTTGCTTCTTATACCGCCATGCTAAATGAATTTAATTTCTTACCTCCAGATTCCGACAGAGAGACACATGTGAAACTGGGAGTGATTCTCAGGCTCAACTGGTTCCCACCTCCACAACCCGACAACCTCCCACCCCCCATTTAAAGCCAGCTCTCCAGCCTTTGTGCTCTCTGTTCCCAGCAGACCAATGAGACCCTGACAAAAAAACCCAGCCACAAAAGAAAACCGGTTTCCTTGGAAACTTCTCCCCAACTTGTAGGAAAGAAAAAAAAAACAAAAAAATCAAAGGGGACACCATATACAGCTCACTTGTTTTAAGAACAGAAAGGCGGTTTTTAGGAGCGTTTCAGAGGAAGAAGAGGATGAGCCGGACGAAGGAGGGAATGAAAAGATGGTGAGAGGAAGAGGCGGAGGAGTGGACACATGCAGGCTGAGAGGAAAAAACAAAAAGGAGTGGCAGTGTTTGGTGTTTTTCAATGTGGGCATCATGTATTTGTTGAAAAAAAAAAACAGCACAAAGAGAGAAACATGAGGCTGTCAGCTGTGCAGCGAGGGATCATGGGTAATCACAGGCGCAAGCTGCGAGGAGTCGACCCTATCATTAAGAGAAACCCCGGCTGCTGGGCGGCTGTGATTGCGGCCCTCACGCACACATTCCTCACATTCTGAAGACTCAAAACCCTTCGCATGAAACCCAACAACTACTGTCAGAGCAAACGTGTGACGTGTCGCGTGGAGGAAACTTTGAGGCGTCCTAACTGGGTGGAGCGGCTGCTGCCAGAGAAAAGGCTGCATTGAGAGGGCATGCATTTAAAAAGAGATTCATTATGCAAATTAGAAGGAGTCAAACAGACAGGGGCAGGTGGAATAAAAGGGTTAGAAGGAGCACTCAGGAGCTAAAAATGAGGGAGGGAGGGAGGATCAATACCTTTCTGCTCCAGGGAGAGAAGCGGCAACATTCGGTAGGGGAGGAGGAGCGGGTGGATTCGAACTGAACCACAGGGCAAAAAACAACAACAAAAACAGGGGACAACAGAAAACAAATGATAGACATGAACATGGTGATATTCAACATGAACACACAGGAAAAGAAAAAGAAAAACAATAAAGGGGTAAACTTGTCGAGGAATAATTGTTTTAGGGCAGGATGATGAGCTGAGAACAAAATCCTGAACAATTAATGCTACATTTCAAGGTGATGAAACAATGAACGCATGAACAAGACGACACGACATTACAGACACAGTCCACGTTCCTCTTTACCTGAGCTAACTGTGTTGTCGCATCTCTAAAATGCCTCTGTGGCTGCTTAGAAGGGAGAAATGTAAATGTCACTTCAGAAGTATGTAAAAATCTGATTACAGGAGGTAAAACATCACCACGATCTATCTATCTCATTAACATATCAAAAGATTGACAACAGACTGATGATTATTTTTAATACTAGTGAGCAGATTGAGACTCTCTGAGATCTTGTGGTATTTATTATGAAGGATTGTGTTTTTTTCATTAATACTTTTTTTTCACTCGTAATGTCAATATATCCCTGCAAGTTCATCTACATATGGCCCCTTCAAGATTTTGGAGATTAAGGCAAGAATTTAAGGCCTCTTTAAGCATTAATATCATAGTATTTTATGATTTTGTCTTTTAAAATGCCATCTTTAAAGTTTTCTGCAAAAATGATGCTAATATTTAGGGATATAATTTAGATTTTTAACTTTCTAACGGTCCTTAAACTGTTCTGTTGGACAACGTAACCAAATCTAGGTTTATGGCCAAATCACTTTACTCTACAAACCTCATTTAAAATTTTGCCCACAAAACTGTTGCAAAAGTTCTGCACTCCTCAGTGCAACCTGGAGGCCATGAGTGACTCAGGCCATGTGACAAAAAAGTCAGGAATGATTTACCTGAACTGCAGGCTGTTTACACAGAGCAGTATGGAAATAACTAAAAAGTGACTATACGATTAAAAAACCCCATTTTTTTCAATAAGTAACAACTGACACTTGCAAAAATGTTGAACATGTTGATTCCAGGTTGTTCCTATTTTTGCAAAATAAATAATCAAAGAAATTCAACTTTTTAAAAACTCTTTATAATTTATAAACATAACTTTGTTGTACTGTTTTTTCTACTTCTAGCTATGATTGGGCTGTTTCCAAAGGCGCGCGGGACTTTAAACTGTGTGTGACCAGAGCAAAAATAAATAAAAAATTGCTGAGAAACAGCTAGGGGTTCAGAGCGTTAAAGGACATTTTGAGGTAAATTTTTGCTTGTTCCTATATAGAATGTTTGTCGAACCTCCTTTATGTTATTAAAAATAGCTGTTTTGTCTAATGGCACTTTGAGATTCATATCTTCTCATAGTACAGGGAGATACTGATTGGTGAGTTACATCCATTCCCTGTATAAGATGGCTTCTTTTTGTGACAAACAATTTGCCTCAAGTCTAGCATTGAAGTGTAGCCAATAAATGCATTTTTCCAAGTTACACAGCATGAAGAGAGTCTTTTGAAGCTTTCTAAGTCATCACCATGTAAAGCTGATGGCTTCTTTCAAATAAAAATATCAGAATGAATGAAGGCCATTCAAATATTATATAAACTGTGAAAGCAATGACGTCTTTGCAAGCTTAAACATGGAGAGGAGGATTATATTTTTCTAACTGCCTGGGGTTCCTCCATGTCAGTTTTATAACATCAGATGTAGTTATATAATTTGACATCACAGATTTGACTGCATTTTACTTCTTTATTTCAGCTACTATGAAACTATTTGTCTCACCGTTGACAGATTCGCACCCCTCTTGTCTTGTCTCTGGACGACGTGAGGAGAGGGGTACATGGGCATCGGGGGCAAAGCAGAGATCGAGATGGTGACTCTTCGCTCCCTGCTGCCTGATCGTCTCCTCTGGTGATCTGAAGCAGAAAACATACAAAACACTGAAGGAGAAACAATTCAAAACCACAGATCAGAAGATAACAGAACTATAGACATCAATACAATAGGCCTGCCATCAATACTAGCTTTGTGACATGTGTAATTATTAGTAATGTAACAAGACAACCCTGTACTGCTCTCACATTCACAATGCAGTTACAAACTATCTCCACAAGATGGCAGAACGACACCAGAATCACATATTTCAAAAAACTAGGTGAGCTGCATGCATCTTTGAAGGGACTTTAAAAATGTCTTGTGAAATAAAGCGGGAGGGCCGCATTAATTGGGAGTGACAGCTTCAGAGCAGCTCCTCTGGCTTCCCTCCCATGTTGTGGTCGGAGGGGCTGAGTGGTGCTGAGGGCCTCACCTCGGTGCACGGCCCACAGGCTGAGGTTGGCTTGCCTGTGGAGCTCTTCTACACATGCTGGCCGCGTGGAGGGGTGGAAAATGTTCCTCTGCTGGTGCCAGGGAGCTTGGTAATGTGCCGTCAGCTTACTCTCCACATCCAGGTTAGACACCGCTGTCAGCCAGAGAGAGAAAGAGACGGAGCAGGTCAGAGTCAGGAAAGTTACAGGAGAAACGTACAACAGGGTGGAAATCAACATCCCACAGCAGCATTTATACTATACGATCTTTAAAACCCTCAGGGGCAACTGTTAAATACTAAAACATCTTGTTCCAGCCACATTTAATCCTTCTGTCCTGATGATACTGTGTTAAGCTTGCTGCCAATATAAAGGAAATCCCCCAGTTTCAGCTTAGTGGAGAGAAACGGTTGCAAACGAACCCCTTTCAAGTCTCTTTAATATGTTTCTTGATAAATGAGGTACAGCATACGTCACTGGATCTATTGCAAATACAGCGTATGCCAGCAGATGTAATGGAAAGGCAGCTTTCATCACGAGGAGCCTGCTGAGCTCCACGGGTAAGAAAACCTTTAAATTTCCACTTGAGCATTTTTGTGGTGATACACTGGTTAAGGTGAACTCCACAGCTTCTGACAAATGAGCCGTGGAGCCAATGTTCATCTACATACGAACATCTTTGCCAGCAGAAAGCAAAAAAAAACAAAAGGTTTTGGGATCTAAGGTGGAGATGAAATAACAAACTCATCAAAGCCTGAGAAAGAAAAGCAAGACAATCAGACTGGCTGTTAGCAGGACAATAGGCTGTTTACTAATGCAATGCTATTACCTGCAGCCACACAAAAGGTATTAATGTAACCTGAGAATGTGACTTTCATCCTCTAAACACTGACCGCTACCTGGACCAATCCCACTGCTCCCCCCCTCGCACCTCCTCGAGTTACGGAGCTCAAATTACACATAATACATGGAGGGGCTGCATGAGGTCAAAGTTTAGTCGAAGCCATTTGGTCAGGCTTGTTTGGGTGCTGACTGTTTGAAATGCACACAGAAGTCATTTATACTGTAATACCGTGTAAATGCAATAACACAGGAGCTCACAAACACATGTTTCAACCCCGTCTTTATGCTGAAGTCAGACTCTAGGAAACAATCAAATCTAACACAGTGGTTTTAAGAAACACACACGACTGCATTAAAATAACAGCAGTCAGACATTAAGCTGCATAAAAGAGTATCACTCAGGGACTGGCTCGAGATTGTATCTTACACATCTGTAGGAAAATCCATGAAAAACCTTGAGGATTAACTGCTGAGCCTTTTGCTTTAGCAGACAAACGCTCCCGTCAGTCTTCCTCTACCTGGCGGACTTTCCCGGGCCCGTCCTTGACCTGGCAGCTTTACCGAAACACACTCTGTCTGACCTCCATGTGTGATGAGAGGCAGCTTTGGCTGAGCACGCTCCAAGTTTGCTTTGTAGTGCAGCCAGAAGCTAACTTTAGTCTCTTTCGCTCAGAAAATACATAGTTCAACTCCTGATTGCAGCTACCAAAGGTCAGGGAGACTGCACTAAACCTCAGGCTGCGGCTGCAGATCCAACTGCTGCATGTGATTTTCGAGCGAGCTGCTGCTACTGTGATGTCTGTGACAGGTCTTTTCCAAGAAACATGGTGCCATGCATGCGATCCCCTGGAGAGGCCGAGTGTTTATCTGCTACTCAGAGGCAACCTGACGTTTTCCATAAAACGACCCAGAGTGATCTAAAAGCCCTCTGCTGTGACCCTGCTGACCTGAAAACGCGATCTGTGCTGTGTCTCCTGCTCAGCTGTAGATGCTGGAAGTGAACTCAGCAAACAGCAGATTTGCGCTGGTGGAACAGAGCTGCTTCAATTGCTGCTAAATGAAATGTTTTACTCCTGCCAGATGTTTCTCTCTGAGTGCCATGTTTGATTTTGCATGTTTGCTGTGAATATGGAAATATGGCTTGGCTTCGAGTTGCTATTGACTTCCAGTGGAATTGTATCATCACATATTACTGCAATTTTACAAGATGATGCGGTCCAGATGATTGAGTTCAAGTAAATTGTGATTGAAAGTTAAGACCAACTTTGGTAAAAATACAGGTTTTTACCTTGTTAACATGTCCATATGAGTTTTTTTATAAGCTGGAAGACACATCATGAGCACTATAAACGGTCAATGCCAGGTTTATTTCTTTTTGAAACACAAATGGTGTTTAAGCTATTTTAAGACAGGATGGAATTCATTTAACAGATGAAAATTCTAAATATGTCACTCTGAAACACTGATATGCTTTTTTAGGGGTTTAATCAAGAAGATGAGAGTGACTTTAAAGTGAGCATAAAACTTTTTTATTTATGAAACAGTTTTGGGAAGTATATATTTTTTTGCTCATTTGAAGAATTAAAGAGTTAAATTATAAGATTGGTCACTCTCATATTCGTGCACAAATATAAACAACAACTGAGGAGCTAAACAAACGAGATATTAAATGTTTTTAAGTAGATATATTTTGAAACTTTAGAGAGTGATGCTGAACTTTTGCAGAGCCAAGATCACTGTTCCCATTGTCTTAATCTCAACCATCTCCTAGTTCTGGCTGCAGAATCAGAGTGGAGTCAGTTTTCTCATTTCACTCTTAGTAAAAAAAACATGTAAGCATATTTTCAAAATGTTGGGTTGTTCCATTGCCAACTCATATATTAGCTTTTTAAATCACAATTTGCTTTAAGATACTGAGTTGAAATGTGGTCACTGCAAAGACTCATTGGGTTTCGACCATTTCTTATTCTTCTTCATCTTCTCTCTTCTTCTGCCAGTCAAGTCTATGCAGCCCCTACAGCCATATACTTAAAAGTTTTGAAATTTGCACACTGATTTGGAACAGTTGTTTGATTCTTTTCACCGAGTTTCACATCTGCATCTTGATCACTTGTTGAAGACCACAAGTTGAAGACACTCATATGCAAAAAGCCTTTGAACCTAACAGGGGTGATCAAAAAGTTCCAAGACTGTAACTGCATCACACTTGTGCAACATGTGAGAAAATCTGATTTCTCCTTGGACCTCAAACTGGAGCAGAAAGAGAGAAAACATCACATTCTATTTGAGTCAGAAGCATGTAGAGAATCATCACTGGTGATGAGAGGTTGGTCTGTGGTTGCCATCGGCAGAAGAAACAACAGTTGTAACAGTGGGAGAGCTGCAGTCTCTGAGATCAGCTTGTTGTTTTATTCAGCATTTATGTGACTATGCACTGGAAATTCATTCTTCAGGGTCTTATTGTTGAGGCAGAGTTCCACTGGAACGTTCTGAGGTGTCTAAAGGAGAACATAAAGCACAAACAACCTGAATTGTGACATGAGGGTGCTCCAATATGCAGTATGCCTGGTCACAGTGCAGCAAATATGGATGTAGTTTTTTTCTTTACCACAACAACACAATGATTGCGCCCCATCTGTCCAACTTGTTAGATTTTTCTCCCTGTGATTTCCTCTAAATGAAATTCAAGTTGAAGTGTCGCTATTTTGACACAGTTTAAGAGACTCATTGCAGATGGTAACATGTCTACGTAACAGGACTTGTAGGAAACATTACAAGCACTGCGAGCAAGTATTGCTGCACAAGGAGACTATTTTAAACCAATTTAAATCAGGTAAGGTTTTTGATTTTCTAGTTGCAGCCTCAGAACTTTCTGATTGCAGCTTATATGTTCCTAATTTTCAAAAATGGGGCATTGTTGGATTCCTCAGATCAAAGTGAAGTCAAAGCCTCCATGACGTCAATTTCCACAATAATGGGTTTTGGGCTTAAATTATGTTAATTTATGTTTCAGTTTTTTTTTGTTTGTTGTTATTTTTTGATTATATGTATATACATTTGATTAATCTTCACCACAACTAGTAAAGATAACGTTCAGACCAAGCTTCACTAATGTTACCAGATGGATTTTAGATATTTAAAACCATCTCTGTTACAGCCCTGCAATAAATAAATGTTCCCTTTTTAACGCCTACACCTAATTTTATATATTTTTTATTTTTTTCATGATAATTTATTTGCCATTGGGACTGTGCCCTACTGAACTGCTTGGCCCTCTCAATGTCGCTTGCAGCTATATTTAATATGATTTGTATACTGATCAAAACAGTCAGTGACCCCTTGTGTCCTTCACAGACGCATCCACATTTGTTATATTTCCTTGAATTTGTTTGCCGATATGAGCCCTCTGACACCGTTTGTCAGGCTCCCTGCTGAGATGTGAACTGTTGGCCTTGTTGTGACACCATCAATGTCTGCAACACACTAAAAACCCATTTGACAACAACAAAAACAACAACAACAACCGGGACACAGACTGTGCTCTCTCTGCCAGACTCCATTAAACTTTGGCTGTTTTTTTTTTTTTTTGTTATCTTCCCCCGGCTAAAAAACACATCAGTGCTTCCTTTCACCTTGCTCAGTCAAATCTCTAACTTTTGCTTAAGTGAGTCTGTGCTTGTGCAACAAAGCTCGAGTTCCTAAGAGGCCTTTAAGAGAAGGCTTCATGGAGACAGGAGTCCATATGGGGAAAGCTTTTAATGGTAATTTAGTGGTCAGCTGTTGCCCCAAATGAGGCCAAAGAAAACACATCAGCCTTCAGTCATTTCATTGACCTCTTGGCAGCTTTCTCTTACTTTCACAGTCAGGCTGAGTAATCTTCAACATGGCTATACTGAGCTGAGTAAGCCACATGGCCTCAGGTGAGAAGAAAAACAAGACTTCTGACGAAAAAAATCGACGTTCTCTGGCATTTTTTTTCAAGTGCTTAAATAAGCACCACTTCTCTATCTTCTTCTCCTTCCCTACTTATTCCCATTTAGCATCCAGCTGTGAATTTTCCTAATGAGGTGATATCACACACTCTATTATCTGCTCCTTGACACAGCCCATCAATCTCTCCTCCTCTTCAACTGCAGCAGGATCATCCCCCAACAACCTTACCGCTATCCACCCTGCCAGCAGCCCTGCAGGCCAGGAGAAGTGCGGATGAAAGGCTGCATCCTCAGACTGCCGCTGCCTTGTAATTTAGTCGGTATTGGCCCAGACAGGAGCCAAGTCAAAAACCCCTTACACCTACACTCACACTCTCGCACACCTACAATTTGCCAGCGGCCTGGGAAAACACAGCCGCAGATGTCAGTCATTAGGTCACACTTAGATTAAAACATTTTTTTCCTCTGAACTTCATACAGGAGGGAGACAAGTGAGCTTACACTGCCTTCACTCAGCTCTGTGCAACTGAGATGAGTTAATTACTGCTGGAGAGGCGATGAGGAAAAGTTTGGGGCTTCTTCGGGGAACATAAATCCGTCTGATTGAACATCACCAGTTGGATGGTCTGCCTCGGTCACTCGTAAACTTAATCATGAGCACGTTCCTATTTATAAAGATTTCTTGGTCAAATCTACAGGTTTATATCTATAGTATGGGAGTCCATTTGTGCCATAGGGTGTTTAACTCTGCTGCAGCTTTGCTTGGAATCAGTTTGCAGAATTTCCTGAATCTTAAAGAGCTGATCTCACTAAACGAATTCAGCTCAACTTCATGCAACTTGGAAGCAGATACATTGGTCATAGCTGATCCACATTAGGCGTGCATGATCATCAACATTTATTTTTGTGATTTCATGATACTTTAAGGGATTCTTAATGCAACCAAACCCTAGTTAAAATGGTTTAAGGCCGGAAGGCCGGAAACCGGTCAACCCCCTAAACCCCAAAACAACCGGGAAGGTAAAAAAAAAAACAAGGTAGCCTTTTTTAAAAGATTTACCAAACTTAACAGAGCCAGAAACTGAAAAGACAGAAAGTATCTCCATGCTATAAACTTTTTGTTTAGCTTAAATTGTGATATTTCATCAGAATTATTTCTATTCTACATGTCTCATTTAAAAATTCTCTAAAAATTAACAGTTCACATTAACCCATCTCTGTAAAAAACAAAAACAAACAAACAAACAAAAATCCTCGGTACAACTATGAAGCCATTCATGACTCAATTGTGACCAACAGCCATTTGACAAAAGTTTAGGAACTTTTCGGCTGAACAGGCGGTGTTTACACAGAGCAGATAGGAGACATGAATAAAGACAAATTAAAAATGCAAGTATTAAAATATCTACAGTATGTAGAGTAAGATAAAATGTTTAGCTTTTTTTTTTTCAATATTTGTAAAATAAATTATCAACTGAATTTAACTTTTAATCTCTATTTTTAATGCTTTATGGCATTATGACTTCCTGAGTTCTCTACTTCTAGCCTTGATTGTGTTGTTTCCACAGAGGTGCAGGACTCTATGTGCTGTGAAAAGGAGCCCACAGTGAGCAAAAATGTGACACTAGCAGAAAATGCTGCTTTGGGTTTGGAAGGTTGATTTGAGCTGCTGCATGACTTGGCCAGGACAGTCCTGTAAAAGCAGTTCCTAATCTTAACAAGGCTTTTCCTGGTTCAATAAAATATTGTCAAGAAAAATCAATGAAAAAACAAAGCAGAAAAAGTGTAGTGGGTGTCAGAGCATGCGGGACGTCCCCACAAATGGCATCACGATCCGTCACACAGGTTAAACGAACTGACCAATCAGGCAATATGAGCCGAGGAGAGGAAAACTTCCATATCATCATCTCCTGCATCATGTGACAACGTCTGAACAAAGCGCAGACGTGTGTTTGCAACCGCTGCGGTCGAGGTTGTACATGCAGCGCAAAAAGAAATGGGAGGTACATGCAGCTCAATTAAAGCCCCAGTAAATTATACAGTACCTTGGGATGTGAGCGAGAGGCAGCATCCGAGAGCCATGACAGAGTGTTGTGGTTTCAACTCTGCGCATCGGCGTGAAACATGAAATCAGTCACTACCTCGGTCACCTCAGCGTGTCCCTCATGTCTTTCCAGCCTCTGCTCCACTGCCACACTGACCTACAGCTCCTCTGCAACATCTGCTCACACTCCTCCCCCATGTCCCCCTTTCCCACCCAGCAGCGCCGGGTACAGATGGCCCAGCCAGGCCCTGACTTGGGCAACCGCTAATCTGTTTATGGTGCACTGCAGGAGGAGAGGAGTGTTAATCCAAACTGCTGAAACAACACTGGCCGCGAAACCCACAATGGACGAACACGGAGGGTGTAGAGGAATGCCAACGGAGGGTGGATACCAGTATCTTTCACCTAAACACTATGAGGTTCAAGTATTAGAGTACTCTTTGAATAAATCATTATCATACCCTAAACAATTCAAAACCAGCATTGTTGTTTCCATGACAGAAAATAGAGCAGCTGGAAAATGAAACACTCAAACTGTTCCAATCATGCAATTTTACACTGAAAAGAAATATGTCAAGTATCTAAAGCTACATGCATTTCACTGGCATTGCAATGCAATGAAACAACAACTGAAAGAACCTACTCACCTGAATCAGGAAAATGTAAACAGATACTAATCAAACTGCTGAGATCCACATTTTCTCATTGCCATAAAACATAAAACTCCACACCGACTGTGCTGTCATTGAAGGAAACAAGGCTGCTGCGTCTCCGCTGTGTGTCGGCTGCTGGAGAAAGTCCCCTCTGAGGTCTGATTAGTAAAGCACAAAGACCAGAGTCCTGATGCCAGTAGACACACAATAACAGCCGTCTCCCCCGGTAATCCTCTCTGAGCCCACATCCACCCAGCTGATGGTGATGCTGCTGCTGAAACGATGCAGCAGGTGGGGCAAGACTGTTTACTCTCAGTGAAGAGATGAAGTTAAAGCCTAAAGGCCTGCTGAGGTACTCTGCTGACAGAAAACCCAGAGTGGAACAACTGCAACAACTTTTGTTTGGGATGTGAGTTGCTTAATGTAGACAAGATAGTAGCAGTGATGATGTAACCATTTTTGTATTTCTAGCATACAGAAAGGCAGTTTGCTTCTTTACTGACACATTTCATATTTTTGTCTTCTCCTGGATCTCACAGAGCTGCAGCCTCCATGTTGATCGTGGGTCAACATGCTCATCTGATTCTCACTGGTCAGAGAGCCGCCTCAAGAGGAAAAAAGCACAACATCAATAACCATCCAGCAATAATCCACTCCATCCCTTGGAGTCTGCTCCAAATTAAATGACATCAGGTCAAAGAAAATTCAGTGTGCCTGCATTTCATTAAAAAGAATGGCCAAAAAAAGTCAAAAGACAACTTTGTCCGCCACATACATCACTGCAAAACAGCAGGTAAAGTCCTTCTTTTGTGAGGATCACACATGAACATTGTTCTATTTTCAGAAATCAGGTCCTCCTCTGTCTGCTCTTAGTGCTGTTATCATTGCAGCATAATATAACCAGAATAAAATGGTTTTATATGGCTGCAAATACTTGCTTTTAATGTTAATTATTATTCATTTAGGTTAATAAAGCGAGCAGGTAGTGTGTTCTCAGTGCACGTTGACTGATTTAGTCTTCAGATAACATGCACATTGTTTTCCCCCACCTGATTGGTTAAAGAGCAGGATTTTCTTTGGTTGACTACAGCCTGAGATTTTATTTTACAGGCTTAGACTCAGTTTAAAGGACCAATGAGAATAAAATAAAAATGTAAAAGAAGTAATGGAGGACATAAAAAATGGAAATGAACTGTCAGATATCTTGGTAATAAATATGGCTAAATTGGAAAAGTTTCATAATAGTTTAAAATGAAAGTACAACAATTTTTCACAAAAAGTTGATTTTATTCACCATTTTGCCTAACGTCCTAAGATTTGACAAAAGACTTACAAAGTAATGGTGACAATCCCAACTGACTCAGTTTGGGCACAAACCATTTTTCAGATTTTTCACATTTTAAGTAGTTTGACAGAGGATCAAATATTAACTTCCTCATTTATTTACTCACATTCCTTGATACAAAACTGAAATGCACTGATTATCTCCGCTTTATCAGCAGGATTGTTTCCTGGATATGAAGGAAAGTCTCAGCACCTCCAAACACGTTCAGCGTGCACGGGCCGGTCACAGCTGAGACACAGTTTAATTTTAGTTCAGGAATCTAAAAGTCTCGCCTTCTCTCCCTCACTCTTCCTACCACACCTTTTTAAATGGGCTCTCCCTCGCCCCACCTGGAGCTTTGATGTGGGACAGCGACTGGGCCCTACGACCTCTGCTTGGAATGCGATGCTGGGAACCAGGAGGCCTTACAGGGGGGCTAATGATCAGCCTGATGCTGCCGTCAGCTGCCTGCAGGTTCCACCGCAAACGGCTGCAGATCTGTAATCAAACCTCTGGTTGGCTTCCTGAAGTGTTTTACTATCCCTCAATACTACTGAGGAATGAAAAATAGACCCATCATGACAGGCAATTCTATTTATAGTCTCGTAAAACTGATTTTCATTCTGTTTAAGTCATTATTTAGTATACTGAGGGTTTTTTTTTAAAAATGTGTGTGAGTGTGACATCAGCAGTGCAGGTTTGTGAAAGGTTTAATTGCAGCCCACTAAAGTCTACTTGTACTTCCTGACTCGGGGTCAGAATGCACGCGTTGGCAGCGCCGCAAGCCCACACATGAAACACTGTCTGGTGGTGAAATGAAATCACACGTGTGCTTTCAGGAGACGATGCTTTACGCTCAGATATTGGACCAGAGCCTGGATTGTATAAGTGTCTATACGTGTGTGCTGGGAGGTACAGTAAGGGTGGGAATGAAGGAGTGGGGGAATCCCATCAGATATAAGAGTCCTTATTAGAACAGACAGAAAAAATGCATTACCTCACAATCAACACAACGTTCTGCTGATGGCAAAAAATGAGACAGATGTTGAACTATAAATAATCAGTGAGGTGTATCAACACGTAGACCTTCATAAAAGCTGCAGCGACAGGAAAAAAAAAAAAAAGTCAAACCCACATCACTTACAGCTCGAACCTCCAGCCCTCCTGAACAGAGCTACACACACACACACACACACACACACACACACACACACACTCAGAATAAACCACGCTGAATAAGAATTACTTTGGATAATATCTGAAACCATGTTGCTGCAGTGAAATCTTCCTGAAGATCGGCCAGTGCTCAGAGCAGCAGCAGCAGCAGCAGAGGAGGAGCAGCGTGTGACTGAGGCCTGTTTTCTCAGCTGCTTCATATTACCACTACAAAGTCTGACAGCAGGCTGCGGTGACTTTGAAATACTTTCCATTTTGAACCCTCCAGAGTGGTGCGTATCGCAGGCAGGGCACGGTGCCAACGGGAAGATCTCTCACTCTGAGGAGGGAGAGCAGATTTTTGGGAACGGAGGAGGATGTGTAAAGCAAAGGTTTTGGTTTCTGACGTCCTCAGAAACATTTCCTTTGTAAAACTTTTCCACCCTGCGTAAATGTTCACGAGATTGTGTGGCGTGTTTTATAGTGCAGTAATGAGCGGGCAATTTTGTTAGAGTGTCATAACACATTTATGTGACATTAACAATGAATTTGGACAAAAGTTTGCACGCAAGAATAAACCAAATGAATGATCTGGCACTGATCAGCATATTTAAAGATACACTGATCAATATTTGGATTTTTATATCAAATGACTATGTGTAGTTTGCTGCTGCTCACAGACAATTTTTACGCAACTCTTTAAACCTTTCTTAGCACTGCTGAGGGTTTTATCATCTTTCAGCTCATTGTTTTGGGCTTTACCGCCTGCAGCTTTAATGTTGAGGTACACTTACATTAGCAACGTTTACAGCAACAGCAAGCAGCTGTTTTCAGTAGCTCCAGCAAACTCACTGTACACTACAACAGTCTGACAAAATGACCATCAAGCTGGTGAACACAGTGGACATTTAGCAGCTACAAAGCAAGACTTTTCCCCCAGGAGTTGGTGGAAACCAAAACAGAAGTAAAAGGAAATTTTTGTGAGGTATGCAGACATACAGTTAAAAAATAACGCTGAAGCTGTTTGTATCTGCTTAATGTATAAATAGCAGGGGTCAACTGATGTGCTTTTTCCATGAGGAACAAAGAAAATCTTTGTATCAAAGTTCAGACATGACACACCGACAACACCAAACTATGATAAATTATGTGTTTAATTATTACTAACATGTTAAATAAAAAGAAAACTTTTCAACATGTATCCTTCAGTGTTAACTGACGACTACTCATGAGCTGTAACCCACCAGACAGCCGAAGTATCACATTTTTTAATCAATTTATTTTATGTGGAATCGGCTTTAAAAAATTATACAGATAATCAGGAAAATGCTGAATGTTGAATCCAATAATTGGTCATGCTGGTAATACATTGACTCTTATTAAATGGGATTGATAATGTTATGTTGGTAATTAAATTCAAAATTAGCACTTCTAAAAGAATGTTTTGGGAGATCAAAAAAAAGCTTTTGCAAATCTATTTATAACAACAGATATTAAGGATCCCTTTCTAAAGACTTCTATATAATCTGGCCTTTTTTTGTAGCCAGAGGAGTGGCCTCCTGCTGGCTGTTAGAGGGAATACAGTTTTAAGTCTTTTCTGCATTGGCTTCACTTTTCCAACAATGAGAGCTACATCCATCTTTTATATACAGCCTGCACTTTGAACAACTATTTTTACTATGATAACACAAAAATGAGAAACATATAAAAATCCATCCATTATCTATACATCACTTAATCCTCACTATGGTCATGGGGGGCTGGAGTCTATCCCAGCCGACTTAAGGTGAAGCAGGGGACACCCTGGACAGGTCACCAGTCTATCACAGGGCTACACTTCGAGACAGACAATCAAGCACACTCACATTCACACCTACGGACAATTTAGAATCACCAATTAACCTCAACATGTTTTTGGACTGTGTGGGAGGAAGCCGGAGAACCCGGAGAGAACCCACGCTGCACGAGGAGAACATGCAAACTCCACGCAGAAAGATCCCAGGCGTCCTAACTGTGACGCAAACTGGGGATCTTCAAGCTGTGAGGCAACAGTGCTAACAACCGAGGCACCGTTCAGCCCTATGTAAATAAATTAATAAATTAAAAAAATGTCGCTCAAGGGAGCAGGGAGTTCCTGCAGTTACGCAGCGCAATCAATCGTAAGTCATGCTGAATGTCTAAAACAGGAAAAGTAGGAGTTTCCACTGGAATTCCCAGTTTACTGTAATTAAAAAGTGATTTACACTTATCATCCGGAGTGAAAACAATGACGAAATCATCTGGAATTCACTGCAAGCAGATGCTCCATGATTAAAATCTTACAATGAACACAAGCCATTAACACCCCGCTCACTTCTGAATAACTCTCTGCTCGTCTGCACATTTTGTTACGGCGTCGCATTCGTAAAGTCTGACCTCACGTTTACCAGCATCCTGCTCTTTGACTTACATTAGAAAAAAGAAAGCTACAGCATAACAAAAACTGTGAATGAAAGGAACTCCCAGCTAACAGAAGCGGGTTATTTCATTTTCCTGTCCTCTGTGTGCACACTCAGCAGGGTCAGCGGGGGTCAGGGTCCGCATTCAGCAACCTTTTACCTCTTGACCTTTAGACACCTCATTATTGGGTCTGCATACAGACTGGGAGGTCAGCTCAAATCAGTAAACACTGAAGTAAATCACCAGCTCATTGGCCACTTGCTCACTCCACTTGGCCTCTTTTGTATGCCAGTAAACACCGTGGGTACTGGGATTTCAGATGCTTCATGATAAAAACAACACATTCTTTCATTTTTAAAGTAAATTCCATAAAACGGCAGCTGACACTTTGGGTTGATATTGAGCTGTTTACTACAATCTGAAACAAGAAATGAGTTGTTCTTTAGGGGCGTTAATGCACCACATATAGGAAGCATAAAAACAAAAAAAAGGAAAAAAAAGTAGCAGCCTACACTCTGAAGTACACTTAAAATTCCTTCACCCCTTAAATCAGCACGAAATTCATTTTACAGCTCTGTCCTCCTGATTTGCTACAGAGGCCTCCAGGAGGCTGCAGCACACCCTCTCATATCACATCATTTAACGGTCTTTGAGGTCACAGCTGACTCCTATTGGGCTGTAATGGCTCTCCCGCTGAGCTTGGCCCGGGTCCCTGCTTTCGCTAGACCTTTGAAGTGCTCACACTCTGACGCCCAGCCTCAGCAGAATGAGGAAGGGGTGTGTCTGGGCTGGTCCCCGCTTTTAAGAAAAAAAAAAAAAGCTTTCTGGGTTTCCGTCCCCTCCAGGTACACCTGGCCTATTAGTCTCACAAATGAAAACGTGCGCCCTTTGACCTGCCCTCTTTTGTTCAGTCTGCACTCCCGTCTCGCAGGCACCTCGAGAAAGGCGGGAATTCTTGGTAGTAGAGTAGAGAAAGAGTTCCTGGCTTTACTGGAAATAAAGGCAGTGTTAACCACCAGGCAGAGGATAATGAAAAATCCTGAAGTCAGAACAAGGGAAACAGTAACGTGAGCAGCTTCAGCACGGTCGGGTCTGTCAACACGAGGGCCGAGCACTTACGGGAATATGGCTGCATTTAAAAAGGTGTTTTTACTGTGGCCAGACAGGATGAGCAGCAGAGGGGTGAATTTACCTTTCCATTAGCACAAAGCCAAGAGAAACAAGAAAAGAATAGCAAAAGAGATTAATCTCTCATCAGCCTGTTTTTCTCTCCCATAGCGACATGCTTCACCGAGTCTTTTGTTCCTGCATGTCACTTGTATAATAAGGCCTGTATCATGGTGCCACTACACTGTAGACGTTATGTAATGTCCAAACAACCCAATCTTTTTTTTTTTTTAATCAGATATATACATTCAAAAATAAATAAATAAGGTACTGGCAACTTCCAACTTGTGTGTGAACTGGAAACCATTTCGGGTCAGAGTCTGTTGTTTAAAATGTGCTATATAAATAATAGTGACTTGGCAGAGAGGCTGTATCGTAGCTCACACATTCAACAAGAGATTTAGTAATAATGACTGAAATGTTACACCAACATACATCCTACATGGATTATTAACCACACAACCAAACACAATCAGATACAGGTGTCAAAATTTAGAGTAATGCAAAATCCAACACAAAGCATCGGTGAAAAATAAAAATGTTTATGCTTTATACCTTCATTTATCCGTCAGTGTTGACAGACTACTGCTCATAATGTATAACTAATCAGAAAATGCTCTGCACACATAGACAAAGTCATCGCAGCCAATTTAGAGTATTTAATAAGTAAGTAAATTTTTTTAAATAAAAAAAAAAACGGTTAAAAATAATGATAATGATTGCTGGAAAAATGCTGAACATTGCATTTAATATTTTGGCAGGTTGATAATTTTTCAACTCCTAGAGCTAGTTCTTATTTATATGAATATTACCTTGCAACAAACTTGTGCAAATCATCTTAATATTTGGCAAAAAGCCACATCAACAGAAGCACTGACACTTGAAGAGTATAACATTGATCATCTAGTCAGTATACAAGGTTCTGCTGATAAACCTTTGGTTCTGGGATTCACATGGATGTTACTTTGACATGCATCACCTCAACATTTTCCCAGACCATGATACCTCTCCATGGCAACAACCTCCCCCAGTAGGACACCTGCTCAACTGTACAAACTGCTCCAGAGCCTACGGCCCTCATAATCCTGCCTCCGAACTCCTCAGATCACAGTCCAATTGAGCATCGACAGGATGTGCCAGAACAAGCCCGATCCACAACAGACACCACAGGACGCCCCCAGAGGGGAACCCACACAATATTACACAGGTGGTTCGCGTGTTGTTTCAGTAAATAACTTTGTAATGTGTCACCAAAAATGAAGACTTGCACAGTAGCGCAAGACAAAGCTGTCAATAGAAGGCTTGTCTGAACAATGTTGACTGACTGACCTCATTTGTGTAGTCAGACTGTTTCATAGTCACAACAGCAGCCTTGGCCCTCAACTTTGACTGAGGCACTTGACGTTGCTTTTAAACAAAAAGCAGCTCTCAGCAACAGAAGTGCGTCCAATGTTTTGTGCCACTGCTCATTCATCATCTTGTTATTCAATGTGTGACAAGCGTAGGGGTCAGAGGCTACAAAGTCTGTATGACACTTCAGTCTCAGGTCACAGACGGAGCCGCCAAGGTTATGGAAACAGTGAACTGATAGCAAACATACATAGATGTGGACATGTGTATGTATATGTGTGTGTTCAGGTGTCTGTACACAGTGGAACAGTATCACTGCGACGAGTAACCTCACACATTAGTAACCTGGCTAAAAGGTACACGGGAATATGCAGACTGTTATGTAAGTGTCTGAGCAGCTTAATCGCAGAAGTTTTTCTCCACAGTTTCCTGTGTAAACACTGAGCTGTGTGAGCCTCCCGACTCTGGTTTCACCAGTTTACTGGCATCACTCACCGCTCACATGGAGCACAATAAGCAGAACAGACAGACTGTGAAGGGAGAGAAGCACAACGAGGGGAAAATAGGAAACCCTGAATGCAGACACGGAGGAAGGTGTGGTTTGGAAAGAGTTGACGAGGGCTGAATTTGCGCCGGACGATTGCAATGGAAACCTCTGTTTAACTGAGAAATATGGTCAGACTGAGGTCAGCTTTGTAGGCGAGTGACCTGTGTGTCTGTGGGAAAGTCATTAGGAGGGAGTGGCATTAGGCTGAGCTGGCAGGGCTGAGCCGGGCCGGGCTGAGCCGAGCCGAGCCGGGCTGATTCGAGCTGTTCCTCACACATCTCTGCCTGCTGGGATTCAGTTCAGAGAGAGAATAAAGTGGACGCCTTGCTGGTTCAACCCAAACCAACAGTTGGCAGGGAGGATGGATATGCAGAGAGCAAACCCAGCAGTGGAAACAATGGAGAGGATCAGGCCAGTTCCTGGTGGCTTCCAACGCCACACCCAAGCAGCTCCCAAACACACAAGCCACTCATGAGGAGAGTGAGTTGGCATCTTTCTGGGGGAAAATACACCACTAAAGCCCTATTTGCATGAAACTAGTGTTACCTGGGGACCTCTTACGATTTAAAAAGTACTCCTCCCACACACACACACACACACATCAGTATTTTTTGCACCATATTCACATGGGATAAGTGAAGTATGTATAAAGTACTCATATAACTGACATCCACAGATTTGATGTTAACAGGCTGCCACATTCTGTTTAGTTGCTGAAAGACAGTAAAATGTTCCTTATATTATGCATGTTACCCGTCTCATCATCCTTCAAGATTTTGCTCTTGTGACAGATTTATGTTGCTGTTTCTGTGAATAGGCATCTACGGTGTGTAGTTACATTAGCCTTCTGAATTTGCACTCAAACACCATCCAAACTTTTTCACAGTTCCATCGTTCCTGAGTGAGAAAGCAGCAGTCGAAAGACACAGACAATCTGACAGCTGTGTCCCAGGTGATAGAGAAGATTGTCTGCTAATTACAAGGTTGGCGGTTCGACATTCACATGCTGAAATGCTTACACACACCATTTATCGTCTACCATGCATCACTAAGGTGCAGATTTGCACGGGACTAAAATTATTACAGGACATTTCTGTTTTGCAAAGTATGGTAGGTAATTTGTGGCGGAAATTTTTACTTTATAAATAATGATATTGCAAGTTTGCATTAGATTATCCCACAGATGACCTCAGCAGTTATTACAAATAACAAAAGGTCATAATGCGGGCGTTGGACTGGACTGTTGCTCGATTTACCAGTCGATCTCTGGTCTTGATCTCTGGGTAGTAAGGAATCGAGTATGAAATTGCAGATAAAAGTTTACGGCTAAAAATGATTTTCCTCTGTTTGGAAGCTTTTTCCTTAAAGATGGCACGAAGAGCTCGGAGTAGATTCACTGCTCCTTCCCTTCCTGCGCCGAGGTGGTTCTGGCATCTGATTACGATGCCTCCTGAGTACCTTCCTTTGGAGATTTTCCAGCCCCGTCCAGCTGGGAGGAGAGACCCATAAATTGCTGGAGGGATTACATATCTCATCTGGCCTGGGAACGCCTCAGGATCCCCCAGAAGGAGCTGTAAAGTGTTGCTAGGTAGAGGGATGTCTGGAATGTGCAGCTTAGCCTGCTGTAACTGAACTAAACTCTCATAAACTGAAGAAAATGGATGGACGGAGGTCCTCGGGTAATAATAGTTCAGTATGACTATGGTTAAGACAACATTAAATACAATTACTGTTGGAATGTTCTACATAAATGTTGACAACCATATAGTGGCAACACTGCTTCTCAGAATCCATGTGTCACCCCGCCTGGTCTCCCCTACCACACACTGGGATTAGACCACATGTATTCTCCTATTGTTAGCCTCTAACAATAGCAGCGCACTGCTGCAACACAAATATTCAAACATACGCTGCTGGAGATGATTCTGCTAAAGTGGTGACCTGCTGTGTGACCGCCAGTGTGTGTGTGTGTGTATGTGTGTGTGTAGCATGTCCACCGCCTGAAACAGAGAGGTGTGTGTCCACTCGTTAGCGCCGCAGTGCAGGCAGCGTCAACAAGCTGGAGTGTCTACGCTGAGGAAATCACAGCTGGCCTCTTAGCGCCACACCGACACCTCATCGCACCTCACGCCAGCAGATTACAAAAAGGATGGCATTGTCTGTATTATTGCGAGCGTAGTGTCTCCATGGAAATGGGCACATATGCGCAGAGCGAGGGCGTGCTCCTTCACAGTTCATCATACCTCAGCTGTGGAAAGTAAACTCAAGCACAGTCCCGCAGTGAACCTCGAGTCCTCTGCAGATGTGTGTGAGCAGCAGTAGGAAAACTAACTACAGCATATACAACAATATGAAAAAATGTTTTTGGACACAGATTGGTTCCAGATGTACTGCAAATTTTATTGGTACTTACCTATTGATCATCAGAAGGAAGTGCATGGAGACATGAAAAAAGAACAGAAAGAAAACACATTATTAGTTGATTGAAGCAACATATCAGCAAAAAACATCTTGTTGTAATTACATGCTTTTATTTTTCAGTTCAGATTAATCTCCAGAGAGTTGGAAAGTAGCAGGGTTAGTTTTCATTACATTCAGGACAATTTTGCTTTACTGCTCCTCTGAGACAATCTTATCACCAGTCGTACGCTGTGAGATTATCCCGAGCAGGAACCAAACATCTTCACCTCCCTCTAATCTCTGCATGCACGCTCCCTTGAGTGTTTCTTTCTGACAGGACTTTACAGACGCCAGACTCGGGCCTCTGCCGGGCCACAGCTCACGTGTCGGCAGCCTCGCTCTGAATACGTCTCTGTCCCGAGGGAGTTGGCTGAGAAAAATAAAGAAATGGTCCCGGCTAGAGGCTGGGTAAAGAAAGTAGGCCTGACTCTTGAATAGCCAGCTGCCCCTGGAGGGCTCGCTCATGCAAGTGCTCCGTGAATGGCAGGCCAGAGGATGCCAATAAGCGCTGAAATCATTCTGGTTATTGTGCTGCGAGGGACAGGTGCCGTCAAGCTGAAAGAGCAAATATTCTTTTTGGCTATAAAGTAGTGGCTGAAGAGCAGATATGCCTTCTGGATTCACTATGTTGTGAGGGGCTTCTTGTCTTTTCCCTTATGCTGTTTGAATCTTTTCTGAGGACCTTTTACCTCTCATTCGCTGCCTTGTGCTGAACTGCAGTCGCCACTAAACTGCAGTAGCAGCAGTTTGGTAATGATGGGTTTGTTGTTATGTCATGATGCCAAATTAGTGGGTGCAGCCAACGACATGGCACCCGTGACACACTCTGCTGGGTATGTGGTGACAGTTTTACGCAAGTCAGAGCCCTTGAGAATACAGGCCACTCATCTTTTTTTTTTTTCTTACTTCTCTCACACATGGAGACGTTCTCAGCAGGACCAGGAGTATACAGCAGGAGAATATACAGTAATCTGGACAAGAGATTAAAGATTTGGGAAGAATATGTAATTGCGACGTCTTTGACAGATACTTTAATTTGATTTGTCTTATAATTTCCCAAGGCCAACCTTCAGTTAAATATTCACTGTATATTAGATTTAAAACATGATAGAGCACTACCACATGGGACTCCATCAGTAGCGCGACTGCAAGACGAGGAGGATGATTTTGTGAAAGCGTAGACGGGACAGTTTCACAATATGAAATTGCGATTTCGATTTCAAATTGATTCATTGTTAAGCTGTAGTCCGGCCAAGCAGCGGCAGATTTACCAACCAACACTTGCTGTAATTTTAGCCCTTGATTTCGATTTCAGAGAGCTAGTTCAGCTTCATTGTTTGTTTGAAATTGCCATTTCATTTCATGATTTTTAATTTTAAGTCTTCTTTTAAAGCCGGAGTACAAGACTTTTACATAAAGGGCTGTTATGTATATTCAAACCCTTCCCAAATGAGTTCGCGCTGTGCTGAATAAGCCCATCAGCCAGGTAAAACAGGAGTTCTAAATGTGTTGTCGGTACATTTTTAAACTAGTGCACCAGTGGTGATGTGCTCTACAAGAACCAGCAAGGGTTGGTTTGCCAGAGTTGAGGAGGGCAGCAACCATAGTGATGGAGATAGATTAGGTTACAGCTACTAGTAGTGTGGTGGAGCTGGTGGCAGAAAACCTTAAGAGGCATCAAAGAAAAGTTGATGATTCTCAAAATCAAGAAGTAACTCAGTGTTCAGAGGAAGGATTACAGTCTAAAAACAATTGAAGGCCAGGTATACATCACAAGTATGTGTCAACGGTGTTTGTGTAATAACTCTCTTTGTCAGAAGGTGGACACAAAAGTTACGCACTGCAGGTTTCATACCAGGCCTCAAACAACCTCTCTGGTAACAATCAAGTTCTTTGCTGTGCCAATATGGTGGCTTTTTTATATGCTCGAAAAGACATCATAAGGAAGACAAGCAGTCATCGTCACTTCCGCCTTAAACTGCAGTGCACCGATGATGATCTCAAAAGACGGACTTCAGGGATTTAATACAAAACAAACATCAGGAACTAAATCCTGTTTAGTTGCAGGGTGTCGGCTTTGCATCCTTATTCTTCTTCAAACACGCATGGCTGAATCGCTTCAATATGACAGCTTGCTATTGGGTTGCATAGTAGGTGAATTTGTAGGTGAGCTGGTGTGCTCGAGCTGCAGTGAGTGGTGGTGGTCGGGTGGATGGAGAAAAGGCTTAATGAGGCCTAAAGGATCCGCACATTCTAGATGAAGCAGTGTAAAGTTCCACTGAAGACATTTTACAACAGGAAGGAACTATTTCAAGGACAAAATTTTAAAAAATATACAACTCTGATACAAAGAGAGGACTTTCTAGGGCTTTAATAAATGACTATAGAGGAACTCTAAAACTGAACATTACACTATATTGAGGCTAAAGCTGCCTGACCCATCTAACAATCTAATCAGCTAAATAAGAGGGCACTTATGGCCAAAAGTATGCTCTATGTCAGCAAACAGACCTCCATATATACATGCCAGAGGTTTAGCAAAAACAATCAAGGTGTTTCACCTCATTCTTGTCACGACAAAACAAACAATGAAGACTGATGTAAATGAAAACAACTACAGAATGTAAAAGTAAAGTTGAGTGATATAAGAAAGCAGACAACTCACCAAAGCAAATAATTCAAAAGAACTTTATAAAACCTACAAGCTGCTCACCTGACAACACCAGCAGAGGAAATTAAATACACAGCACATGCAAGGACACATCAATCATTCTGCCTTAGAGCAAAACAGTGAAATTCTCTGCAGACCGCTTTACACAGAAATGTTGCTCTGAGCATAATCATAGTGCACTATGTTTTAACCAAACTCTAAAAAGCTGGATTCTCCTGACATAAACTGCCACCTTTATTTATAAATATATCTTCTCTGAATGTAGTATGTGGCCTGGAGGCTGTTTTTCTTTTCTGCTTGGAGTTCTGGGTGTGTTCTCTCCGGTCTGTTTGGGTGGTTGCCTGTACAAGACCACCGGCGTACAGCAGAGGTGGTGGAGGGAAAAGTTATCTTCATCCCGTCAAGCTGTTTCTAATGGTGTCCAAAATTCCACCAGATGGCTTTTCTCAACAGATGGCAGTCAGAAGCAGACCACAGGACGAGTCTAAAGGCTAAAAATCCCTGAGCAAATTTCAACCTAAGTCTCAACACGGCTCGCATCTACCTCAGACCCACTCGCGGCTCTGCAAAGTCAGCACCGACGCCGAGCTATACGGTTACGCTTTCCAGCAACGGCGCAGAAATCCAAACTAAAACCAAGCTGTGAAGCAAAGTGCATGCAGTAAAGATAATAAATGACCCTGAGAGAGGCTGAGCTGTTATCACTGATTCTGGAGTCTCTCAGTGCAAACACTTGAGTATATTTCCTGTAATTTTACACACAGTCTCAGTTTGACCAAAAACACAAGCAAAACAAAAAAAAAAAGAAAAAAGAAAAAGAAAAACAGGCTCATTTCAGGAAGAGTAGGGCTGTAATCATAACAAGCAAGTTGGGCTGTTTCCCCCTTAAAGCACCTGTGGGAGCTGCAGCCAAGTAATAAAAACATACAAGCCCTTAAATCTGCTCTGCATCGCTCCCGAGGTTTCAACCCCCAGAGAGCAAATCAGGGCTGAAAAATACAACATCTGCTTGCTGTACGCTGTTGCCATCGATGCCCTGGACCCCAGAGAGGTTCCTGTGAAAGGATGGAATTTAGTTTCCCTACTCCTCTGCTGAAAGAAGAGGAGGATCCCCCTGATCCAGCTGAACAAACAGCTCTTGCAGCATATAGCGGTTTGGGTGGGTGTGTCCGCAGGAGTGTGTTCGGATATCTGAGCGCGGAGGTGAGCCTCATCCTGACCTTCTGCATTTCAGCATACCAGCAGCGCTGATAACACGCAACTATGAAACAGAAACAGGCAGAAGCACTAAATCTGCACACGGAGAGGCTGCCATTTAGGACATGTAGGTCGTGCACTCTGTAATATATGGGATGCGGGGATCTGTCATCATGATAATCAACTTACAAGTCAGCTCAGCATGTTTGCTAATGTGCTATATAAGCTATATCAACATTTTTGGGTGTAGTTTATAAATAGTCACAGATGTAGGCATGTTTTTTTAATATTAACAATGCATAATATACTTCACCATAAAATTCTGTTTTAGTGGCCTCCTTTCCTTTTGCAGTTTTTTCTTTTGCATTTTTTCTGAATGTGGGCTCATTTTTCACTGCAATATAAAGTCCTACACCTCTGTGGAAACAGCACAACCACAGCTAGAAGTAGAGAGAACTCAAACATGTCTATTGTTTAGCATAACGCAAAATCCTAAAATAGAAAAAACAATAGCTGAATTTCTTTTATTATTTGTTTTAGAAAAATTAACCAACATATACAATATTTTTTAGGTGGCCACATCACCAATAGTCAAAAGAAAGCTGACTCCACAGATATTTCACTGCTTACATTTTATTTTATTTTCCATACGTGTCTCCTCTCTGCTCTGAGTAAACACAACCTGCAGTTCAGCCTAGTCCACTCAAAGTTCAAGAATTTTTGTCATGTGAATGCTGGTCACAGCTAACTCACCACTGGCGCCTCAGTTGTGCTGAGATTTTTAAAGTTTTTTAGAATCTTGTGAACTCAAATATTTAGAAATGTGACATGTAGAATAAAGTGAGTTTGATGAAATATTATGATTTTAGGCTTTTAAACCGCATGCCACAGATGAGGCAAAAGGTTAAAAATCCAACAATCTGATGTTTCTGGCTCTGATGAGTGGCGTAATTTTGGGGATTTATATGATGATAACTTGCTTGTCAGCGGGTTTTAGAGTTTCACAGGATAAATTCATGAATGTCAAATGCCAGACCCAGGATCTAAATGCTTGACAATGTATACTTTTATTTTTACAGCGCATTGTAGTTTTTTCAATGTTATTTGAACAAGTGTAAACTGTGCATGTTTTGGGGACTATTTCCAGCGGCGGATTAATACACATTTGGCACCCCAGTGAGCATGTGTTTTTAATCAACAGAGCTCTCTGGCACAGAATTCACTTTGGATACAATCATAGTTCTTGTTAGTGGGATCAATATTTTCTTGGTTTTCATACATTTGCTGACAATAAGACAAGAAATTGAGAAGAAACAGGCTCCTTAAAACATGAACAGCAAACATTTGATGCCAAAATTAATAACCTTTCCCATATAAACAAGAAAAAGCAATTAAACCAATCAAAACTATTTACGCAGAGTCATTTGATTCACTTTTAGCAGAAGTGTTCTGTCAAATATTAAGCCTCATATATTCAGAAAAGTACATTAAACTACTGTAAAATTAATGAATAGGCCAAGCTGACCTATGGTAGGTTTAAAGGTGAGTGAAATACAAATCCTGACACCTGTGAGGATCCACCTGCCAGCTTCATGCTGTAGTAAACACTTCTCATATGTACCAGAGGAGAGTTCATGAATGCTGCACAGTTGATTGTCACTGAATTTACAGATCATATGAGAACGTTGCAGAGCTCCAAACCCTCCACTGCAGTTACACGTTTAAGCTGCAGGCGTTTTCACGAAGCTGCTGAGGCAGCAGCTCTGGTTCCACGAAGGCCTACAGTGTTTGAGAGTGATGCTGTCAGTCTGAACCGTCCTACAGGGAAACTGAATCCCCTCCCACAAGCAACTGGGTATCCTTTTAACGCAGCCCTCTGGCATTATGGCGGCCCTGCCTGCCTAAATATCAGAAGTCAGCCGGAAGCCTGAGATTCAAGTCCTCCCGGAGCGGTGAACCCAATCTGAGCAGCTGCATTGTATTTTATAGAGAGCACATATAGAGTTTCCTGAAGTTGTTATTCCCAGAGGTGTAGTATTTCATTTGGAGTCTGACGTTCCTGTGCCTTTTGTTTACAGTTCTAGCAAACTGAGCTCCATCTAATCCAGAGCAAATTTGATGAAAATGGAAGGAAACTTTCCTCGTTTCCTTCAGAATGTTCTGATCACACGATGCTCGCTCAGCAACAGGCAGCATCAATGTCTACATCCCACCCTGCAGCCATCCTCGCTGATACATTTCATGTTTGATTTCACTCAAAAACCATGATGTTAGCTTAGTGGTAATCAAGTAAAGTCGATTTGGCCACTTGGGGGAAACAGAATCGGCTTTACACACAACGGTAGCAGTGTTTCCAGGTAACTGTCTGGCAAATTTGGCAAACTTTTGAAATGTTGCTTTAAAAAAAAAAAAAAAAAGAAAATGCGAATCAGGTTTGTTTCCATTAATTTCTTTGGAAAAAAATAAACTGAGCTGCATAGTGTCCAAAACCATTTCCCCCCCAGCCACGAAAATGATACGTTACGTAAACACAGCTACCCACATATTATCATTGTATTGGGTTTACACATTTGCAAATAGTTGCTAATTTGCATATCCTGTAGAAATGAAGCAAAATGATGTCACCTTGTAAGGTTAAGCCCAATATATTTGCTCTTTTAGCTCTGTTTTGTTCTCCACCATCTCATAAGGGAAACATCTGGCTTGCAGCAGTGCTTTGTCAACCAAAACATTGAGCTCAAACATGTCAAAATGTTCTGTAGAGCTGGGGGAAGCTGCACAGGGACTTTTTATGGGTGTGTCCCTTGAAATTCCCTCTACATGTAGTGAATTCACCTATGTTAAAAATAGTGATGAGTGCAGCTTCTAAAGCCACATAATGCATTAAACCAGCTATGCAAAAAGAGAAATAAGCAAGTTTATTGAATTACTTAACACAGAGACCAGCTACACATGAAACCAGACGATATGCAACTGAGAAAGTGACAACTCCAAAGTAAAAGAGGACAAAAAGGGTTAAGTTTGCCCTTTTAATAAGTGTGTAAATCACTGTGGAGAGGACTGTTGTTATCTTAAAGAGTTGGCTAGATTTAAAAACTAACCATAACAAAGAGAGAAAATGTGAGACAAACTGTCCAGGTCAGTGTGAGAAAGGCTTTAGAGTGATTCCTCTGTGCATGTCAGCTGAAGCAGCCTGATCCTTCTTGAACAGGAGGATCTGTGTATGTGCACATCAAAGGTGGGCCTCACAACTCCTGTTTGTGTTTCATTTTTCTTCTATCTGCTGATCAGTCGCTGCGTCTCTCTCTCTCTCTCTATGACCTGAGGATTTTTTTACCTTATATAGATAACGCTCTTTCACATGGGCCTGGACGCTCCCAGGAGCTCTGCCTGTCCCTTCCCATAACACAAGCATTAGGACAAACCAGGCAGAGGAGGCCAAGAAAAGGGAAAGGAGGGCATCTACAAAAGGCAGAGTTGAAGAGGGGATCAGCAGGGAGAGTGGAATTTCTTCATTACTTGCTCCAACTTCTTAAGCTCTGCTCTGTATTATCTTTGTGCGCAAAGAAAGTCATGCTGGACCTCTCAACTTTTTTTTTTTTTTTGTGGCTCAATGTGTGGCTACTTTGTGTACCGTTCACACATTAACCCAAATGTGTAAACCACCACTTAGGCCACTGCAAATTTACATCTCTCACCCACACGGCATTCTGTTGACAAACAGCTGAATTCTCGTAAAACACACACTGTGTTATAATGAATCCCTTGGCTCTGGATTTAACGCCGACCGGGCAGCGCCTGCACCGCTCAGCAGCAGTCTAACCGCAGATTTCTGCAGCACAGGCAGCGCCAAAGGGCAAAGCCTGGCTGCAAGGAGGCCGTGTCTCAATGCTGAGATGATTCCTCGTTTCAACATCGCTCAAGATGTTCAGCTTGGAGCAGAGTCGGGTCTAAACAACAAAGCAGCAAACCCTCTGAAGCAGGGACGAGCCCTCCGAGTGGGTTGTGGTTCAGGTTGTACTGTGTTGACGCAAGCCGTTTCCCAGATGGTTCTGTTTTGTGCACACTGGTCCAGCCAGAGAAACAAAGATCTGACCTCTCCCCATTGATCTCTTTGATCGCAGAGTATTCCAGTTGTTATTTGAGCAGAGAAAACACTGGGACCGTGCTGCGGCCCGGAACCAACACAATCTGTTTGTCCCGTTGCTTTATGTCCGTCTGTCAACACCCTCCTACATCATTTTACTGTGAGATTTAACACTCTATCTGTACGGACTCACAATAAAACCCACGGCTTAGGAGCATTAGAAAGTTCACAAACTGACTTTTCCATTCATGTGAACCAGCATCATTACATATAAAATATTTCCATATCCAGAGGAATCACAGCTGTTTAACGCCGGGTGAAAACCACAGAGGAAAGTAGTTGTTTAAGGTTTGGAAAAATTTGTGCTTCCTTTAATTTTTTCCCTCACCAAAGTACAAGCTGCTTCATGGCCCAGAACTCCTTTGTTTGCAGAGAAAAAAAGGATGAGGGTTTGCATCAGGGTGAAAAGAGCCTCAGGAAGCAGTGAACAAAGTCGATGAAAATGGGGGTCCTCACAGATTGAACCCATAAAGGGCAGGAATGAAACTTAATATGCCAGCCTGTTATGACGCAATCCGCAGTTTTCATATAGAGGTTCTGTGCTTTCAACTTCAATACTGGGAATTCAGATCCAAGTATTTCTGAGAATCCCTGCCAAAGTCTGCTCCGACTCCTGAAAAGCACCTGAGGGGATATTCAACATGTGCATTTATGTGTCTGGGTGCAACTGTGTGTTCCTGTAGTGAAGAATATCACATGAAAAACGCCTTTTCCACACCGAGTTAGTGCTGAAAGGCTGTTATTATGGATAAAACTTTCACCTCCGGGTTACTTCTGATTATTTTTTACGATAAAATGGCAGCTTACATTCCATCTGTGTGGTAAACTGTTGTGAAAGTTGTCACCTAACAAGTTTTAACATAGCGGAGTGCAAGATATTGTACAAAGATAAAGCAGGCAGTTCAAACGGCGTTACCAAAGATAGGTCCACTTAATGTCATACCGCTTTATAGAATATCCTGTTTGTAGTCATAAAACATCAAGTCCCTAATCATTTCCTTTATAACCTATAGTAAAACAGTGTGTTTATTGTCATAGAATAATGTCATAATCCCGGTTTCTGTCATAATGAAATTCACGAAAACTGATTCCAGGAATAATCTGATCGTTACGGCTCACAGGCCAAGCGTTGCACATGCATGGCAGATTATCACGCCCTGGTCAGCCGCAGAAGGTAATGTGTTTGTCAATTACCTGCTCACCTGAGATCTGCTTCACAGTTATTCACACACTGTTTTACATTAATTAGGGCACATCGAAGAGAATCGCATTGTTGCAGAGCATGTCGACACTCATAACTGAAGTGCTCATGATAAGATAATCCTCTGTATACCCTCTGATTAAAGGAAATAATTTTTACTGATGGGGTGGCTTTTCGTACCGACAAAGGTGGAATTTCACTCAAGCAAAACCATAAAGCGCTGTTTGAATAAACGTTTTCTTTCCTTAAATACTTTATTTCCCAAATACATGCTAAATACATCCGATATAGGCCATGTAGATCGTTCCAGTACATAGGCTAGTTTTCACACCCAAACTCGCCGCCATCTTGAAGAACATCAACATATAGTCAGAACTCCATCTATCCAGGGTATGATAATAAACAGGTAGCACTGTACAATTACGACTATAGTGTACTACATAAAGACTTCATTATTTTGCTTTTTAATAATAGAAACTCTTGTTATTCATGTTACTGCTGTTGGTGAACCACATTACACGCTGATTCTCGCTGACATAATATATTTTACCAGAGGAAAAAAAAAAATCACATTAACACATAACCTTGACCCGTATTTGGTCATTTTCACACGCTTCTCTAATCATCACATGGATAAGTCGCTTATATTTACTTTACCCTCAGGCTGCACCTCGCTCTCTTTCCAAAGGATTACCTGAATTCTTCAACTCTATGAGGTTACTAAATCAGGGTTATGTTCATCAATTAGAGGCTATTTTCTCACCAAGCCATTCCCAGCAGCTCTCACGTTTCAACAACACATACAGCTTCCCCAGAAAATACCTCAGAAGTGGAAACTGCTCTGCCAAGAGACGATGAAGTCACTGCGGGTCCGGCCCTGCCTGACATGCTCGACATTATGTAACCGAAAGCCGGAGTAAAAACTCACATGACATCAGCGAGGATGTGCCGCGGAGTCTAAAACATCCCGAGCGGCTTCTTCTGATCTCTGTGAAATGTCAGCGGGTTATCAATGACGAGCTGACGGTTCATTATTGGCTGATTGATCGCCCACAGCAGATTAATGCTCTGAGATTACATTTCCCCTGCACTTAAAAGTGTGTTTGGTGATTTCAACAAGACCACATTGATTACATTTGAGCGAGACAAGATTGCAGCTGCACATTTTTCAGTTGCGGCCTGAGCTGCTTTACACAAGTTCAAATAAAACACTCTGAATAGGTGCTGGCGCTCTCTTGGGGAACTAAATACAGTGTAATCTGCGCGTGTTGCCATTGGCCAGAAGTGCGTGGTCTGCCGGCCAATGGAGCCGCTCTGCATTGTTACTGTGTTGAGTCCTGCTCGTCCCTCTGCCGTGGGGGAGCGGCGGGGGAGAGGAGGGCCGCTCAACAACAGGCCCGACCTCAATACTGAAGCCGACTGAGCAAGATGATTTAATTGTCTTCTTCCCCCCTCTTTTCATCGCCCTTCCCCATTCACGGACATAATTTGTTAAGTAAACAGCCCCTGTAGTGAATCATCACGTGAGCACTTTCACTGCTAAACTGACTATTTAGTGTCCATCTGTCTTTAAACATATAAACTGTGAATCAGCACATTTTTCTCTGTCTTGTCTTATTCTAGAGGAAACCACTCTGCAAAGACAGCATTGCAGTTCGTATTTCACTCTATGTGTAGTTACAGCATAATTATCTGTCTCTCTCAGCACAAATACTGGGCCAGTATAAATACAAGCAGGCAGCTTTAGCTCGCCCTGCCTGGCAACACAGCTCTGGAAGTTCACCAGCTCCGGTCCGTGGATCCTTCCCAGAGTTTCCTCGTCTCCTGCTGCCTCATGAAATCTCCAGCAACTTGTCTGAGAGAGAGCAAACCCTATAGACTAAACTACAGGCAGGTTCTCCAAAGTAGCAGCTAGAACAATCTGGGCACAATTACACCCACTTTAATTTCATAATGAGTGTTTTTTTAAAGGACAGATGTAATTTTGACTGACCTTCCAGCTTGATATGATTACAAACGTCTGCTTGGATCTCGCTGGAGTGTTTACCCACTGTAAAAATGTGCTGTTTAAACCCATCTAGATGTATCGCATTACAGCTCTGTCCTAGTTTCCCTGCAACATGCTGCACGCCCTGCGATTTAACTCATATTTATTTGTCACCAAATATATCAAATGCTGCAGCAAAAGCACAAAGTGAAACTGAAAACTGCAGTAATGGATAACTGGCAGCCATACAAAACGACACTGGAAGACATACAGGCATTGTAAGTGCGTCTACTTTTGTAACATTCTTCACAATGGAAGCGATTACAGTTGAAATGACTGATCAGTTAGCTGTCTGACAGAAGAAAAGGCAATTATTCTGAGATTCCAAGAGGATTTTTTCAAGCAAAACATTAAAAATTCCTTGTTTTAGCTTCTTTAATGTAAGGATTTGCTGCCTTTCTTTGTTTTAAATAACTATAAACTGAACATCTCTGTGTTTGTGTCACCATTTTCTATCATTTTATGCAGCAAACCATTCACATAATAACCCAAACGCTATTGAAAATTGGTTGCAAATGCTTCAAACTCCTGGGACTAGCGATGGGTACATATTTGCATGTGTTCTCAAGCTTTCCTTCAATCTGCAAACAAATCTTAAAATGAAACACTTTCCCATCCACGGCAAAAATCAGGCCAAGTGACTTAAAATTTTCCATTCAATCCCAGTTTTGGGGCCAAAAAAGCGGCAGCAACGTTGACTCTGGGGAAAGCATGGTTTAAAATAAAAAAAAACACCCCAGCATTAGGCTCCCTTCAGATGAAGCAAAGGCAGAAATGTGTATATGTGCGGGGGCGGGGATAAGGGGGTAAAAGATGTCCTCTCCACATGTGAAAGACCCCAGACTCAGCGGCTGCCACTAAGTTATGCGTGACCACTGGCCCCTCCCGTTAAATGAGCTTTTATCTTCAGGCAAGGGACTCATTGGTTTTGTTTGTGTGCTGGGTTTCATCTTCAAGCCCCCCAAACAATATCTCCGGGCTCCGCTAATCAGTAACTGTAAATTAAACTCTAATTCCTCGACTTCCGAGAGCCAAAACATTGTCAAGAGGTTCATTAATCTGCTTCCTGATGTCTCAGATCTTCACACTGTGCCAGCACACAAGCACCAGAATAACTGAGCAAACAGTAAATATTTGATAACTGGCAAACTCCTCCGTCTCTTCTGCGCGAGCTCTTCTTGTGTGGTCAGGAGGCTGCTTCGAGAGAGCTGCAGGAATGCGAGAGGATAGGAAAGCCAACAATGCTTTTAGAGCCACCGAAATCTCGTACACAAGCCACTTGTATAGCTCCTGCGGTTCCGTGTGCGCGGAATAAGCTCCCTTTGAAGAGGAGGCACGGGAAGATAAGGGGATTTTAATTGGCACACGGGGGCTTCGCAAGACAGAGCAAAATAGAGAGAGAAAAGGTTGGACTGCGAGGAAGAAGAAGAAAAAAACTTCAGCAAACTTCAGGAAAATGTATCTTTTTTTTTTTTCCACTTTTCTAGCTTAAGCAGGAGAGACAGTCCCACGTCTGAATGAAGGGCTCCCAGAGTGTGGGAATGATCCTGGGAAGTGACTGTGATTAGTTTGGCTCCAGTGGGCATGATATCGCAGCAGGGTGAACCTGGCTCAACAGGAACGCTCGCTGAGAGACGAGGAAGAGCGAGAGGGGAAGGGTTGTTCATGTGAGAGAGAGAGAGAAGCCGAGAGGAACAAGCCCGGTAATTTGGTCTCCGCAGTCTGACAGTGATTTCTAAGATGGTAATCACATCAACTTTGTAGCCGAGGCAGAGTGACATCACTGTGAGTTTATCCCGCCCTGGCAGGCCCCAGTGGAAATCCAACAGCAAGTCTGCGGGTCCAAAGCTTCACTGCGGCTCTGCAGACCCTCTAATCATGAACAAGAGGATTGTGAGATATGGAGTAAGACGCTGAAGGCGTTAAAAAGCAGCTTGGTTGGTGCTAACAGATCAGAACATCCTTCCAGGTTATTAAGAACTTAAGTTTTTCCTACACAAAGTCTGGTTTGAAGTCATACAGCGTGTTCGTGCACTTCAGGAATAAGCTCCTTTAACATTAAAGGAATAGTTCAACATTTTGGCAAACACATATCTTTGCTTTCCCTCCAAGAGTTAGATGGGAAGACTGATATCACTAAGTATAGTGGAGGAGCCAGGAGAGCATTAAGGCCAATTCATTATTTCTGTATGACCTATGCAGACTTTGGAAGCGGACAGGGATGTAATTTGATTCAAACTACAACAGGTATGCATTGATCTGTTGCATTGCTGCATATCAAACACAGAAAGCATCAAAAGATGCCCAAAGTTCTGCACAGACTACTTTTAATTTTCTTAATGATGAATTATAAAAGTGTACATGATTAAAAAAAATCTCCTCGTACAGTCTCATCTCATGCCAGTCGGATGTTTTGAGCACCATTTGTTTTCCTGATGCATGCACAGTCGGTGTGCTTGTAGAACAAACAGTCTGGATGGTCACATATTTTGGGCTGCACGCAGACTTTTGCGGAGAGGTTTGCATGAACCCTTAGTTGGTGAAATTTCCATCACACCAGCCTTTGTGCACATGAAAAGCATGAACTGGTCTTTAGTTTAGTTTACCAGAACTTCCAACGCTTGCTATTTAAGAGCCCATATTGTGCACATTTACAACTTTATTATATGATTTTTGGAGTATGTGTTTACTTTCTTTAATGTTCAAAAAACCCTTTATTTTTCTCATACTGAATTGCTAAAGAACATTTTCTCACCATCTGCCAGAAACACTCCGTTTTGGCTCCTGTCTCTTTAAAGCCTGTCTCCTGAAAATGCTGCTCTGATTGGTAATCTGGCCTGATGAAAGCGACATAATGTTGGTTACGTTCCATAGTACTGGATCATTGAGTATAGGCAGAAAGACACGGCCTGAGCCCAAGCAAGTGAGTAAACAGTTGTGAACTGCCAGGAAGCTGCTCATTCATTGTTTGAGAGCCAAACAAGCTGCTAAGCAGGACTGCTAAGCAAATATGTTCCACAGTGACGTAGATAAGTAACAGAAGAAAAGCAGGTAAGGTAAGAAGCAGTGAGAATAACTCCTTTTACAGTGGACTTTGGGTTTTTTAAGTTTGCACCTTTTACATGCACAAAAAAACTATTAAACACTAAAGGAAAGAGAAAAACCCCAAAAACCACAATTGGTGCTCTTTAACACCATTTATCTGGATTATTTCTTCTGTACAGACAGCTCAGTGTAACAACAACACATTGTGGTTTCACTGAAGGAATCCTGGAGTTTGGTTGTCACTCTGAGTTTGTCCAACAACCAGTGAACGCTCCAGGAAGTTGTGACATTTAATATATTAATAAGTGAGCTCTGCAGTTGCTGGTGGGTGGATTTGTTTCTTTAGAATGAGTCAGATTTGGTCTTTCCTCTTCTTTCAGGTCTTAACATTAAACCAAACTAACAGCTGCTCAATGTAGCGTCACACTGACTGTACAGACATGAAAGTGGGGTCAATCTTCTCATCTGTGAGGAAGGAAGGGACCTTTTCCTGATCTCTGTTAAAAATGGGAAGTATTTAGGGTTTTGCTGGTGATCTGTACAAGGATTTACAACTTCTAACATGGAAAAATACTTGCGGCATAAATATTTGTAATAACTCAAAGTACACAAGTGAAACTGGCCTGCGGTTGAACTGGCAGACATTTGAATAAAAACACAGCTGATTAGAAGGAGGCTTGGCTCAGTGACGTCAGCTACAACTCACCAGATGTCACCAACGCCTGAGTAGGTGGAGCCTGTGATTGAGATTGAATATTAATGAGGAGAAACCAGGCTTTTCCACATGCTTTGTGTTTGCAGGGGTCACCAGCAGTGACACCAAACTTCACAGGGACAGAAGTGTGCCACCTCACACGGGATCCCTTTAAACAGCAGATTAGGGGCGGCCAGTGTCCCAGATTAAACACATTGGTTTGAGGTCAGGTGCATAAATCATGTGTTTATTTACTCATATACAGAAAACAGTATAAACACTGAGGCAGTTTAGGTATGTTCAGAAATGATTCTGGACACTGTAGCTGAGTCTGTGAGGATGATCGTTCCTATATTTGTTGCTCTTGATTATATAGAGATCTGTATTCAAATAGACTGGATTAGCTTGAGTATTGTTGTCATTATACAGCGTAAATATGAAATATTGCAAGCAGGAACTAAACCGTTAGTTAAAATATGACAAAACGGCAACTTAGTCAAGTGCAATATCCAAATTCGTGGGAATACTTTTTGAAAAAGGTCAAATGTGCCACAACAAACCATAGATGAAGCCTTGTGGTGCTGCAGAGACGCCTCAGCTGACAAATCACATTTTCCAGATTTAAATAAATGTGACACTTCGGTACAGAAAGCAACAAAAATCCCATCATCTCTTTTTTTTTAATGGAAAAAGAAATGCAAAAATAACCGCTCCCCCTTAAATCATGACTCATGTCACAATCACAGTATGTGTCTGAATAACGGCAGGAAATGACCTTTGTCCAACAACAAAGATGCTCATGTGTAACAATAGTGAGCGCTGCTGATAAAACACGCGGCAACTGAATCACACATCAACAACTCGTGCAAAGTCCAAATGCCTCTGAGCCCAAAAATGAGTAACAGGATGGACGTAAGCGATGTACGGAGCATCAGGCGTCTGTTAGAAAGAGGTTAAATGAAGAGCTGCAGATGCTGTCGGCAAGTTGCTGCCTCCAGCCAATATGAAAGATGCTGTTGCTCTCATCTGTTCAGGTCATATGAAGTGTTTGACCTTCTGAATTTCAAGCAGTTTCTGGGTCTTTTCTGCTCTAGTCACTTTTTTTTTTTTTTTTTTAACTGTGGGCTCATTTTTCCTGCACCTTTATGGAAACAGAACAATGATGGCTAGAAGAACAGGGAACTCTAAAATGACTTCTGTGCAATGTACAAAGGTATAATGCTGTAAATCATAAAAAAGAAAAAACTTGAAGAAAGTTGAAAACTGAAAAAAAAAATGGAAAGAACAACCTACGTAATATTATTATTGGAAAAGTACTTCAAAGATGACGGGGAAGTTGAAAATCTGAAGATTTTTTCTGTATTTACATTTTCTGGCTCTGATAAATGGTGTAATTTGTGTGATTTGTTTTCTTTCAAACCCACTGGTCGATTTATGGGTCTAGAAAATTAATGACATGAACCAGCAAGTGCCAGTAAAAAAACAAAAACACTAATCTTCACATGTGTTGAGAGTGTTAAACGTCTAATCCATCACATGTCTCTCCTTTTTCATTGCATGTGTTCCCCTGTTGGGAACACTCTCAGATGACGTATCCAGACAACAACTGTAAGGTCACAGTGAGGTTTACCTAGTTTAACCCCTGACAAGAAGATCTCACCGAGCCCTTTATTTGATGCGTATGTGTATGTTTGTGTGCTGAACTTCAAGTGCATTTACGACCAATGACTAATGGCGGCCCGGGGCAGGTCCCTCTGGAGGCCCTCTACAGTTTGTTTGTGGAAGGAAATGAGGTCTCGGAGGATTGTGGTTTAGGCTTGTCACTCTCTTTGGTGTGAAGACATCGTATTTACGGTGCCATATCTGACAAGAAACACGAGTGAAATGACGGAATCACACTTCCAGTTTCCTCTGCTGCTTTCTCAGCTATCTGTGACCTTGCCTGAAAGTAAAAGTCCAGATGGACAAGTCACATCTGTGCTCAGAGGAATGTATCCGCCGTCAAACCTTTAACTCCTTCACCCTAAGGGCTCTGGGAGTGTCAGGACTGTCAGGTTAGTCTCCAGCTTCCTTCTCTTCGTCCGTCTGATTTTCTAGACATGCACTGATGACCATAACCAACGCGAGCCATGTGGTACGTCAACGTGAGATGAGGCGCGACAACAAATACAACTTTGCAGAGATTAAAGGGGGAAAAAAGGACACAAACCCCCAAACTAGCAGGCCTCAAGCTACTTATTTGGATGAAGCCCACAGCATAATAAAAGACAGATTAAATAAAACATTATAATCCGGCGGATCAGGGGGAATATGCAAATTCACTGCAGTGACTCATTTGTTTTCCAGTAGCCCCACTGCCTAAAAGACCCTGAATCTGAGCAAAGATTCACACCATATGGACATTTCACCATCCTCATATTTTCAAAGCTATATGTGAAATTCCAGCGACTGAAGACTGACCTCCTCTTTGACATCTGATCATAAACTGTCTGTCCAGTCTTGAAAAGGTTCTTTGTGTCAGCGATCGGTGCCCCTCCCACCGACATCCCTCCATGTCAACATAAGCAACATGATTACAACACGAGGCCCAACCAACAATCCACACTGTCACCACTTGCAAATTAAATCCACTAAGATGCCGCAGCTAATGCAACAAAAATAACTGTGGAAATCATGCCCATTTTGCTCCACTTACACGGCCATCAACAGACGTCAGCGAATATGAGTCAATAAACTGGAAAAAAAAAAAAAAGTTCACTTCAACTGCATGAATCACGCTGCAGCTGCCAAACGGCCCGGTTTGGATCGGAGTTTTTAACAGGGTGCATTTCTCCACTTTGTGATGCAGCAAATGAGGCTGTAAAACCTGCTGTAAACCCATTACCATTACGCAGAGAAATTTATCTTCAGCGGCGCCGTAAATTTGGACACGGGTGACGACATGTGACTTGGGATAATCAATGGATCCATGCAGTCCAAGAATCCCAGTTTTATGTGTGAGATTATTTCTGCCACAGTACCCGTCACGCCAAGTTCGGCTCTGTTTTCAAACGTATGTGTAAAACGAGAAGTAGAAATACTGCACGTGAAAACTTCAGATATGTGCAAACACACATAGGCTGACTCCCTGTAGCTCTCATATTTGACTACAAGCTGTCTTCAGGTATCATTAATCAGCAAGAGGTCACCTAACTGTCCAAATGCCAACATGTGAGTTGGTTTGAAAGGCATGTTATATTTAAAAAACAAAAACAAAATGGCCCAAATGTACTCCATTTATGAAAGTTAGAAACTGTAAAAACAGAAAGAGTTGTTGGATTTCTAACTTTCTGATGGTTTGTGAACTAATCATCTGTAACCCTAACCCGAAAACTTAATAAAATCTTGAAGTTCAAAACTTTGGAATTATACAATGTTGTCAAAATCACTTCATTCTACATGTCTCATTTAAGAATTTGCCAAAAATAAATCATGTGTATTTGGAAAGAAAGAAAAAAAATCAGTGTTCATTGCTGCAACTATGGTACTTCTTGGTCGAACTGCAGGCAGAGAGGAGAGGAGTAAGGAAATATATTATAAATGTGAATCATGTAAATGTAAATATCAACACTTCAGTGGCAACACCTGTGTTCACTTGGGAGATGTTGAACATGTTGATTCCAGGGTTTTTTCATTTTTTGTAAAATAAATAAAGGAATTCAATGCAATGTTAAATTTTTCACTTTATGTATGATTTACGGCATTACAACTTTGATATACGGCACAGAACGTATCTCTGAGTTCTGTCTACTTCTAGCCATGACTGTGTTGTTTTCATAAAGATACAGGATTACAGGATACAGGTGAAAAAAAAAAAAAAAAATGAAGAAAGAAAAGAACCTACAGTGAGCAAAAATGTGACAGCAGCAAAAACCTCCCAGAAACGGTTTAGGACTTCAGGGGGTTAATGAACCACATCGATTATTGTTTTCCAGATCCTGACTTCTGTGTTGTTCCAACTGTAAACCAGACATCCCCGCGCATTCAAACATGCTCAGTCGGCTTTGGTCTGCCCCTGATGAAAAGTTTTTGGCAGGACCACAGGTAATTTCTTACAAAGCAAATAACCACAATCTGCTCTAGCAGGCTGCAAACAACAACTCGTCCTTCAGAGTGAAAAATCATCAACACGCTGTTGTGAAAGAGGATGACAGACAGGATGAAAACACAGATTGCTTGCTTAACACTCTGCCTGCCCAAACTCAAATAGACAGATGGCTTTGTTGAAACAACTTCTTATTCTTTTGCATATTTCCACTTGCACCTCAAATCTCAATTTCCGCCTAAATCTCTACTGATGCTGCTGCTGCTGTTTTTTTTTGTTTTTTTTTAAAGCTGCTGAAAGAAGGTGGCACCTGGTCCAAATTAAATTGCATTAAAATACTGCGAATGTGAATTTTTTCACAATGGGTAGCCACAGTGGGATTCGTACCCCTGACCCCGGGTCAGTGCCATCGCCGCTGAGCAACAAAGGCCCGCGTTCAGCATATACATTTCACAGATGGAGGACGACAAGGCAGCTGCCCGGCGCCTTTCAAACAAGAAGCTCAGCATAGTTCTTACTTATTGGCATGACTGGGTGCACATGACATCACTGGAAAGGCATGTATTCCTGTGTTTTGCTATTAGAAGTGCATTGTTGTTTGCAGGGAAGAGTGTGATGCCTCAAGCTTACAACACAATAGAGGCACTGAGATGGAAGTTGTATTTGTATGGAACGATAAATGACAGACTGAACCCTGAATTAACTCTGAAACGTTATTGGCTGCTAAAGTCTGAATGACGTCCAAGTGGTCTTTCATAGTCACGATTGCAGCGCCTGAAATCTGGTGCAATATGATCTGATGAAAAGGCCTTAAAGGCTTCAAGCAAGCATTTAAACTATCTCGCGACATCTTGGAGAAGTTATAATTGACCATATTTTACAGTTAAATCTTCACTGGTTGTTATTATAAAGATCTTGTTCTGTGGGCAAAAAACATGGATCAGAAATAGGAATGTCATAAATCAGCCACTCAAGCTGGCACAATATTAGAGAAATGCTATGATAATAACGCAAGATTTACGGTATAATGCATATACGTGCAGCAACCTCCATCATCTGGATTCGAAAGTCACCCAACACATTTTCCTGGAGCCGTTTCACTCCCTCAGATGAAGTCATAAATTACAAGGTGTTTCACGGATGAGGAGGGTTCGAACGGAGGAGTAAATCACTCACAATACCTCAGCCTTGGATCCTTCCCAACGTCTCACATTTCTTAGGTATTCTTATGGCAGAGGTCATGAAAACAAAAGCGGTGGGAAGAGGAACCAGTCGAGTGATTGTTGTGCAATAACTCAGGATAACGCCAAAACACACAGTTAAAAAGCAGCGTCTGCACTTCGTGATCATATGAACGGAGAGAAACATCTCACGGACAAATGTTTTCTTTTTTCATTCCATCCTGATTAACAACCAGATCCGAACAAGAGAGTGTGACTCAGCCTGTGACTTTAAACTCTCACTACACTTCCTTAATAAGATCAGGATCACAGCTCTTTAAACCAACAAACCCTCAGGGTCCAAGAACAGAAGGTGAATCCTGTCTCCTGTCTGGATGTACGTGTTTACATACGTCACTAATGGGGCTGCAGTCTCCAGGTCAACTGGTCCATTGGCTGGTTGATACTCTGTCTAAGATCAAATTTTGATTCGTTGGACAATCACTGTTTTTACTTTCATAAGGAGAAAACTACAACATCAATAGTTTTCCATTGTGATTCTGGATTATGAGACATCAGGCCCTCAGCACTTGTAAAAGCTGAATCAGCATCCAGACTGAAAGAGACAAGGCTGATGTGTTTTGACTCTTTGTGGTTGTTTTGCGTCTCTTTGCAGTCCCTTTGTGTCACACTGCTGTTGTTTTGACTTTGTTTACATCGGTTTGTGTTCCTTTTTTTTTTTCTTTTTTTAACTTTTGAACCTCTTTCTGGTCATTCCGTGTATCTTCGTCATTGTTTTGCATTTACTTGTGTTTGTTTTGCATCCTGTTTTTATTGGTTTGGGTTGTTCTGAGACATTCTGACAATTTTGGTCCTAAAAGGTGGCCTCATCTCTGTTTGCCTTAAATCAGCACCTATTTTTGTTTATTTTACATCTCTTAGATTGGTTTCCTTCCATTTCCAGGCATTTTGTGTAACTTTGGGACTTCTATGAAATGACCTGCGATCATCATGCTGCTCAACAATCAGTCTGTACTACTTTCTAGTCATGTTTTCAGTCATTGTGGTTGTTTTGCATCCAGTTGTGGTCCCCGTGTGTATCTTTGCTGTTATTTTGTCTGAATTTGCACTGGTTTTGCATCTGTTTGTGTTCATTTTGGTCTGTTTTACTTAGTTTGAATCTCTTTCTGGTTACTTTTTTGTATCTTGGTAGTTACTTTGCAACTCTTTTTTACATTTGTTTGTGTCTCTATGTAGTTGTTTTGGGGCTTTATCTCTGTTTGCACTACACTGACATCCATTTCTGCTCATTTTACAGCTTATTTACTGGTTTGCATCCTTTCCTGGTCATGCTGTATATCATTTGTGGTTATTTTGCATTCACTTGTGTATATTTTGCAACTTGTTTTCATTTGTTTGAGTCTCTTTGCAGTCAGTTTATATGCTGTTGTTTTGGGTGTTTTTGCAAACATTCTGCTGTGAATGAGCATCTATTTGGGTTCATTTTGCATCTTTTCCTGGTCACTGTGTGTTTTTGTGGTTGAAACAAGAAATGTTTATTGCATCTCTTTGTAGTACTTTGACATCTCTTTGCTGTTGTTGCGTCTCTGTTTGTGTTCACTCTGCATCTCTTCTTAATCATTAATAAACATTTGGATCAACTCCCTGAAGAAGCAAGAACCTGGAACGTAGAATGACTGTCCCAATGCCAGAAGCCCACCAATTATGACTGAAATTGTATTTTCTAGGTGTGAAGCAAAGGCAGTTCCTTCCTTCCTCTCCCGAGACAGCGCCGTATCTTCTGCACACTCTCCCATTTGCTGGAGTACTACGTTTCAGTCTGGCAGCCCTACAGGTTGAGCACACAGATCATTCCCTGGCAGAGCACCAACATCAACAACAATCAAGAAACACGGAACCAAATAGGGTGTGGGAATGTGCTTCACGGAGTACGGACAAGAGCAACGCTTGACACAAGAAAAGAAGATTCTCTGACCTCTGTTTGCCAGGTCTGGCCTCTGTAAATGATTACCATCTTCTTGAATACACACAAACAAAAAAAAGGCACCATAAAAAGACCGAGACAACAAAAGGCAGCGCAAGTGCCATTGAGAGACAACTGGCAGAAAAAGCAAAGGAAAGCCTCCAACTCTGCCTCCTGAATGTCAGATAGCTTGTGTTCTGTCCCTGTCAGTGACTTTCTGTCTTATAATTCCTTGACGTGGATGAAATAAAAAAAAAACTGATTCAAAGATCAGGGCGGCGAGCCCCTCCCCGTGTCCCGCAGTCCTCAGACTGTGTTTAAACCAAGAGATCAGACACCCGTAATCTCCATTGTCCCGTCCTGGGTAGACGACAGGGTCCTACCGTGGCCCACTTTAACAAGCAGGGCCATCTGCAGAGTCACAGATGGCTCTGGCGGTGTCTTACAGGTTCCCACATTCAGAGCCAGGGTTAACCTGATATGAGCTGGTTTACTGTAATGAAAAATCCACACAACCAACCCCACTCTCTCACACACACAGAGCGAGGGCAAAGAAAAACAGAGAAATTGTTGTTGCTTTTGGTAAGTCGTCCTAATCTGCCCGGGTATGCGGTTGGGTATTTATTATGTTTTTAAGCTCACGATAACACGGCAGCGATTTCTCACACCGTACCTGTGCCCTCATCGCAGCTCTCCGTCTACGACCTGGATCTCCCGAAACACGCAGCACATGCTTTTGATTACAACGTGTTATTCTGTCAGAGTGAAGCTGTCTTTGATCCGCTCCCTTTTTTCTCGCTACACCTCTGAAAACACACAAAGTGCAGTCCCTCCACCCTCTTCAAACTAACAAGAAGGCTCATTGGCTAAACATAAAAAAAACACAACGGCTTTATGACAGGAATGAGCAGACATCATCAAGGAGGTAAATGAGGCATTTGTGTCGCAGGCTGGTGCCACCGTGGCATTTAGTTTGGGAGTGAACAAACAGTGGGGCAATAAAAAAGACAGGGGCGCACTTTGAGGACACATGTAGTGAAAGAATTCGAATCAATGGTCATCACGGTGTCCTGCCAAATGGGACATTTCTTCCTTTAGACAAAGTGCTGCCACGGTAACAGTCCAGACATTAAGTGAATGGAGAGACTACCAACTGACAGCCTCATTCAAACCGATCACGTGACGGAGATCTCTGCGTCTGACTGGCTGCCGGACGGAGAAGTTGCCAGGCGTCGTCTCAGCATGGGAGCCCTGACCTTGACCTCACGTTGAGGTGAACAGGGGAGGCTGGGAGACTCCGACCTCTGATGGGTGAGCGCGCCTTGTCTTTGTGTCCCTCAATGGAGAGGTAATGAGTCACACAAAACTTCCCAGCAGCCGGCCAGCTGGCATGCAGCTCAGCTGCACAAAGAGGGTAGGCCTTCGCCCCAGTGCCGCTCTGTTTCAGCGTGGCAGCCAGTCAAGACCTGCTTTCCATTTCATTTGCACGGCCGCTTTTATGTCTGTATCATAGTCAGATGTGTTTCTGTTTGTGTCTTTATCTGTTTGTTAGAGGGATCATTTAACACAAGTCCACTTTGAGTCCATTTACCAGCTGGTGGGTGAAGGGTTCCTTCACGCCACCTTGTGTGGCACAAAGATACAGCCGTAAACACAGGTGTAGCTGCAGTGAAAATGCATTGAGGATGCACTGGGATGTGAACGTTCAAACCCCTGGACAGACTGGGACACAATGGGCCTCAGGCTTTTTAAAGGCCCCCCACCTAAACTGAAAGAGTAACAAAACAACTGCAAAAGTTGATGTGTTTTGAGTCTTTGTTGCAGTTTTGCATCTTTTCAGCCATTGTTTTGCTTCTATTTGCACTGGTTTGGCATCTGTTTGTGATTCCTTTTTAGTCAGTTTTAATCTCTTTCTGGTCATTGTGTATGTCTGAACTTATTTGTGCATTTGTTTGTGTTCATTTTGCATCTCTTTTTAAATGGTAAATGGTAAATGGACTGCACTTATATAGCGCTTTTCTACCTTAGCGGCACTCAAAACACTTCACCATGTTTTCTCATTCACCCATTCACACACACATTCATACACCGATGGTGACAGAGCTGCCATGCAAGGTGCTGCCTGCCATTGGTCGCAACTTTGGGTTCAGTGTCTTGCCCAAGGACACTTCGACTGTGGAGGGGCAGAGGATCAGACCATCAACCTTGCGATTATACCGCTGGTGTCCTACCAGTGGTAGACAACCACTCTACCACCTGAACCACAGCCGCCCACGTGGTTCACGTCTTTCATACCTTTTCACAATATGATTGTTGTTTGCCACTCTTACTCGTTTTGTGACTCTATATAGTTGCATTCATTTGTATTTGTTTTTGCATATCTCCATTTAATTCTCACCTCTTTCTGTTATTTTGTGCACCATTGCAGTTATTTTGCATTTATTTGTGTTTATTTCGTAGTTGGAATGAGTCTCTTTGTAGTCGTTTTGCATCTCCTTGCAGATAGGGTTTCTTTTCATTCAATTAGCATCTATTTGTGTTCACTCTGCACCTGTTCATCAACAGTTTGCATCTCTTTCTGGTCTTTTTGACTCTCTTTCCAGTCGTTTGCCTCCTCTTTGTTGCACTTTTGTGACTCTGTAGTTGTTTTAGGTAGTTTCTCTTTGTGGTTGTTTTGGTTGACTTGCCAACAAGAAATGTTAACCATTTCTTCAAATAGAGGCCCTGGAGCAGTAATCTGTCAACGGTCAACCTGCATTTAGACACAGTCAGAGATACATTTGATCACAAATATAGCAGAGTTTGAATGCAAATGTATTTGTGGCTCCTTTGAAATACTATCTAGTCAAATTTGTAGTCTGCAAATAGCAGGACAAACATCTCAAACACAGATGGATGTGGTTAACTTGTCTGTTCCAAAATTCTGAAAAGGCTTTGAAACTTGTACCTGAGCTAGAAATACCACACAGCCACAACAATCCACTTCTCTGATCACATGACTGAGAGAAAATGTAGACATCTTTATAATGCAGCTGCTCCCTACAGATAAACCTGATCAAATTTTCTGTGAAGCAGCCATGCAACCACGCTGACACTCAAAGTCCTCCCTCAGAGGCAGGATTTGCAACGCATCACTTTTATTATAAGATGCATAAAATCAGTCTTGTAAAAGAAACAAACTTCGCACTGTGGGGAACTGTTTGGAGACGTCGGGCCAAGCAATAACGTTGGTGAGTTGGAGAGCGAATGCCTTTCACATAGTATCTCAGTTTCCCACACAATAAAAGGAAAATATTACAAACACACTGAAACCCACAAACAAACCCTGATGTCTGGTTACAGTTTAGCAGTATTCCTGGAGGAGGATGGAGCGCAAATGAAAGTCCGTGCTTCTAATGAAAGACACCTTCCATGGAACTCCGGGCTGCCGGCCAACAGATGGAGCTTTTCAGGCGGCAACAACACAGCAGCACCTTTAGGTACTTTCCCCCTGAGCACCGTTTCAGATATAGCCTGAGGCAGGAAATACTCCGTCTTCAGATACAGCGACAATCCGGAGCGCGCTGACCCTCCATTACTCCTGTGATGCAACAGTGGTCACCAGCCCTCGCATTTCCCATAAATGACTCGCCATTAAAAGTTATTTCCAGGAACTTTTCTCCAGGGTCTGACAGTGAAAACAAGCCAAAGCCACAACTGTAGCGACTGAAATCTTGTTTCAGCCAATCGAAAATGTTATTCATTCACTTGTGCGAGGTAACAAAAGCCAGCAGAATTATTCATGAAGCCAGAGTCATGTTTCATACAGAAACAAACCTGGACTCTTTGTCAGCTCTGACGACCTCTGGCATCGTTGCTTTACACCTTACACACTGGCATCAAAAGACTATTCAAATCCTGCCACCTGTCTGAAGTCACCTTTGTTCTTTTTGGCTGCATTCAGATAATCTTATTCTCTACTGAGTACACTGTAAAAGAAAGGAAAAAAAGTCATCCTGTAAAAAACACAGTGAAAATCTGGCAGCCAAAGCAAAAAAGAAAAGACATTAGAAAAAAAAACACTGAGTACTGTCATCAAGACTGTATAAAAAAAAAGAAAAAGAAAAAAAAAAAAGGTGAAAATACCTGCAAATACCAACAAGGTATTGATATTTTTAGCTGATTTAAGGTTACACATCTTAAAATAACAAATGAAAATCTCTAAAAAAAAAAAAAAAATTCTCTCTCTAAATATACATACATTCATATATTTTTTGATATCAACACTATTTAAAGTATTGGCCCATTTTTTAGGGTTAGCATGTAAATTAGTACTTTTTTCTGTGATTTTACTATTACTACAGCTATTATTTGCAGTTTAATGAAACATGAAAATTTGTAAAACAACAGTTACAAATGTAGTTGTGATTTTACAATCTGATTCAGTATATGTACAGAATTCTTTTTTTTTTTTATTTTTTAATCTGATTCAGTATATGTACAGAATTCTTTTTTTTTTTTATTATTATTATTTATTTATTTATTTTACAATTTGGCCTGTTTTTTTTTTGTTTTTTTTTTTACAGTTAATATGAAAATAACACTTCTTCTGTGATTGTTTATTTTGTTTGTTTTTACAGTTTGTTGGGGGGGTTGGCTATTTTTTCTTGTGATTTTTGCAAGATATTATCTGAGATTTAACAAAAAAAAGGCACAATTTGTAAATTTAAATCAAAACTGTAAAATAATAATTTTTTTAAAAAACCCTTCATTTTTTACAGTGTACTGCGTTTCACTATTGACCACTACATTCATGTGGTTTTCCCGACAGTGTTCTTTCCATCTCGTACTGCAGATTCCATTCGTCGTGCTGCTTTGAAGACTCAGTGTGATTAGCTTGTCCTTCATAGAGCTAATGACATTTTTAAAAGCATGTCATAAGTTTTCTTTTTGCTATTGTTGCTCTTTCAGCAAGAGTAGAAAACCAGAGAAAATTCTGATTTATCTACGTTTGTATAGCTAAAAATGAAACATTAACTCTTACAGGAAGTTGCTGTGCAGCTGATGACTGTGGAGCGTCTGCCAGCACAGACTGGGCAGATCATCACAAAACCCCACAGCAGCTTTGATGAAGGATATAAACTGGGTTTGTCCCAAATATCGTTTCACTTTATTCCTCCACTCTCTTCCCAACAATCCAAAGCAACTCAACACACGAGTTTTATCCCTCCACTTTACTACTGATGAACTGTACTACTTCTTGGCGTCTCCAGTGTTCAGTAAACACGGCTTATGGCAGGATTACACCGGTGTTTAACAGTACAGCAGCTCCACACAGTTCTGGAGAGGCATAATGACACAGTATGTTTGAATCTAAACAGGTGGAATCCGAGAATTTAACTATTTCTGTGCTCTCATTGTGGAGAAGCAACAATACGGCGTCTCATTCAATGCATGTTTTCAGTGCTCAGATGTCAGTGGAAGTTCCCTCGAGTCAGAACTCCCCAGTGAGCACTAAGGGTGCGACCTTTACACCGGTAACCAGATCTGTCTACAGGGTGAGAATCCATTTCTTGGAAACATGTTGGATCAACTGATGATAAAGAATTTCCTTGTTGTGTAATACATCAATACCTAACGGTAAAAGCTGCAGCCTCTGTGGAAGTTTGATGTGTCATGTGGTCAGTCACACCGGTCACAACGAAACTGAAAGGACTAACTGGGAAATCAAATGAACTATGTTACGGCTTTCAAGCTGAGCCAAGAGGACATTTGATTACTGATCTGACTTCAGTGAAGTCCCGCAAACTCTGAGAACGTTGAATCTGGAGCCTGTTATACAAATTCTGTGCTCGCATTTAGAAAAACGCCCTTTGTAGTGATTTATACGACAGCACTGAGAAACTATCAAATATTAAACCGAAAGATTTACTCTGCATACAAATCATTAGTTGTATGGGTTGATTGGTGGTCAGTGAATGTTTAATTTAGCTTCACTACGAGCTGAAAAGCAGAACATTATGGAGAGCAGGTCATCCATTTTTATGGCACAGCACTTTTTTGCTGTTATAGCAGGATGGTCTCTCCCCAGTGGGGCTGCTGGGAGCGGGACTGGCTGAAGCCCAAAATAAGAAACTGGGATAGTGAGATGAGTGAGAGCGATAGAGACGCCTGGGGGAGCGGGCAGGCACAGAAATTACTGGCAAGAATAAAAGATGAATCCGGATGGCGAGGAAACGTCCCAGAGGAGGAGGGTATAAAGGAGGGAGGAATAAAAGCCAAAGGAGGGTGAACTTGAAACGTGTGTTTCAGAGAACGATGAGGCGAAGAGTCGACCTCAGACCTGTCCGGGGACAAACCTGTGTGGAGGCCTCAGGTCACCCATAAATCATATCTGAGGCATTAAAGTGCAGAACATTTCCACTATGAAACTGTTTATTTTAAAAGCAGCACAAGTCCTCAAGACAACATTTTGTGTCACAAGCACTAAAACCTCTGTATCCAGGTCAGCGATGCTCGTTCACAAACACTCCACCAGCCTTCTACTGCTGGCAGTAAAAGTGCAAATCAGTGCGATGAGAGAGAGAGAGAGAGAGAGAGAGAGAGAGAGAGAGAGAGAGAGAGAGGCTACGAACACAGCAGGGGAGCAGATAAGACCATGAAAAGGAGGTTCGGGCTCAAGTGACAGAAGTGAGCAGAGTGGAGGAAGGATGTGGAGATCAGACAAACCTTTGTCAGGAACAAGACAGTTTAAAATTCAAAATGGCACAAGTTTCTTTATGAATTCATCCACAGTGATGTGTGCACCGGTGGTGGAGGAACTTGTGATTGAAGGAGTTATGAATCATCTATCAAACCTGTTGGAGCTAATAAAGCTAACTTCAGCTCCATGTGGGGCGACTGTCGCAGGCTGCCTCAATGTTTGCTGCTGACTTGTTATAAAACTTGCAAAGTGGGTCTCAGGCCTTGTCCACTACAATACTAATATTTTGCAAATGAACATGCATAAATGTACACAAGTGCAGCAAAAAGTGAGGATTTTTAATAACCCTGGTTCATGTGCATCCATGTGGACATGACTTCTTAATTCCCACATGCTCCATGCTGCTTTGTGTCATGAAAATGTGCCTGAAACAAAAGCAACAACAGCAGATGTGAATCTTTTTCTTTACCTTTGGTTAGCAGGTACCAGTTTACAACTTAACTTGCCACTGATGCACCACTTCGCCGACTGCCCTGGCATGCTTGTTCGAGAGTTTGTAGACATTCTTGCATTCTTCTGGATAAAGATATTTTTCAACATTATAATCATTTTGATGAAAAAAATATCCATTTAGAAAAACATCCATATTAGTGCACAGAAGGCCTTAAATGCATACCTGACAACAACATACATGATATCAGAGCTGTTATCAAATGCCAGAATTTTTGATTTCATCCAGAGATTGTTTGTCTTTGAACAGAGCTTCTTTTTTTTCTTTTTTTTTTATGCAAACTGCAATGTCACAAACAAAGTTAGTTAGGTAATGATGCAGCCTTTGGCGTTGGAAGTATTGTTTGTTAATTCTGTAGGTGGTAAACTGGTTGGCTGGACATGTTCATGATCACAGCTTACATTAGAGCACAAACAATTTCCTTGAGGTTTGCACCAGAGGGATCAATAAAGTTCTATTCTATTCTATTCTATTCTATTCTATTCTATTCTATTCTATAAACACACTGTTTTTGCTTTTGTAATGGCTAAAACTATACCACCCTCTACACTTCCTAAATGTTGAGGATGATTCTTCACTGCAGCACACTTCAACAACATATGAAGACAAGCTGGACAGACCTGCCGTGCTGGTTCTGATTGCTCAGCCATCATTTAGAGGGTTTTAGTGAAACGGTCAAGCTATGCTAAAATAACACTAGGAACTCTGCATGTAAAGACAAATCCAGCAGATATTATAGTCTTAGTCTAAACCGACGTGGCTTCCATTCACACACACCCTCATGTTCAACAGGTGCTTTCTATTTATGCATCGCTCGTGTGATGGTAGGATGATTGATGAAAAGGCTCTTTCAACTTTAAAGACTCAACCTGGCTGATCCATGCGCTCGTATGCAGACGGGAGTTCACATTCCAGTCAGATCCCAGCCTAAACACCTGCATGCAACCGCTGCAAATTCACATGTGTTAAAACATCAGCTCGGTTTTCGCTCACATTTCCTCCATAATCCAGTCTATTCAGATTTCAGGTAGCATCGCATGACAGTATTGTTTTGAAATGTGCATCATGACATTTATATTGGAACCCCAGATCAGTGATACGCTGCAGTTCAGTGCAACATAAAGCGTTTTTATTGGTAAAGGAAAAGTCTTCCAAATAGCATGAGGGGATTTACTTAATATAAAGCTGCTTTTTTTTTTACGGCTCTGACTCACCACCGGCGTCTAAGATCCTTTATCTCCTGCTTCCTTCTAATCTCTCTCAGCAGATAGTGAGCCAGCCATTCACACGGACTAACAACAGGACAGTTTAGAGGAACTTTACTTGACTTTTTATCTTCTCTTCGATGTGTCTTCAGAGTCATTCCACCGTCTAATATTCAAATCTGTCTTTGTGACGCAGGTGGTCTGGGAGGAAGGATCACAAAAGCTGGGTGGGATATCATCGTTTAAAGACACAATGAGTGAGCAGAGGAAACCCACACAGGTGGCACGAAATGCTCCTGGCTACAAGCGAGACAAAGACCGGCCGACAATGGTTTTATAGCCTTCTGAGCTGTCAATATTTCTCCTGGTTGCCACGGAAAAGAATGCAGTGAGGCGTTGTAAACTGTGTGCTGCAGTAAAGTCAGTTTAACCTGAAGTCAGACGTGTATTTACTTGATCTGTGTAGTTTCAGTTACAGTACAGAGATACAGAGATACAGAGATACAGCGACATGTTCAGATAGATGCTAAAGAACTAAGAAAAGAAGGAAAGAGAGCTGCTTTCTTGGTTTAAGACACAAATTGATAATAAGAATAATAAAACAACAAGCATTGATTGGGAGTTTGTTTTAGTGCTGCTCAATGGACGGTTTAAACTTGAGGGTACAGCCTCATTCATTTCCGTACAGACGAGCATTTTAGCCACAGTTTCAGAAATTATCTCCACGCCTAGTAACCTGCCTATAAACGCTAATCACATGACCATTCACGTAATCTGGGAACACGGATATAAACAGGAAGCAGGGGAGTGGGTGTTTAGGTGTAGAAAATACTACGAAGAAAGAACAGAAATAACTAAAACTATGGTCTGATATCATAGTTTAACAGCTACTAATAAGGCTGCACAGGACTGGAAAATGTGTCAATATATATTATAATATGACATAAAAAATGACAGGAATGTAATAACCATTAGAATGAATTCTAGAACAACTGAGGTGGTTTTATAGGGGAGGGCTGGATCAAAAATAAATAATAGCTGTCCAAAAAAAACATTTGGAAATGTTCTCATATGGTGTAACGCTGGCAAAGGCATCCAAAAAATAGTGTTTTTGCTTTGGATGCCATTCAGATCAGCAGTCATAACACGGAGCTTTGTGGTGCTGATTTAAATGGTCAAACAAATTAGTTGTGTTGCCTCATGTTGTGGCGATGCACTGCTGATAGAGTTCCTGTTTTTGGTCTGCGTCATTCTTGCTGTAGCTAAAACATCCCCACACAACTGATATTGTGTTTCCTTTTGCAACCAACCATCTTCCATTTCAGTGTTTCTTCCATGCTATTTTGCTGAGCACGTGTCGAGCCCGCAACTCAGTGCATCCATGACGTCTAATAGATTCTATCAGACAGACTTTATTTGTATAAATTAGTTTAGGAAAATGTTTCAAGCAGCAAGTAAAGTTGTTGATGTGTTTCAAGGACGTCACGTACACGTCACAGTGTCGATGCTGGAAATACTGGAAATGTTGAGATAACCACCAGTAGTTAAGGTTCATGTCTTTGTTTCATCGATCAGTAAATGAATCATTAAATAAAACCTAATCAGAAAGTAATTGTTTCCAAAATTTCTGTTTCTGTCCGTCCAGACTAAAATGCAACCCCAAATATTCAAACGAAAATGTGCTCAGCAGTGTTTCCCAAAGTCTCTGTTTTATGTGCTGTAGTATGGACCCTGATCTAATAGTCTAACAATAATTAACAGTCTAATTAACAGCACAGCAGAAGTCATGTGTGCTAGAATCTAAATCTACTTGTGTGAATGTAGCCTGAGTCAACCTCCTAAAACTAGAGGACGTTAAGGACAAAAAAAAAAAAAATCCAAAAGTAGCCATGCAGCTGTTCGCGGCTCAGTTCGTCTGCAGCCAACAGTGACAACCAGACAACCAGGTTGAAAGTCTTTGTTTACCTCATTGAGTCGGCTCTGACAGTTTAATCAGACCTGGCCCTGCTCTGGCTTTTGCCGCTCTGCTGCTGACCTGTGGCTATTCAGTATCATGTCAAACGTTAAATCCGCTCTAATTGGCCGGTCAAGTCTTTAGAGGGCAAGTGATAAGCAAGATGGAGGCGGCTGTGTTTGCTCTTTTGTGTTTTGATGGGGTGTGTGGAGGGGAGGGGAGGGGGGGTTGGGAGGTCAGCAGGCTTTTTGAGGTCAGGGGGGGGTAGATGAATTTGCCCCCTACCTCTACTTCAGGACAGGCTTGAGTTGTGGCCCCAGTGCCTCGACCCCGAACTCAGAACTCCATAAAGAGGAATGACTGCCGGGGAATGCTATTTAATAAATGTGTTTGTGTGGGAGAGACGCTCACATGCGCACCTCGGGGCTGAGTGATACTGTATCTTATCACAGCTCCTGATTTCTGCAGAAGAAAAACAATCAACAGTTGCCAACAACAAACTGGAGCTCGACTTCCTCATGAGGAGCATGACATTACACAAACAGGAGCTCCGGTAGAGAGGCCCTGAACGCAAATGTTAGCCTCTGCACCTGAAAATATACAGACGACCAGCAGAAGGGTTTCAGGCGACGCACTCAGGAGCACTTGCTCTCGTGGAGGGTCCCACCGCAGGAATGCAAAGTGTAATAACTCACACGTTTCCCTCAAGCAAAGCAATGAGAAAGCTTAATTTTAACAAAACGTCTCCTTTCATAAACAAACTCAGCCTCCGGTTTTTTCCCTCCAGACTCCCCCTAATGACACCAAGTCAATTTTAGGGAGCATGTGTGTAGGTGGGGCGGGGTAGGGGGGGGTCATGAGGTCCCAAAAGTGCATGCAAGCACTGTGGTTTCCTGGTCACTGGCTTTTTGGAATGCTTGACTTGACAGAACAGTTCAGCAGAAAACCACTTCAATGGCAGGCCGGTGGTGGTGGGGGGGGGGGGACGCACACAGAGTTAATGTAGAACGGTGAACTGGTGAACGGGAAACTTTCAGTTCAGTCGTCAATAGACATGTTTCCGTGTGTGTCCAGCAAATTTGAAGAAAACTTTTAAAAATGTTGCAGAAGCTAAAAAGAAAACGCAATTCTTTCCATAATTATTCAGAAGGTGGTGCTATAAGCTACATGGTCGGATTAAACAGAGGAGAAGAAGTTATTCCTGTTTAGGGAGAATATAAACAAGAACTGCAGCTTCAACATTGGAAATAATACTATAATCATGCCAATAATCAATAAATATCGTGCCACGCTAAAAAAAAAAAACTGAGGATATCACAGTTATTCGGTTACTGTAAAGGTTTCACATTTGATATTACAGGCATTAAGTTGTGTGGCCTTGTAATGACTACATCAGCCAGATAACAGCAGCTGTAGACGCATATTTCAGGAATTTCCATCGGGATTAATGAAGTTTATCTTATATATATTGAGGGATATTACTCTCATGCTTTAGGGGGCTAAAATCAGGTTTTGGCACAACTCTGGAAACAAAACCAGTTGTTTGCTATTTACAAGAGAAAATTTTAAATAGGTTATCAGAAAAGGTGCAATTATTCTTTCATGTCACCTTGTTTATTGAACAATCTGTTTCTTTCTTTCTTTTTTTCTTTCTTTCTTTCTTTTTAATTCAATGTTGTTGTTTTTTTTGTCATATTGTGTACGTACTTATTTTATTACTTAATTATTATTTCCTTGCACTTTCTTTTCTATATTTTGGATGCTGCTGTGGCATGTAAATTTCCCCCAATGGGGGATCAATAAAAATAATTCTATTCTATTCTTGTATTGGCCATGTTTCATGGTGTCCGGAAGTGAAGACGATGAAAGAATTGGAATCACTTAGGTGTTAAATGTTCTCCATGTCAGAACTTATTCAGAAAATATAGAAATCTCCCATTAAGTGCACTCTTTTTTAAAAAATTCAAAAGCCACCTTGAAATTGTGGCCGTTTCCATCAACTTTTTCCGATGCACTGTTTCGAAATTTGTTTAAAATGTATTACGGAGACCCGGCTGATGCAGAAGACTGAGAAAAACCTCCGTCCTAGTTTGCTTGTGGCTTCATACTTTGTTCATACTCAGGTCCTGAAAAATGCAAAGTCAGAGCGCTGGATATATAAGCCCTGAGGAAGCAGAAAGATATGACATCAGCTATATGACAGTTGAGTGAAAACAACGAGCCCCTGCATCAAGGCTGTCTAGGCTTTGTCAGTGTCTGTCTGGGAGCAGGAGGAAAGAGGGGGCTGGTGCAGGAATGAGTGAGCAAAGTCTTTGAAACCTGCTCTATAATTAGCAGGGGTACTATATCAATGGCAGGTTGTCTGGACCTGCACAAATATGCATGTGGTTCTGATAATGAAAGAGAAAAGAGAGGCAGCAGCTCCTGATCCAAGATGCACTGATATCTGTCCTTTCTCTGAGCATTTTTCCTTCACACACATATATTCAACTCAAATAAAAGTGGACTCACAAGTGAGAATGTCACCGATAGAATCTGATTTCATTCACTGACAAAACATTTTCATTCCTGCATTATCTGAAGCTCTGCCGCGACCGACGTGTGTTGACCTCGGATGGAGTGAGCGCTGACTCGTCGATGCGGCCTCACTTAGTGAATCAAAGTCGCAGTAATGGCCAGAGTGGGTCAATGAAATGCAGAAGCGAAGAGCTGTCACCCGGCTAATGTGGCTTCCTGCTCTAAGCTGCTTCAGTGGAGTTTAAAGTCGCACTACTGCTGCTGCCGCTGCTGCCGTCCACTGAAACTCTTAATTCCAGAAGCTGCACGAAGCAGAAGAAGGCTGGAGTGAAATCCAGAGACGAGGAAGGACGGTAACTGCAGAGCATAGCTACACGGTCCTCAATGTTTTGTCTCGAGTTGTTAAAGCAGGTGGAACAAAAACGGCACAGAAGAAAAGCCTCAAGCAGCTCGCAGCAGAAGAGTGAGAAAGTGTAACCGCTGCAGGCCGCTGTCTTACATGTTACATAAGGTGTTCTGTGGATGAATCAAGGTGCTGCGTGACCTGATTTCTCTCAGTTCAGACGTTCTGGATGACTGCTTTCGACAGAAATGTAGTCATAAGTAATTTCAGAAGAAGCAGGTTAATTAATTTATTATTCCCGAGGAAAATCCCCAGTGTGTGCAAAGACTTGTGAACACGACACACTTGTTAGCAGCCGCATCAACGCAGAAATCTACAAGATAAGATAGTGATCCAGCCTGCTCCACTGTGGTATTCAATTGCAACCTATTTTTCTCTGGAAATTACTTGGAATTCCAGTTTTTCTCTTTTTTTTTTAAACAAGTGTGAAAGAAATCCCATTTAGCCACAGTTCAAAGCACTTCACGGTTTAACTGAAGGTTTATGTTGTAATACTACAACTACTACAACACATCTTATCACTTTCTAGCCTCACGTTGTCGGACTTATCTTCACTGCACTGTGGCTGGCTGCACCAAATCATCATTCTGGGACGAAGCTTGTTTGCATTTCTTTAAATCAATCGTAATCATCTTGCGAGACGCTAAGCCCAGGATGCAGCAACGGTGTCCCTGCAAAATAGTGACAGGGGAACTTGTTCAGGTGGAATATTTGCATGCAAATGGCTAATTCACAGGAAAAAAAACTAGCATGGTTGCCTGACTGCACAATCCAAATCTTTGGCAAAACTTGCTGTGTGGAGCTTGTTGTTGTTGTTTGCTGCAGTGAAGGAGACATGGAAACACAAAGACAGCAGCACAGGAGGGGAAAGCAGAATGAAATGTGTCAAATAAGACAGTTTGCAACACTTCAGATTCAGTGACACCCTGCTCTAGTGTCCACGTGGAGAGAATCATCACTGTGTGGAGTTTCACTCTGTTTTGCTCTGTGGTGCCGTGCGACTACTGTTTTCCTCTTTTTGGTATATTGTGAGTCCGTCTCTGGCACGGTCTGTATGAGGAATGTGGTAAACTGCCAGCCATGTGCTCGTGTACCAGAAAAGCCAGAGGGCCACTTGCCGCCACAAGTATTACAGCTCCCCCTCCACACTGTGTAACTTAAAACCCAGCAGAGTGCTCTAACACGGGACGGCACTGCAGCGCCTGGCCTGCCTGAGGAGCTCTGATGGCAGTCCAACGCAGACATTGATGGGGTGTCACAGGAGAGCTGTCCAAACACAGGGCTGAGGGATATATGCCAGGCGCCTGGTGTGTTTGCGAGACGGAGGATAAAAGAGGAAGAAGGAGTATTTTGGCATGGATTGGGATCATTAGATTACCTAAAAGAAAAGAGCTTTTTAGTTTTGAGTTTTCATCTCTGCTGTGATATTTTGAAGTGCATCTTGAATTGTTTAGCAGGATTCTCTGGTATAAATAGTCGTGTCAATAAATCACAGACAGTCGGAGTGTCGCTTAAGACTTCCGAGAGCACAAAGCAGACCTCTGTTGCTGATAGTGGATGAAAAGCTCAACACGAGATGAACCAAAAGCGAAAGAGAAACACTGCAAGTCCTTTGACCCAAATGTGTCTCGCCCAGCATATGAAAACCTGCAGCACCAGAGGATGTCGCAATATGAAACAACAACTCGAATGATGTTTGTCTAAATCACCACCAGATGAACTCTTCATAACCAGCGGGGTGTTAATGAGAGGCAGCACGAGTGACACCTTCCCGACATCTGATTGTGATCATCTGACACATAATTCAATATGAATCTGCAGCGGTGTCGTCCTCTGGCAGCCGCATCACGAAGGCCCGCCCCCACCCACTGGGCTCTCCGTGCCTTGACCTGCTCCATTTACACCGATTGTCATTCAGATGAGGCGAGGTGTGGGGGGGCTACTGTTGTTTAAGGCTACCCCTGACACCATTAATATGAAAAGCACAATTAAGAGTAATTAGGCTTTTCCAGGCAAAAACAAAAAAAAGAGAGAAAAAGGGGGTTATCCGGAAACCCAGCACGCAAGATCTCCTGCACGACAACATGTGGCACGAAGGGATTTGATATCCTTTCATCCAGTAATATTATGGCCTCCATGGATGAACTAGAAGCTGAAACATGTCAATTGGATGTGGCTCTCTGTGGTGACGTCCACACAGGAAACAACAAAACTTAAATGTGAGGAGTCAATTGAAAAGTGCAGCTTTGACCACAGTGATGCTGCATTTACTTTAATTTAGCTAAATTCTGAATGGAGGCTGGTTGAACTGAGAAACCTGGAGGATCAGTGGATCACAAACAGTCATCCAGTAACACTTTTAACCATCTAGTTCAAATTGGAACTGATTAGATGAAGCCGCTTGAAGGCTGAAGTGCAAATTTACCTGCCTTTCATTTACAGCGTCATGACAACCCTCAACCAGGACGACTCACAACTGTGCAAAATGTGCATCTTATTCTAACTGCATTCAACATGATGCACGGCAGCATAAAAAGTAAGCCAGCAGCCCTGCTTCAAACAGCCAGAGCAGGCATTTGCAGAAGGAACAACTAAATCTCTGCAGACATCTCCAGGTTTAAATTGGCTTTAAGAAGGGTCTGGTGCTATCAGTCCCCACACATAAATACCTTAAGGCAAAGTAACCCATTCACAGACCACAGGAAGCGAAGGGTCTGAGGGGGGGACATGCAGGGACTTGCTGAACCTCGACTTAAAAAAAGGAAAAGGCGGAAGTAAATCCACTGGGGTATGTCCACGCTGAGGCACAAACTTGTTCCGGAGATGGATAATTTTGGGAGGTGGAGAGGAGAAGAGGAACACAGGTTTTCCTGACTGGAGACACACACACACATAATGGGTTGTGACTGTGTGTGTGTGTGTGTGTGTGTGTGTGGTGGGGAGGGGGTGTGAGAGATTAAAAGAGCCAGGGGATGGCTGCATGCTGTGTTATCAGGGTAATGAATTCTTACTGGTGGTTAAGCAAAGTTCAATACAACTTTCAAACGCCCCAGAGACACCGAGAGGTCAGATTAGTGGGAATCAGCCCCCAGCAGAGGTCTGTGTCTTTCACCAATCATAACACACTGGCATTTGCTGGACTTTAAACGTGCCCCCAAAAAGGTGAAAATTAGAAACACCCGAAAAGGCAACTTGCTCCCTGAACGAATCTGTGCGTAACTGTCAAAGTTCAATTTAACTTCGCTGCAGTTTCCAAACTTTAAAGGCTGCAGCTTCTAGACAGAGAAGGACGGTTCCTGAGTGAGTTCTAGTAATAGGTGGCGTTAAGTGGCTGCTGGCATGAGGTCTGGACAGCCAGACTGTCACACGCCCCTCAGCGTGGGAAGACATGGAAACATGAGCGCAAGTCCTCCAGCACTGACTCATGTGCACCAAAACTGCGAAGGAAATACTCATTTGCGGCTCAAATTATGTAATGAAAAAGAAAATACGACACATGAAATAGAAAGTGTCACACCAAATAAAGTGGATTATTAAGCCTTGGTGGCGCACAAAAGCGACTTCACCGCAACTTCGGAGGGTTTAAAGTGCATTTCTGGACTGATTTCACAGCACGCTGCCCTTCACTTCTTTATGAATCTGTTTGTGTACAGAGGTCATTGATGGAAAACTTCGCCTCCTCCTGCAGTTTCCTCTCCAAGACGCGCGCTGGACGCAGCTCCAGAGTAAAACAGATCTGTACTTACGCACTGCCTCCTGTTTGGGGTCCAACTCGGAGCAGGTCTGCTGGAGGTGGCTGATCTTACTCTGCAGCCCCCTGACCCGCTGGTTGGTGGACGTGAGGTCGTTTTCCAGCTCCTGGAATATGGAGCAGGCATGTTTGGCCAGGTCCGACAGCTGCCGCAGGGTCCGAGACAGAGCCACATTACTGATGGAGATCAGATCCTCGAAAACCAGACCCTCCTCGTTGGGGATTTGATACCTGCACAGTAACTGAGGTTCCACGACTCTTTTGGCAAATGGCATGTTGTTGCGGACCGCTGAATAAATCCGACAAAAGTCGCCCAAGAGTGAGCAGAAAGCGGCGCTCTGGCCTCGGCCCCTGATCCGGTTGGTGTGAATTCAGCTGCTGCTGCTGCTGATGCCCCCCATCCTTTCATTTGTTAGAGAGGACTGTTGTGCTCCTCGCTGCTGCGCCGGGTCATCTGCTGCCCTAATGCTGGTGTGTTTTTCACTGCTCCAAAGTAGAGGTGGTTTTTAAAAAAAGAGGCAGTGGGAAAAGCTGGAGTGGATTCAGAGGGATTTGTGGATCAGGACTCTCAGGCTGTAGAGTCACCCGGAGTGTAATGATCCTGCAGCCCTAATAGGAGACACTGTCAACACAGCAAACCGCAGAATATTTATATTAAAAAATCAATAATTATCAAAGATGGCATCAAATCAAATGGTGTTTTCATGCCTTTCCAGCTTGTTGTCCTGTTTAGTATACGCATGAAAACATCCTCTCGGGCCCATCTGAGAGTATAAAGTACAATTCTTTAAGGATCCCTCCCTCCTTGCTGTGGCTGCTTTGTGCAACTTACATGGACATGCCATTAGGTATATTTTCCTAAATTTGTCTACTACTCAAAACTACAACTGAAACATCCATCCATCCACTATCTATACACCGCTTAATCCTCACTAGGATCGTGGGGGGCTGGAGCCTATCTCAGCTGACTTAAGGCGAAGGCAGGGGACACCCTGGACGCGAACTGGCGACCTTCTTGCTGCGAGGCAACAGTGCTAACCAATTGCACCACCCTGCAGCCCACAACTGAAACAATTAGCTGGAAACTTGCTGACAAACAGTTGGTACATATTTGAAGTCATTTTTAGACCCAAAATGCCAACGCAATCGCTGCTCTCTGCTTCTATGTTGATTAAAATGTGAATATATTCTGGTTTTCTTTGCATTCCACAATAATAAATGTAAAAGTTTGGAGAAATGAAGACAAAACATGTTTCATTTTGTCACTTTTGACTCTGAGAAACTGTCTGTCATGACATTCGTCACTATTTCCAAGAACATCATTTGCACATTATAATCAAAGTAGTTGGTAACAGAGAACATTTTTGGCAAGAATCACATCTTTTCTAATTAAAAAAACTTTTAACATTTATTTTGTGGGTGACATTTGTTTGCAAGTAATCAGGACTTTAAGCTTCTAATGAGCTGAACAACCAAACTGTCTGCAATCAGTAATGAATTATATGAGAGACCGACGTTGTCAAACTACCAGGCAGGTTACTAGGAGTTATCTAGTTATTAACTAGATCCTGCTCCTGGAGCAGTGTGCAGATCTGTATTGTAAAAAGCCATGACAAAGTGAAACAACTTACCAACAATGAACACTGAAGAACCCATCCATCCATTATTTATACACCACTCAGTCCTCACTAGGGTTGCGGGGGACTGGAGTCTATCCCAGCTGACTTAAGGTGAAGGGGGACACTTGGACAGGTCACCAGTCTATCACAGGGCTACACTTAGAGACAGACAACCAAGCACACTCACATTCACACCTACGGACAATTTAGAATCATCAATTAACCTCAACATGTTTTTGGGAAGCCGGAGAACCCGGAGAGAACCCACGTTGAGCCACCTTGCAACCCACTGAAGAACCCAATAAGGCAAATTTTAAACTAGGATAGAACTTTATTGATCCCTTTGGTGAAAACCTCAGGGAACTTGCTGAAAAAAAACTAAAACACAACCTAAACATTTACGATACAATTTGATGTGTTGTTGAGTTTTTTTGCTTGACTATATGTGTTATATGTCTTGACTTATTGGTTTGCTGTGTGTGGATCCCAGGAAGAGCAGCTTTTACTACAGTAGCAGCCAGTGCAGATCCAAATAAAGAATAAAGTCAAGCTGAGAAAGTAATGACTGCCCCACTTCTTATTAATGGAAGTCCTTGGTATCAGTCTGAAGAGTGTCTGAAGGCTTCCTGATTTTAAATATAAAACTCCTGATGACGAACGTCTGAGTGGAAACACATGGGTTTATCCATGCATTCATAAAGGGTTTTTATATTTAAAATCAGAGAGCCTTGGATACTGTTTGGACCGGCAACCAACACTAAGGACCTTCATCAATAAGAAATGGGACGGTCATTATTTTTTCATCTTTACTCAGTCCTGGCTCCATCTGTGAAGAGCACCTGCTGTTGTTTTTTCTTCACTTTTAAACCGTCAGCTTTATTATTCTTGACCCAGTGCAACACACTTTTTCTTCAGAAAACAAAGTTCCAGCAACTTCTACATACAGTACGTGGTTTGACAAAGTCCAAATAACCACGACTGTATCACCAAATAAGTATGTTTTAGATGATTTGTTGAAGGGGTATCCAACACATTCTTGAAACTACAAGAATTCCTCTTTTACTTTGCCACATCCCTGTGTAGGTTAATCTTTGCTTTCACCTCGGTGTGTGGACCTGACAGGCTGGACCGAGCTTCATTCACATTTGCTGAATGAGTGTTTAGCTAAATCCCACCAGCTGACAGGGCCAGAATCGACAGAGGTGACAGCCTCAGAGCTCTTCCTGTGGCCTAACCAATGTCCACACCAGAAGTGCAACCTTTGCAAAGCCCGACCAGGGACAAAGGATGGACAAGAGCAACGGCGTATGTCGTCATCTTTGAGTAATGGTGCTGCAACAAAAGGCCTAACTTGAACGAACAAAAGCTGGTAATCTTTGTTGTGAGAAGAGTCAGCTTTAACTTGCAGCCACCAGGGGTGATATGCATACAGTTTATTTACACTGGACTTAGAAAAAGTGCTCTGTGTGTCCTCATCAGTCAACACTGTATACAGCAGTATACTACAATACAATATATTGTATCAGATGTAGAGGAACCTAATGCAACAACAAAAAACATTTGTCCTCCCATTGTCAAGGAATATGATTTGTTCTTTGGTTTAGTTCCAAGATTGTTCCTCGGAGAACTATCATTGGTAGATTTATTATACAGTTCAGAGCCTATCTGTTTCTCTGTTGGTTTCTCTGTGCTCTTTAGTCATGGGTTAGCATGCTCTTATCCATTGATCTGGGTCAGTGGTAAAGTGGTCTCATTCCCACATAATCTGTTAACTTCTGCATTTACCTCAAGACGCTGGATCTTTGTCTCAAGCAAAGCATTCTTCTGTAGAAGTTTGTGGTAGCCATTGCCAGACAGGGGAAGCATTTTGAGGCCAGTTATCTTGATGCTAGTTTGGGAGCAGGAGGTTTTGAAGTTTGGAGTTGAAGTGGCTGCTCCATTTGGGAGTTAGAGGAGGTGTTCTTCCTTATTTAAGAAACATTTCTATTCAGCTGTCCTGGATTAGATGCCCCACCTTTCTTTTAAAAATACAAGCCAAAGGTGGTTTACTAGATTCCAGTCAGGCCAAGTCATAAATTTTACCTTTTCCTACCTCAGACACTCTGGTTTTGTGCTTTGGGTTGACATTCCTCTTCTACAAAGCTTGTGCAGGCTCATCTTGCCAGCCAGTGTTTTGGTATATCCACATACATTCATGGCCCCATCGATGTTTGTCATCTTGCCACTGGTTTTTGCACTCATGCAGCCTCATACCACCGCACTTCCACCTACGTGCTTCACTGTCAGGGCTACGCATTAACTATGGTGGCCAACTTCAATGGACCCCATCTGAGCTGAACAAACTTACCATGGTCTCATCTGACTAAACAATGTGCTCCCAACATTCATCGGGCTTCTTTTATATTTTCTTTAGCAAAGGTTAATCTTGCAATGTCGTTCCAAAGAGCAAGCAAGGGTTTCTTTCTTTCTTGGATGCCATTTATACATGTTGATGTTATGTAACGTCCTTCATGATGTCTGAGCTGTCGTGGACACTCTGGTTCATAAACACTTTATGAAGTTGAAGCATTTGCCCGTCTGTTTCTCAGAAGCTGATTTTATAAGTATTGCGCCGTCTGTGGCATCATTTTTAGGAGGATGGCCTCAGCAGCTCTGATTAGTGGTACTATGGCTGATTCCACACCTCTTGATTACTGCAGTAGATGTATTTTGAGTTATTTGAGAAAGTCTTCTTTAATCATTATATAGTCACGTTTGTGACGTTTATGCTAAATGGAAGTCACAGATGTTTTTCTTTTAATGATCACAGGTTTGGAATTTGGAATCATTTGACATTTAAATGACTTTACACACGGGTGTACTCACTTCCGTTGTGTTCTCTATATAGCTGACTTCATTTAATCATGTCTGAGTTGCTTCTTTTAACATTTTGTCGTTAGTGTGGTTTAATTGGGATGAACTGATATATCAGTGTAGGATTTCTGTCTTCGAGCACTAAATATCCCTCTCCAGCGACATGAATCATTAATAGTAATGGCCGTGTCCATAATGATAAGCCAGTTGCTAAGTGGGAGATAGCTAGATGGCAATTATATCAAACAGGCGTATACTTAGAGGCAACACATGGCTGACACATATAGTTTCCTCATCACGTGCAGCTGTCATCTTGAAATGCAAACCAAACACTTTTAAGTGGTATTTATAGTTCAGTGAGTATGGCTCCCTGTTAAGCTGTCTGATTTAATGAGTACACACACTCCTATCCTGATGTATACGATGAAATAAAACCTACAGTGCAGGAGGAGATGCTGTAAGTTGATGAGGCAGGTAGTGACACGCAGGCCTGTGCCAAATATTGGTTATGGCACAGAGGAAGTACGAGCGCCGTGTTGTTGTCTGGCATCCCGTGTCTGTTTCCCAGACTGAACCGATTCACTGTGCGGCTCATTCATTTTCTCCGTTCATTTTCTCAGATGTGGGAGCAGCGATTTACACCAGAAGGCTTTCACACAGGCTCAGCAGCTTTCCTTGAATTAAGAATCGGTTTCACTTTGCTCTTGATTAAAAAATGCGGGTTCTCTGCTAGGCTCATTTCAGTCTTGGAGGACACTTAACATCCTGAAAATCAGTTAAATGTGGCTGTTTCCACTCTGTATTTTTGGCCTTAAAACAGCTTTTCAGAGTGACACAAGACTGTTTTTGAAATAGCGTGCCTCCTTTTAATTTACCAAACAGTAAGTGACTTGTAACAGATTTTACCTTCACATTTATCCTGTTTTAAAACTCCTCACCAAATAACACTGTTTTTCTGTTTTATGCCGTAAAACAGTCCTTAGCAGTGATGGCTGTTTTTGAAAAAAGGCTGTCTCCTGTAAATTTTCACTGAAAGAAACTTTTATATTTATACTGTTCAAGATTTTGTTTCAGTTTACAGAATAAACCCTTGGGGATCGATTCAAAATTTAAATCTCAGATGTGTTGGCTGCTGTAAGAAGTGTTATACTGTGTATTCAGAAACAAAATAGGATCATGAAGTTATTAAAAGTAATAAAAAAGATGGAAGGCCCAAATATTTATACAGACAGCGCAGCTATGGCACCCTGTGTGTGTAAATGATGTTTGCTGTAACGCTAAACTAATAACTAGAATAACAAAGGTAGATTATTAGTCACAGATATTATATATATTTATATTAAGTCTAGAATTATAGTTCTACGATAAAATCTGCATTTTTTTTAAAAGCTAAATGCTAATGTTAGCATGACTAGATGCTAATATCGAGCAAATCTAACATGTGTTAGTGCGTTAGCATGCTAACATTTGTCTCTTAGCACTGAATGTCCTCAAGGGGACATGAGTGTGTCTGGGTTATTCCATCCTAGATCATACTTTCCAAGATAAAAATTTTAAAAGCTATATTATGAGAACTATTTTAAAATCCCCAAACTCCGTTTTACTTGGATTAGGCTATCTACCAATGCTTGTGTTTTTGTGATACAGATTTGCATGCCTGCTCAAATACTTTTGAAAGTTCAACGAAAATAACTTTATCTTACATTTGCTTTTTTTTAACAACAAGTATTTAATCTTAAAAATTATTCTATATGTTTTGTTTTGCGTTGTTGTGCCATTGAACAACATGGTTCAGAAAATATCATTAGTGGACTTCTGCATCATTTTTTTGGTGCTCAAAGATGAGTCAGTTTTGTTTTTTCCCCCTCATATTTCACCTTACCAAAAATCAGAAAGTATTTTAACTACTTGTCCAATATTGCAGACTGTGACATGATGAACAATCACAGTGAAAATTTAATTTAAATTTTTTTCCAATATTTTCTGATATATTGTTGTTCAAACCACTCAAGTTTCAATGCAAGAAAAAAACGTGCTGAAAGTGGGTTAACAGGAAATAAAATATATAACATCTATCTCTGAAAGTAGTTGGTATATGAAGCTAAAACTTTACAAACATCTTTTTAAATATCCACATTTTATGCTGGAAAAATGAGGACAAATCAGACTGTCAAGCAGAAATTGTTTTAAAACAACTTGATGATTTGAAGTCGTAATAAATTTAAAGATCAAATGACTCTTTTTCCAAATGTTATAGCAGTGCTGTCAAGAAATGTCAGTCAGGGCCATCAGAGTCACTGGGATTCTTCCTATGGAGACCATGAATGTGTGAAATATCTTGGCAGCAGCTGACGAAATATCTCATGTTTGGATCAAAGTAGGAGACTGACTAGCCGACCGAATGACTAAACCAGAATTGGTATTCCAGGAAGCCATGATGTTAGCTTGGTTGATGTTGATACAAGTTGTAAATAGTGTGTAGTGCTTTGATCATGACCAGAGGAGCTTGTGGCAGTGAGTGGAGCACTTGAATGAGAAAGAAGTAGGTCCATCAGTGTGTCAGGTGTCTTAAATAAGAGCCAAGTGTGTCAGTGGATATTTTTGGACGGCAGCGGCGGAGGGTCTGGGAATACAGCCATCAGCCGCGATCTGCTTGACCTCTGCTTGTTGTGTCTGCGTCGGAGAAAGCACAGCTGCTTTGTGAGGGCCGGAGGGTCTCCACTGCGGCCCGTTTGATCTGCTCTCATATCCAGGATGTGATAACGACTTCTGTTAATGTAGCCACATGTCAGCCGAGTCTTCTGCTGCTGCTGCTGCTGGCAGCAAACACACAATGTCAGCCTTTAATTAGAAAGTGTAGCAGTGTTAAAAAATGAATAAGTGCAGGTTTTAATTGAATATTGAGGGAGACACAGTAAATGAGGGGGTCAAGAGCATCAACATCTTTATGCACCAATGTGTGCCTTTTCTGCATTATTGCATTATTATATGTAAAAAAACAAAAAATGGAATATACATCATCTGGATGCAGTTATCCATCCATCCATTTTCTATACACCGCTTAATCTTCATTAGGGTCGCGGGGGGGCTGGAGCCTATCCCAGCCGACTTAGGGCGAAGGCAGGGGACACCCTGGACAGGTCGCCAGTCTATCACAGGGCCACACTTAGAGACAGACAACCAAGCACACTCACATTCACACCTACGGACAATTTAGAATCACCAATTAACCTCAACATGTTTTTGGACTGTGTGGGAGGAAGCCGGAGAACCCGGAGAGAACCCACGCTGCACGGGGAGAACATGCAAACTCCCTGGATGCAGTTATACTTTCTACAATATATTCAGTGGTTGTATGAGCTCATAAGTAAGAAACATGACCTAGTGCTAGAGAAAAAAGACACACTCCTATCTGAGGCATCATTATGTCTTAAGAGTGGCTTTATGGCAGTTTTTCAAAATAGAAGTCTTCTGTTTCTTACGTTTTTACTGGGGGAGCTAATGATAAATTATGTCTTTGTTTACATTTATGGCGCCTAAAACACACTAAGTTATCTTTACACACTGGTACAAAGGTGAAACAGTAAAAAAAAAGAAAGAACCAAGCAATAAAAATAGACAACTTTATTGATTAGTTTGATTACCGTCTTCAACCCAGAGATCAATTGTGCACAACGTCAGGTTAATTTACAGTCCAATGCTCACATGCAGTTTCAGGCATGCCATCATGTATTCCAACCACGTTGTCGTCGTCACGATCATGACCGATCAATTGTGTGGAAAAAATGGTCTAAAGCAAGCTTAAGCAGCACCGCATCTCTGCATAGATAAAATCCAAACCACATCTGCTTAATCAGACATTTTGAAATCTATCCTGCAAAACATGAGGAATATTGTGCTCATTTATTTTCCTTTTTTAAAAAGTTTACCATAACCTTTTTTTCATTTTTTTTTCAAACTTGAATATCAGTAAAATAATTATGACTTTAGGGATGCTGTTCAGACAAGAAATTCAGATTAAAAAAATCATTTTAAACAGACAGTGCTTAAGTTAAAGATGAAGCAACTTTTCAAGTAAAATGTACATATTTCATACAAATCCAGTGTCAGAAGTCTCAACATTCTTCAGTGTCTTAATGACCACATGTGTCACTGCTACAGTCTTTCATTTTGCGTTCAGGGTTTAAAATGCTTTGCTAAATCAAAGTCAGCTCACATCTAATGTGGCGTTTTCTAACTTTAAGTACAACTTTGCGTATGTGCATTTTCGTTTGTTTTTTGTTTCTCTTCAAGTGCAAAAAATATAAGATTGAAACAGTAATCTGTAGCACCATCACTTGCTTTAGACCATGTATGTGGATACACATGTATATAAAAACTGGGAGGATTTCAGTTTCGACGATTTCCACACAACAAACATTTATCAGTCATGGAGATATGTGTGCAAACTGTTACACGTGTTGTAAACAATAGAGGATTTATGAGAGAAACTAACAGTAGATCAAAAATAAGTTAGAATGTCACAATGAAAAACATGATATTTTACATGTTCATATGACACAGTGATTAAAAAAAAAAAAAAAACAACAACGCAAGGTTCATCCTTAAAAGTAACATGTGATGTGGGACTGGAGCTGTTAATTGAAGATAAGTAACATCCCTGCTTGTTGGGTCAAGCCCTTTTACATTTATTTTGTATTCATGACAAAAGACAGCAACTTTCTGTATCTTGGCTCAAACATTCATGTTAAAGAGAGAAACCGATGCTTGCCGGTGCAGGACTGGTAACTCGACCCTAGCCAGACCTCAGGCTCAGTCACGTCGAGGCCAGAGGCCGCAGGAGCTCCAGCTGGGACTCCAAGGTGACTCTCTCCTGGTGAACCACCTGCAGCCGACCAAAAGAAAACACGACCTCTGATCACTGCAGTCTGAGCAAGAGATGCCCCTCGGGCGGTTATAACATTATTTGCTTTGTTTTGCCATGGCGATGACAGCTGAGAACAAGGTTAAACCTCTGCTAGCGGCCCCAAAAGGCTACAATGTTCATTACATCACCACACGTGCTGCACAAAGATTCAGCTGTTATGTAAATTTTACAGGAGCTATGACTAAAATTGTACAATTTGCCCTATAAGTAGCCTTACGGGAAAAGCTGCAGGGTCCGTTCAGTCAGCAAAAATGTGCAATAGATTACACAAACGTAGAATATGTTCAGCATTAATATTTAGAATCTGGGTCCTGACCTTGTCGCTCCTCACAAGAAAGCACAAAGCTCAGCACAGCGGGGAGCGACGATAATAAGTAGCCCCCTGGGGAACGTCCAGTGCCATGTTAGCACAGCAGCAGACTCAAGCCGACGGCCTGCTTGCTATGGCAACAATAGTCTGTAATAAGATTAATCCCCTGAAATGGCCCCTGGTGTTGAGTGCACCCCAAAATATGAAGGTATGAACAGATCTATTCTCAGAGGTTTTACAGTGGTAGGGCTTAAACATTTAAGGTCACAAGGTTGGCTCAGTCTGCCACCTCACGTGGGATAGATTATGATGTGCATGTGGAACATATACGACATTGATAGATGGATATGCTCCAGCATCACCCCTCGCACTGCACTAGAGAAAAGGTCACTGCTAAACTGAATATATATTTGACAATGTGCTCATTGGATTAGGCAGCACTGTGAATGAAAAGCTGACATTCTGGCCTGAGGTTGGCAGTAGAAGGAGCAAAATTGAAAAGGGTTCTGTAAATTTCATAGCAAGTGGCCTGCAGTGAAACGGAAAATTCTGCCTGGTATGGAATACAACGGTGTAAAAATACTCCATCACAAATAAAAGTCCTCCATGAAAAATCCTACTGGAGTAAAAGCAGGTTAAGTCTGGGCATAAAAATGTCGTAAAAGCTTTGAAGTCAAATGGCTGATTTGGTTCCCCTGACTGACATTTATATATATATTATTATATGACATCATTATATCGTTACTACCGAAGCATCAGCGTGTCAGCAGCATGTTACTGTTGTACTTTGAACTACTTTATGTCCAGTTTCATATACAAAGGAAGCAGACGCATCTAAGAGGGCATCACATGATTAATGGGTACGGCAAAAAGGAAAGCTCTGATACACAAATCTGTTTTCACTTTTTTGACTCTTCCTTTAATCCTTGATTTTCGCTGAGATGTATTTTGTCACTGGAATTTTACTGAAATGAAACCATGTGAGAGTGAAAAATCACTATTTGGCAGAGCTGTAAACAACTCAGACATCTGAAGTTTGACCTTGATTACACACTGCTTTTTGGAAGAAGTCAAAAATGTTGGAACCCTCTAGTTTAATTAAATTTCATTTTAAAAGCTTGGTATGTTTTCCGTTTTGTAAAATCTTTATCTTAAAAGTAAGTAAAGCTGTCAGATACATGTAGTGAAGCAGAAAGTGCAATACTTCCCTTTGAAATATGCTGGAGCGGAAGTGTAAAGTTGCATTATATGGAAATACTCCAGTAAAGTCTCTGCAAAACTGTAGTCAAGTACAGAACTTGAGTGGATGTACTTAGTTACTGTCCCCCACTGGCACAGCATTATGACTATCAGTGCTAAATATAATTAGAAAGGTCAGTAATTGCCAATTTATCTTCTCTGAACATCTCCCCTCTCAGCAGCTTTGAATTGAAACTTCATTGAAAGTAACAGACGTTTTGGAATATTTACAAATACTTTTCAAGTTTGGGATAAGTAAAAACCCAGGCTGTAATAGATACCAAAATGTCTGTTTAGTTTTTTGTTTTTTTTATCGATGGAGATTTCATTAAGATTTTCTTGAACTGTCTCCGTGCAAAGTCAAGACAGAGCTCTTGGTTTTCCATCCAGCCTCTTCTCTACACTCACACACCCTGTTGTATTTGGATGCCTGACCAGCCCAGGCTCTATTTCGAAGAAGACAGTTGTGGATGCCAGTGGCTGTTTGGTATTTCAACAAGGCTTGAGTCTATATAAAGACACATATGCCTTTCTCTGCAGAATTCCACAGATGCTTTGAGGGAGCAGCAGAATTAGAAGGAATAAATATCATCCCACATGACCTTATACAAAGAGAAGAATAGGATTAGAAAACCTTGAAATCTGTGAAATCAAATAGCCTGTTTGGATCATATTTGAGAATGGCAGCAAAATAGGTCATTTGTTGCCAGTTCTCTTCTTTTAAAAAAAAAAAAATTCTTTATTCTCTGTTGTATTGAAGCTATAAAAGCACTGCATGTGAGCGTGAAGGTTTCGCTCCTGGATCATTTACGAGGAGAATGACAGGCATGCAGCATGTGCTCCAAATGTGAGTGCGAGCGCCACAGGCAGATCCCCAATGCAAACAGCCAAGTCTTTGCCATTAGTTCAGCTATGAGTGATGGGTCGGGGAGCAGACAGTTGAGCTTGGGGCTTTTCACCAAGTTGGACCGGCGGGAGCATTTGCTGTCAGTTGCAAATGAGCACAATTCAACTTCTGACACACAATCGAGGGCTTTTGGAAAACAGCGTTAACACGAACACCACCATGCTCTCGTGGCTAGAATGCAGTGTTGTTTGATTGACCTGTCAGATTTTAAACTGCACTTTGTGTGTCTAGTATGCAACCTTTTAGATGAGGTTTCTATGAGCTGCGGGGCTGGTTTTCGCATTTCGGTGTCCCGGAGGGGGTGGAGGGCAGAAGGTTCACACAGATGGATGGACACACACTCCTTTACTAAAGCACTGTGCACAAACTGTGTTGTCCTCTAAGGAATAGAAAATGAACTCACCTTAAGCTGCTGCTGGAGCTCGCTATTGAGGCGCGTAAGCACTGCGTTGGTTTCCTTGTTCTTACGGATCGCCATCTGGATTTCCCTCTTCTGTTTGGACAGAAGCCTGAAAGAATGTTAATTTAGCTTTTAAATTCATTGTTTAGGAAGACAAACACTAAAAAGTACAAGACACGTGTGAAATCTCAGTTTCCTTCCTTCTTATCGTCTGTTAATTAAAATGAACAAACTCTCAGACGGGACTGCGTCACTCGGAGACAGCACACATTAAAAGGTCAATACAAAGATCCTTGCAGCTTTACATCAATCAACGAGTGATTGCTTGGAGCCTACGCTTATTGATAGCCGCCTTCCACTGCACTGACAGTTTCAGTGATCTGTCTGGTCAACGAGGAGACAGAAGCACACATGCTGGAGTCATTATGGTGAGTTAGGGTGCGCCTTAATGTTTGGTGAATTCCTCTCGCTGGGTGTGTTTCGTGTGTTTTACGATCACTGTGGAGTGTGTAAGAAGTTCATTGAGCTAATTGATATTTTTGGCCACTTGGGGGCGGCGCAACGAGCTGTAAAGACCGACATCTCATTAGGTTTATATGGCTGACATGCTAGCAGACAGTGGTTTATTTGTGCATCACAAGCATCTGGGTGGATTCATGGTTTTGTTGACCAGAATGTACATGAAACATGCACTCTACTGTTGTCCCTGCTTGGCTTGCCTGTCCCTGCTCCTGAGTCAGTTTTTTGACGACATCAGCAACCAATCTTTTCACAGGTCCACGAGGCTGCTGCTAACTTAGTTTATCTGTCACTGGTGGTGAGTTTTTGGACCCTTTTCCTTGAAAGAAATGCACAAAAAAATTGCAAATGAGTAAGTCAGAGATTGAAACAAAAACTTAAAGGTGTGTTTGTGTGCTGCTGCCAAACAATCAAATTTCATTTTACATCTATGTCAACACAGACTCGCTATTTGGTTTTTTTGGATATAAAATGCCACAACTTAATCATTTTATCCCATTGGACATTTGTGTAAAACTTTGAATTTTGGAGTTTCTACCAAAACACATTTTGTGAGATCTCACTGACCTTTGACCCCCAATATCTAATCAGTCCAAGTTAACGTTTGTGTCAATTTGAAGACATTTTCTCTGGGCATTCGAAAAGATTTCAAAACTGGGACAGATGGATGTCCCCAAAACATATTCCTCTTTTGTAATCTCTCAGTTTCTATATCCTTGATTAATTTCCTTTCCTCCTCTCCTCATATCTTAATCCTTCCTGTCTGAGATGCAAATGCAGAAGCTGAGGAAGATTCATGAGGAGAGAGTCGAGGCAACAAACATTTACTAAATGAGACCTTCTTGCTTTAAACAGAAGCTGCTTTAAAGCTGCTGTTACAGCCTGCTGCTGTGTTTTATGATATTTGTCAGACAAGTATAACAGTGTTAATGACTGCTTACAGTATAGATTTACTTTTAAACAAATTCATATGTGACAAGAATGTCATACTTTTTTTTCTTTAATTTAACACATGCTGTGAGGTATAAAACACACACAAAAGAGCACGATACAAATGAAGTGGCATGTATTATGATGGTGTGATATTATGCTGTACGATATACAGTCATCCTGCTGCCACAATGGTTTGTATATTCCAGCTGTGCCTCTTATAGTCTTAAAAGTGTGCCTCCTCGCTCACAGCTCCTCTGGTGAGCTTTCTCTCTCCGAGATGCATTTCAGCTATTCAGACATCCTTCAAAATGGCGCGCTAAGTTACATTTCTGGGTCACAGGCAGGAGGACGGAGGAGACGAAGTGGCACAAAATAGAGAAATGAGAAGAGCCTTATGCCTCCAGCCAAGGCTGTGCCGGTGCGAAGACATGAAAGGCTTCACGGAGCGATCAATCTCTGTGGGTTTATCACTGCGAGCGACTGCTTCCAAATTACATGTAGTCTTTTGATTCATTGCTGACACAAATATGAATTATACCAGCTCTGACACAAGTCACCTTTCCTGGCCACCTTTCAGTCGCTGCTATTTGCTGTAGTTACCGCAGCACAATGAAATCCATCATCAAATTCAACACGATTAAACCAAAAAATGTCAAGAGTTAAATGTTTGACTGACTTCTGGGTAGTTTTGGCAGCGGGAGGGAATGACGTGGCAGGTGGAGGTGCAGTCTCCAGGTTTTGGCTCTCTGGGTGATATTTCCTGCGAACTGGCTTCTGTGGCGCCTGACTGTGAGAAGAGCCGATGATGTCCTGAGAAGTAAACACGAGACAAAGTTTGACAGCTCATCGCCACAGACACAGAGAAACTTGAGCAGCAGAGCTCTTGCATGTCTTGTCTGTCAGCAGTTCTGACCTGTTTTGACTGATTCGTCAAGTCTTCAGTACTTGGTCCAAATCTGGAGCGTGGACTCTGCTCTTCAGGTTTCATGCTGCTCTCCTCCTGCAACACAAACAAAAGGAGAAAGCAAAATTTAAATGCCCCTAAAAGTTAGCTCAAAACGTAGCTTAAAAGATTCCCTCCTACGAAGAGAAGAGTGTTGATGTCATGATGAGAATAAATGACATGAGGGAACTGCTATAAAGAGGGAGGATGAAATGCATCTGCCGAACCGTAGATAAATCAGCTGCTTCTCTGCAGGGACCACAATGTAGTGCTCTCCAGACACTACTTTTTGCCTGCTCAGAGGCAGCTACGATGGATTTCCTTCATTTTATTGCATCTCCTTGCTGAATTTCAGTCGTTATTCTCCTCCAGACATAAACTTTAATGCTTCAACACCTGTGCTCATTCAGCAGAGAGGTTAACAGTGCAAAAGTGTGAGGATGGGCCCTTCACAGTGAAAAGTCTGAATTTTGGCTCACAGCAAGAATGCAAGCTTAGTTGATGTAAAGGTTGAGGGCACCTTCTGTAGGTTCTCACAACGTTTTCCCATCTGTTAATGTTGTATTTAGTAAATTTGATCCATTAATTTCTAAGGGCTGCTCTCTCCATTGTGGTGGCAGCAGAGATGCTTTGGTTTTCCTGATGGTTTAAACAGGCCCTCGCTTTAATTTGTACCCATGAAGACTAAAAATGCATTTTGCTGAGAAACGTTACCAAATGGCACTGAAATTCACTGGATGTTCGACACAACCGCAGCATGGAAACTTTTAAAAGGCACTGTAGTAGCTATTACAGTGGCAATGAACCACAAGAGCCCATTAGCTGTCTGTGTGGTCACGTCAGCTGCAGGTCATGGCTGTTTCACTCCAGCAGGGTGAAGGCTGCTATTATGCAAGAAGTGCCATCACTGTCACCAAGGCTTGGTGAGGAATGGCTTTCTACAACTAGCCTAGTGTGACTGGAATAATAAGAACAATAACCAGCGAAAAGAGGCCAGGTCAAATTGAAGTAGCTACAGACACTACAATTCTGTGTGGTGATTTGTGTTTGCAATGAGAGAAGCTTGAAAATACACCAGAGGAAGGGAAAACAGACAACTTTGGCTCTGTCTGGCTTTTTGTCTGAATGTATTAGCTTCTGCGATGGATGGATGCTGACTCTCTCCTCTCTCAGGAGGAGACAGCGGGCCTTGGAAAGCATGGATGATAGTTGCACTGACAGATACACGATTTCAATTCTGCTGTGCTTTGGGGAAAAAAAACAACAAAGATTTAGAATACACAAAGAAGACATGGCAGCAGTGTCTCAGCTGCACTTCACATTAACCCTGCTGCGGTCACGATGAAGGTTTGTGGTTTGGAAATGTGAAGCAAAGTGACATAAAGGAAGGTAAGTGATGTAAAATAAGAGCAAAGTGGGTCTAATGTCCCTTTTTTGGTCACTATATCACCTCTTAAAAACTCATCAAAATTCCATATTTAGATGCTTTACTGTGTGAAAATAATCTCCTACTACTTTAAAATGGCTTAGATGTAACTCCACACTGTTGTGAATCTATGAAGTCTCCACCACCCCTCTGCTGCTCGCTGCAGCTCGAGCACACCAGCTCAACCACGACTCTGTTCAAACACTGTGAAACAACTCTATGCTACTCAATGACAAGTTGTAAAATTGGAGTAATTCAACAATACAATTTCAAACCAGAAACTGATTCTGAAGAAGAATAAAGACACAAAAAACTCCACCCTGTGAGCTGACAGGATCGGTTCTTTAGGTTTGTCACATATGAGACCCCCGAAGTCTGAATCTGTATTTATGAGCCAGTCATCAGTACACTGCAGCTTTAAGGGGGAAATACTCAGCCATGGGACTGACTGCTTATTTCTTCTAGCAAAAAACGACATACGGATATGATAACAAGGTTAAAAAAAAAAAAAAAAAAAATATGATAACAAGGTTAAAAAAAAAAAAAAAAAACTGGAGAAGGGAAAATGACTGTATGCAAAAATGGTTTCAGTGAATTTAAATGATGTAGAGAAAAAAAATGAAGTTAAGTGAAGGGAAGAGAGGTGAGGTTAAGAGAGAGAGAAAATTAAGAGAGGTTAAGCAAAGTTAAGTTAAGCAAAGCTAGGTGAAGTTAATGTGAAAGTGAAATGAAGGGAGGTAGATGAAATAAAGTGAACTGGAGTGAATTTGAGTGACGTTAGATAAAGTAAAGTAACAAAGTGGAGCTGATATAAGTGAAGTCATAAGCTCCTACTACACTTTGCTCTTTTCTTAAATAATAATACTTAAATAAAAACTTAATGAAATGAACCAACAAAGAACAGTGTATATTTACAGCTGCTGGCTCTAACTACTCCCAGGAGCCCTCTGCAAAACTTAGTATCAAATATTCACCTTTACCTCCGGACCAACATATTTTATGTAAAGGAAGTTATTTTTAACGACACCTATAGTTCACTCATGTAGAACGTCCCTCTGAGGGGTTTGGGCTGGTATGAGTTTCTGTTTGTCTTACTAAGTGAAAAATATACATGCAGGGTACAGATACCTTTGGGATCATCACGTGTGGCTGGTTTTAATTAAGTAAAACATCGTGTAAGGAGAACGAGACATGGTGATACTGCAGAGCCAGCAGCGATGGGAAGGAGGAAGTAATGGATACAAGAGCAGAGTGAGAGCAGTGGAAGGTCGCCTTAACCACAAGCGATAACAAAGACAGCACAGGAGGTACGAAACGGATGACACCGGAGGAGGGAGGTTGGATTGAGTCGGTCTGAATTAGGAGCTGCTGTGCTCTTTAACCTCAAAACTACATCTGGTTTGTCAAATAAATGCCAGAAGGTTGGAGTCACAAAGCTTCACTCTGTCTCCTAAGACGACAAACAAACACTGTGCAAAGCTGTGTCAATACAAACCCTTTGAAAATGGGAAATGGGGATTTTTTTCACCTGCATTTCTGGGAAATTTTGTCCAATTAATGTCTGTCCCAGGGTCATGTAGTATGCCTACTGGGCACAAAACTGATTGAAGCGAATAGATTCAGTCATTCATCCCCCTTGGAAGTTTTTCAGTTGTGTTGCTTTTCAAGGACTGAATTGGGTCAATTTAATTTGGCTTTTTTGATAGGATTTCACAAAAAAGACTCTTTCATGTCAAAGTGAAAAGAGATTTCTACAAAGTAATGTCAATTAATTAAAAATATATTATTTACAAATACCACATATACAGCATTGAGTCCATGTGGTTGGGTCTCAATCAGCCTTGTACATCTAGAAATGTACTTTTACTGCATTTTTCTATGTAAAACTGCTCAAGCTCTGTCAGGTTTTCAAAGGAAATGGCATTTTACTTTGGCACAAAAGAGTCTTTTTTTCCGGTTAATTCTAGCCAAAAAGTCAAGCTGTTTCCACTTTAAAATGAATGAGGATATTTTTTGTAAATTCTTGACAAAAAATGATAAATTGACCATGATTCAACGTTGAACAGCAATAAACCAATTAACCTTACGTTAAGTTGTGTAAATGCATTTTGTTCTCATTGTCAAAGAAGAATCAGAACAAAAAAAAAAAACATGATTTCAATAGTGACCAAAATGTTGATAAACAGGGATTATGATTTTTGTCATAATTGAGCAGCCCTCATAGCTGATATGATAATAAATGAAAATATGTAAGTGCCGTTTAAGAAGCAGCACATGTTGTGTAGGTTGAAGCACTATGATGTCAGTTCTGAAGGGCATTAACCAGGCGAGGAGACTTCCTAATATGGTGCTTGCCCATGCTTCCTAGATTAGACTCCCCACTGGGAAAAGAGGAAATGTTAAAGGTTCTCATACAGAGCAGAAATCACAGAAAGAGAAGTACTTCTCCTGAGTGGATGAAGCTATGAAAAGGCAAAAAATGCTAAACATATGGTTTCACAGAAGAACTTGAATAATTTATGTGCTACATTTAATTGAACATAATTTGCTGGAAGATACCTCCTTCAGGCTCGATGATATAGAAGTATATTCTGTGTGAGATTACTGTCTAACAACCTTTACAATGTTTAGAATATTCATCAGTGTGCGGTTAAACATGCACTGGTTACTGTGTGGTGTAACAGGATACTGGTGTACATTGCTGTGGATACCAAAGTTGCAACTGGATGTGCGACATGTTGCTCAAGCCATAAATAAATCCTAGATGTCTTCATTTGCTCGCGGTCCACAAAACCCCAGACTTTGATGTACACCGATGTCATAACCTTTGAGTTTCTTTGTGCCTTGAAATAGAGGCTTGTATATTTGTCAAACACGACCTCTGTGACACATTTACAGTGCAACATCTGAGATGGAAAAGACTGCAGTGGAAAACGCTGACATTTCGAGAATGCAATTTTGAGTATGCCTGCTTTATTATTTCCTTTTTCGCTGAGACAATTTGTGCTGCTCCTTGCTACATTTGCAAGTTCCGACTGAGACAAATCAAGGAGGGAATTCGTAACGTTTTAGGCTCACCTCTTCTCTGAAGTGACTGAAGTCGGCAAAGTTCGGCTGCTGTACTTTATTCGGGGGAGGCACCTCTGAAACGTTGATAAAATGAGAAACCTGACAAGAGAGGTGCAAGGTACTCATTAACCAAAGCTGTGTTTCATCGTTAATTTATGAGACGTTTAAACTGTCAGAGGTCAGAGGAACAACAAAAGCTTTGTTCGCTGGCTATAATTAGCACTGACTGCTGCGGCTAAAATCTGTAATCGAACAAGACTTACCTGTGAGGTTGATGGTCTGGGAGGGAGGGCTGGAGGAGGCAGCAGCCAGCCACTTTTTACCCCTAAAATGCACAAAGAGAAAGTTTACACAAGTTACACAAAGGATGTTGCACTTCAGGTTTCACTCCAAACACAAACATACCACCCACAATGTCAGCCTCTCACCTTCCTTACTGAGCAATAAAAACCACCCATCTCCATTTCTGCTTTTGTCTTCCCGTAAAAGGAGAAGTGTCATCATCAAAACACAGTAACTTGTTTGCTTCCAGCTGCTTATGCTCTCAACATCTGTGTTAAAAAAAGACTCATATTTTTGGAAAATCTATGTGAAACCGTGGTTGCTGATTGTACCTGGACCTGCACCCTGCTGGAAGAGCTTGTTGAGGTCCAGCGAGGAGGCCCTGGAGTGGGTTTTCTGTGGTCGCGGAGGAGGGGTGGGAGGCTCTTCTGCCTTCTTCATGGCATCTTCGATAGAAGTGCTGGAGTAGGACCTGGCGGTAGGTCACATAGGTGGCAACAATAATGATTAATGAGCATCACGGGTTTAGGGGACATTATTTAATTCATTTGTGTGTTGGAAGCAGAGTAATCTTCACCTTGGTCTAGTTTTTGTCCTCATTTGTGGGTCCAGATCTTGAGGTGGTTCTGTGAGAGAGGATACAGTAAACAAAGGTGTGTCAGAGTTTCGCTCTTGTTTGAGCGGTTGTAAATGAGAAGCAGCACTTCCTGTTATCCACAAACTGTAATTTCACTTGTGTAAAGCAGCTCAATCTACACAACACATAATCATCGGTGCCATTGTTGCAGATACTTTAATTACCAAAATATGACTGCCATGTGCTTTCAAAGTGCATCTGTTCCTGAAAAGACATGCTACAGTCTCAGCTAAAGCACATTTCAAATAACCAGGCAGTTTCACAACAGAAGAAAGGTTCCTAATGTGGTTTAAGTACCTAGAGTGTCAAGGTATTTGTGGTACCTCAATACTATCTGAAACGCATGACTTATACAGATGTACTACAAAGCAGAGAAATAATCCTCATTTTCCCACGTTAAAAGGAGTTTTAGTATCACCTGGTCTCGCAGGAAAAGCACCAAGTTGTAGCCTCTGTTTCTCTTGAGTCCCTGCCCTCTGCACACTTGAATCTGCAGAAACAGAAAGAAGGAAATCAGCCACAGAAATGACTACATGAAGAGTGCATGACTTCAGCTTGCACAATTTTTAATAAAGTAATGGTGGTACATCGTGTGAATGTGTTTTACTGTAGTGACGTATAAACTGGGAGAGCAGAGAGTAATTTTATTATTTTAAAATAACAATGTGTCTTACCATTTCCTCACTGTTTCTTATATTTTTTTCAGGGTTGTGTGGGATAGCAGGTATAGAATTAGTTTTTGTCCATTTCTTTCATATGTGCACAGACTGCAAAAGCAGTATGAAGACTTTGTATATTGATTTTGATTATTTGTATGTGCTGCTTTATTGATACCTTCTGTTTGTAGATAAAAAACAGAAGGACAGTGAAAAAGAGTACTGAAAGATCTTTTAGTGCCTAGTGCACTCAAGAAAAGGTGCACTAGTTTTGCATTTTGCTTTTAAATATAAAAAAGCTTTGTACTATTTGCTCAAATATAATTTTTAAAAAGTATTTCTACAGTAGTGTTTTACCTTGTTTACTGGATTCCTCTTTCACATCTTGTGTGATTGTGGTCAAGCCTGGCTGGAGTCTCTCTATAATGCCTCGATCCTAAACAAACATACACAACACACCATCACTGCCTGTAAAGACTGAAATAATGTAACGCATGTAGAGCGTTTCAGGAAGTGTTCGCTTTTGCTCCAAGCTCAACATGTAGATGTGAGTCCAATGCTCTCGGACTAAGCTAGTCCGTCTCATGTTCAGTTTATTAGTGCCCCCTACAGGGACCACAGAGGGACTCCACATTAGCGTTTTTAAAAACTGGCAGAGTATCTGAAGATTTGTCTCACCATCTGACTGGGCCTTGGTTCTGTATCCTCAAATACAATTAAAGGCTCTGCACTCTGCCAAAGGAAGCACACAGTACAAACAGCTCACTTATGAATCAAGATTCATAAAATAAACGACAAAAATGAATCTTTCTGCTTGTGTCTCGTTACCTCAGGAGTGTCGGGTATGTCCTCTTCAGACTGCATGAACCCCGGCCGCAGGGTTGGAGGAAGGCTCTCTGGAAGAGGGTAACCATTCTTGCGCGCCACAATCAAGTGAAAGGCTGTGCAGAACTCAGAGAAAGTGAGAGCTCCATCTCTATCCACATCACTCAACTCCCTTGAAAAATTAGTTAGAAAGATGAAGAATATCTGCAACATCTGCGAGTGGAGCTTTAAAGTTATGACAACTACATGAAACTTCAGTGAAAAAACAAACCGGACTTCCCTTTAACATTTTACCTCTCATCCAAGAGGCTTGTTCAGTTCGAACTGAGTTAAAACTTAGAACTGAACAAGCATCTTGGATGAGAGATGAACTGTCTTGAAGAGAAGTCCAGCTTCTTTTTAGCTGAAGCTTCTAGAATAACATGACGGTTTCATTAAGACTGCCAATAATGATGTTATTAAAAAAATCATAAGTCATTTGATATAAATTCCAAGAAAAATAGGAATTTGCTTGAAAGAAAAGAGCAATTTAAAGATTAAAAGGATTTATATAACATACGATTCAAATGCAAATTTTTCACATAGTATCTCCATTTTCAGTTGACCTGCCTGGGACTCACAAATACATTTAGCAATTTTCCAGAGTTCCTTTAGCAACAATCTACTCACACTTTGATAATTTGCCAAATATAATTTTGTTTTTCTTCTGTGAAACTTTTTAATAACTTCAAATATATCAATTCTGAAGTCCATTAAAATAAAGTGTGACCAAAATTTTAATTAATCTCTTAAACATGACACTGTATTAGCAATGAGCAAGTATGAACTGACATGTTTTAGGTTTATAGATTTGCTTAAATTCAATATTTATTGTCAATGAAAGCTAAACCACGGCATATAATCACATCAACAGAGAGGACATGAGTAAATGTGCTGTTTTTAACATTAAAAGAAAGGTTTGATATTTGTGCCAAGCTAAGGTAACTGCCAGGAGTTACCTTTTATGCTAGGCTAAGCTATGCTAAACTGAACTAAGCTAAGCCGAATTCCTAAAATGTCAAACTATGCTGACTGTGAACAACAGCCTAAAAGTGGAATTTTATTCCTCCCATTTTTTTTTTTTTTAAATTACTAAATCACAGCCTATATAAACTATTAGCTGTGTAGGTGAACATAGTTTTGTCAACACAAATAGTTTGACATTCATTTGAAGGTAAACAAACAAACAACTGAAGTTTGCATACAGAAAGAAAACAGGGAGAAACAGCTTGTTAGTTACACTGTTCCTCCGTGGTTTAATTTGTAGGTAAAGTACAGTGTTTAAATTAAACACTGTAGCAGTGAGTGGATTTTGTTTCCTTTGGAGTGAACCAGGTCAGCTTTCGACATGTTTCTGGTCTTTGTGCTAGTCTAAGCTAACCAGCTGTAGTGTTGTATTTAGCATAAAGACATAAAAGTGACGTTCATTTTGTCATCCAACTCTATAAGAAAGCAAAGCCTTTTTCCAAAATATGACAGTATTCCTTTAATATTGTGAAGAACAGTTTGCATATTTAAAAGAGTCCAGTGATGTCATTTCCAATTAAAATTTACTGAGTCACCTTTTTTCTTACAATAAGGGCCTTTTCATGCATATATGGATATTATTAAAAACACAGCTATTTCTATGCACTTTGGTATTTTGGCTACATGCGATTTAGGTCTCTCAATATGGACATGTTGGAAAAGTCCTTCCATTGTAAAGAGACATACAGAGTTTCTCTTTGCTGTACTGACATGTAGACTGGGAAAAAATGAGTTTTTGGCTTGTGATGAGTGTCTGGTGTTATCTCCTTTATTCACATTAAGTGATTATGTGCAGTAGTGGACATAGCAAGAATGATGTGAAGTCTACCGTGACATTTTACATGTTACTCTTCCACTATACTGAGGAAACAAACGTGTTAGAATCAGTCCTCATATGCACTACGACTTACTGGCAGCCTCCTGGGGCTGGTAATAGCTTTTTTCAGGCTTTAGGGTAACGGTTACATCACCAGCTGCTGTTTTTGCATAATCTTGACAGCACTTTTTGTGATTCCATGTGGCTAGACACTTTTTTGTGAACAAAGTAGGAAAACCCTTTTTTAAAAAAATACCTGTGTACGTTCACATGAGGCCTAAAGCTATTCAAAATATTACTGTGGTGCAACCTTGTTTAGGAATGAGAAGTACAGTAGAGGTTTTCACTTTAAAACTGAGGCCTCTGTCTGCCTCAGCAGGCATGCTGAGCACCCAACTGACACCAGAACAGAACAAGGACACACAACACAATGAGTCAGCACTTACCAAATGTGAGAGAGCTCCGGTATTGGGAGCTTGGATTTTGTGAAGAAGTTCTTTGCTACCGCTCCTGGAAAAATGTAACAGGGGGACAACAGTTTGATAGCATGATTTTCAGTCTAAAAACAGGTGCAGGTGGTGGGGTGTGCATACCCAGGATCAGAGCCCCCAGGTCAGGCTGCAGGGTTTTGAATTGATTAGTGTAATAATCCAGCTGTTCCTCTGTGATCCTCCAGGGGTCGTCGTCAGTGTAGTCCACCAGACCCTGCTGATCGAGCCTCTCTACTGAAGAAGCCTGAGCAGACAGAAACTCAGAGTAAGATGTAGCATAATATAAATGACAAATATAAATTTAAGAAAATCTGGCCGTACCCGAGCCATGGCCTGCTGCTCCACAGTGGGTTTGGTCCCGTAGTTGCTGGGCGAGGAGTGCTGCTCCAGCTGAACGATCGGCCGCGAGGAATGTTTGCTTTCATAGGCTGCAGGGTAGAGGAGAAAAACACAGCTTTGCTGGATGAGAAACCTGAGACTGACATGCAGTGATTTCCTGCTGATTACGTCCCTGAAAAATGTGATCCGACAGAATGACAGACTCACAGATCAAAAGGAGCAGGAGACAGAAAAGTAGGAATCAGAGTTTGGAGGAATGAACAGGTGTCACAGATTCAGCAAAATGTTTACTACTACACTCACTGCCACATCTTTTTAATTTAACTGCATCTATGATTCCTAATGAAAGCGAGTCATAGTAATGGTTTAAGAGTGAAAACTGTCTTACCGATCTGAGAGTCAACCCCATTTCTCTGCTTGGAGTATGGGTAGCTGCGGTAGGTCAGTGGAGAGCGAGGTGGAGAACTACACGGTGATCGTGGTGGAGACCAAGGCTCCTTTCAACAAAGGGACAGTATTGAAATATTTTTTATTTCACATACATAAAACAGTATATATGTTATATGTGTTTACTCCAAGTTACTCCTAGAACAAGGTGCTGGAAGACCTCCAACTAACTTGACAGTGAGACTGCAGTGAGATCTGATGAGGGTCATCTGTCACTAGCCAAGTTCAGACGCTCAGATCTCCATTGTAGACATGGGCACTCTGATTGGTTTGCAGCTATGTAGCTCCACATGCAGCAAGCTGAGATCATAGACTGTATAAAAGATGGACGTAGCTGCCGTGACGTCACCCGTTGGTTTCTGCACTGAGAAAATGAAGCCAGGGTTTTGCTACTTCCTGGTTGACATCTTGGATTTTTGGAGCCAGTGACACAAAAATCGTCGGAGGGGGGCGGAGCCATAGGAGCAGCGATTGGTCAGACGGATTGAGAGGCAGGCCCTCTCTGCCCGCCCACATTTACTGCCTTCTGCTTGCTTCGTCTGCATCGTTGCTGCCGACTGTCAATCAAAGCAGCCACGCCCCTTGCCCTGCAAAATTTTGACGATTTTTAAAAAAAAATTCTGTATTGATTTATTTTCAGATTGGCCACCTGATCTCTGAATTTGACTATGAAAACTAATAAGAAAAAAATCCTGAGCTGTAGGAATGCGGTATTTCGTGATCTGTGATCACTTCTTTTCCAATTCAAGTCTATGGGAGCCAGGGCTTTTTGGAGCCAGCAGCTAGCGGCCATAGTGATATTGCAGGTTTTTGACACTTCCGGGTTGGCTTCATTTTTTAGGGCCGGTTGCTACATCCATCTTTTATACAGTTTATGGCTGAGATGTTCTATGTGTTGTTTATTATAGCCAACATACAGTTTTCAGGATTTATGCAACCACATGCATCAATGGTGCCCATGACTCCGTTGCTGGCTTACCAACTTTAGATACTAAACACTGCTTACCAAGAACAGCCCACAAGACCTGCCGTTTGGGACATGCTCTGATGTAGTCGTCTAGCCACATCACAATTTGGTCCTTGTCAGAATCGCTCAGATCCTTACATCTGGCCATCTGTCCTGCTTCTAACATATCAACTTCAAGAGCTGAGTGCTCACTTGCATTTCAATATAATCCACCCCTTGAGATTATGAATGATTGTCACTTCATCCATCATTTAAACAGTGTTTCATTGTTGTGGCTGATGTCTGTGGTTTTACACTGGTTCTAATACGACTAATTCATGATATTAATGTCAAATTTTGTCCCTCCTGCCAAGCTGTGGTCAGAAAAGTCATTAGTCATGCAACTGTGATGATCATGTTCCTCCTTTGCTTCTTGAGTTAATACAGGACAACTTGGCATGGCACACACATCTGGTTTAGGTTTGATTTGACACCCTGATGGAGGCTTGTCATTCTTTTCTAATCTCTGATCAATGTGGTATTTCTGCTCTGGCAGAAATAATCTGCTGTGACTATTGCTGACTAGAATGTGGCCACACCACACAACTGCCCTATCATATCTGTAAAAGTGATCAATACATGAAGCTCAAAACTATTTAAATCTCAGATGGCAGTTCACGCGTGATGTTTTTCATGGGACTAAAATGTTTGTCCCCGGATCACCTTTTTGTCTGCATTGGCCTCCAGGTGTCTGAAGGTGCTCCTCTCCGCTGGAGTCCAGGAGACAGAACCGGGAGCTGATCCACACTGAGCCCCCTGAGCATCGATGCTGGGAGGGACGGCTGGATATCGCACCTCTGGTTCATTTATAAGCCCAACAAATCTGGGCAGAGGTAGATCTGCAAAGACAATATGAGGATACTTTTTAATTCTTGTTTACCACAATAGATTGTTTATTTCCCTTGAAACTATTATATATTTTTTAAAAGTCTGGTTTTAAAGTTTTGTCTGATCAGCAGCTTCCTGCCTAATGACCTTTGATACGGCTAGAATTAGAATGAGGGAATTAGTCGGGATGAGCGTCTTTACATGTCTTATTCAACTGAGGTGAGCTGCTCCTTCACACTCCAGTAAACATGACCCTCTGAACATACTTCTTTTCATAATCCATCCAGCTATGTGGTACCATGAAGAAAACAGATTTTCTCGTTGGTCGGGGTGCGACTGATTGTGCGTTCATGTAATAAGGGCAAACCCACTTAGCCCTTTCCACGCGACTCCCCTTTCATCCAGATTAGACCAAATCCTGCCATGTTAAGATAATCTCCTGATCCCCTTTTGCTCTCATAAGACGCCTCCTCCCTGAGCAGCAGACTTACTGGCTGTTACACTCTCCAGGCGGATGGGCAGACCAGACTGGGCGGCTGCGAGCAGCTTCAGGGCCACGTAGAACTGAGGAGTACCGAAGTAACCCAGACGTTTTGCTCCACACACCTCAGTCACCTGAAGAAGACAGAATATCAGAATAACTATTAAAGAGGGAACAAGTGTGGGCTATACATTCAAACCAGTTGAATCTCTAATTATAAGAGTATAGACTATCATTTTACTAATAAACCCAAATATGCCTGAAACAATGTTTGCAACATTCTGACTTTATTACTTATTTCTAATAATCCGCTTCTCTGATACATCTCATCTTTCATACTGCCTGCAGTGTTCTCCTTTTCTTCAGAAACACTGTCCATCCAGGCCTCAAGCATGTGATTATTTCACACCCTGATCAAGATAATGTGTGGTACAAAATTATGTGCTCAACTAACAGTATAAAGATGGAAGAAACAGTATGTAAGGGATAAGCAGCACAGTGGGATCTGTTTATCCTGTACCCTTTTGATTGGAGGTACAATGACCGCTTTAGGGGGAGCAAAGAAGATTAGGATTATGTGGGACAATCAAGAACAGAAATCCCAGAAATGTAACTGAAATAACTTGCCTTTTGGCAGAAAAGAACAGGTTCTTTAACACTAAAACTGTTTAGAAGTGAATTTAGATGGGAACATGACCTCTTCTGTGGATCTCAAATGTAATAGTGAGACAGACAGTAATCCCTTTGTGTCATGATGTTTGATATCCTATGCCCACACACAGCCTTCAGACCATTTTTCCTAAATTCCCAGAAGAAACTAACCAGTACTTCTTTGCTACAAACCTGATGGGTAATTTGCCCATCAACCCATTTGTCTAAGATTAGGCATACAAAGATAATATCAACTCAAACATTAGCACTATTGAAACCATATTTTTCCGTAAATCGTACTTTAAACAATACGTATATTTGCTCTCTTGTTGAGACTTAAATGAGAAAACTGAAAGCTCTGAAGCTCCCACCAGGTTAGCCACAGCTTAGCTTAGCTTAGCTAGCATCAAGACTGGAAATAGAGAAACAGCTAGCATGGCTTTGTTTTCTCTGTAAAATCAGAGCTTTTTGCTTTTAGACCTTAGTTCTTCAAGGTAAACATTAACTGTTAGCTTAGCATAAAGACAGAGAGAAACAGTTAGCCTTACTCTACCCCTTACATGTATAAATGTATGGATTTTTAGGAAAAAATAGAGACTGAAAAACTCCTTTAAAATCGGTTTGTGTTGCATTTACATTTTAGTCTTCAAACAGTTAGTGAACTAGCAATTAATTAACCAATAGTATAGACATAGTTTCACATTTGTGTGAACTATGCGAACCACTAGCAGTTAGCTAACTTAAAACCACTTAGTTAGCTCTTTCAAAACCACAGTCTGCTGCTTTCACATGACCAAGTGATAATAACTAATTAATTAACTAGCCAATCAAGAAATCTTTATTACAGAGATAGTTCCATTTTCATACTAGCAATGCTAACCACCGACAGCTGATTAGCTTACCTCAATGCAAAAACAGAGGAATCAGATAGCATGACTTTATATTGACCTTGAAACCACAGCATGCTGCTTTCACACTGTCATTTTTCAACCAAATGTTTATTAATTAACCAAAATTAGAGCAATAGTTCTGTATTTGTGCTAACGAACGGGTGCGCGCTTCCATGTTGGTCAGCTCAGAGTCTGTTGATATTTTCATATAAAATAACCAGATTAAAATGATTTAATGTACTGCCAGTTGTAGCTTTTAATGTATATTTATGATTGAATTGGGTGAATCAGTTTAGGCAGAGTGCACTCAGCGCTCTGTGGTCCATTTACACAATGCAGACATAATGTGGGTACAATTTCACTTGACCAAGACTTTCTTTGGTTGACCACAGTCCTGTTGCTTTTACTGTAGTTTTTCAGCCGAGTGTATATAAAATAATCAATATTAAAGATATTAAAGAATAGTTTTGTATCTTTTCTACCAGTGGCAGTGCAGGTAGCATGGCTTTATTCCCAGGTACCTACCACCTATCAGCATTGTATAAAGAAGCTAACAAGGGCCACATTTTACTGTATCTCTTTCGTTTGATCTCTACAAAACCCAGCGTGGAGACAAACATCACATTGTGGGATCACAGACTAAGTTAAGTAGCTTGTGGCGGTAGCTTTAAACTGTACGGTATTTACACTAAAGGAGGTATTGGTAAGATATTTGTTCTTTACATTATATCCGAGTTCATTTTCCAAATTCTATATATGACACTTCCTGCATCTTAACAAGACAACACTGACTTCCATCATCATTACAAAAAGGCTTATATGGAACAAGACATTCTGCTAAATAAAGTCTTTTCAGCACAAGTCACAAAGGAGTGACTGACAGATTCCAGACTTCATTTTCTTGTGGAAACAAAGGATTACCACTAGTTATCTAACACTAGAAAGTTTTTCATAAACACAGAAAATCCAAAAATCTCCTTTTAAGCGAACCACTAGAGCGTAATATTATGCAAACCCACATAAAGACTCTTTTTTTTTAGTAAACACTGGCTGGTATGTGTTTATGAAATATGAAATGACAGGAGTGCTGCTAATACTTATTGTCTAATGAGGTTGAGGGGCCGGTTGAGTGCATGTGGCTCATATTGCCTTATGAGACATTACTTCTGCTTGACCTGCATTGTATTCATTCAACAGCTTTCACAGGGACAGGACATCCAAAACAACCGCAGTCTCATGAGAGGCTGAGCAGACAGTGGAGGTCAGGTCTGCAGTGTTGCTGAGTGCGCCCGAGGTCACTGGAGAAAGATTGATGTTGGGGATTTTTTCAGGGCCAACGGTGAAGGCCCGGAGGAGCCAGACTGACAGGTCAGATCTACGGCCTGAGGGGAAAAGTTATTTAAGGAAGATGGAAAACTGCCAAACACATTTCAGCGCACATAATGTCACCAGTGAATCATGTGCCTTGTTGAGAATGAGAAAATCTGATTTAGAGATGTTACTGTAGTAGGCAGACTGTCTCACACGCTTCCCATTTTTGAATTTTGCAGCAGAATTTTCTGTTTAACACATCACATTATACTACCACGGAAAATAGTCACTGCTGTAATGTGAATTTAAGAATTTCGTTAATTCAACCAAGACTGAAATTCCTATTGCGTGTTTGAGCAAATGTTGGACCCCATCAGTGGTGTGTAATTGTGTACCCCACTCCTATTCAGAGAGATGTATGTTCTATATATGTGAAATATATAGTTATGGTTGCTTTTAACATTGTGCTTTTAAATTAAAAACCACACGATAATTGCATAAAACATTTCATTGTCAAAGATTAAACCAGTGGTTCCCAGTTGTCAGCAGTTCCACCCAATTCTTACTGAGGTAACTGCTTCAGGTCCAAAAAAGTAAAAAAATGTCCATTATTTTTCCTCAAAAGCAAAAATTAGACAGGAAGCATCCATGCTCTGATTTACCCTTTGACCCTTTGGAGGGATCTGAGTCCTATAGTTTAAGAAATACTGCACTAAACATTGGTCTGACTGTTTAGATATCGGATGCAGGGATAAGTCCACCACTGGCTGCTCATTTCCATCGACTTTCTTCACGTGCTACTTTCCATTTTCTTCGCTATGGGAAACAACAACAAGCTCTTAGCAGCAATCTACCACAATGAAAATGAAAGTTTGGCAGAGGATTTGAATCGTGCAGTAAGGCAGTGCTGCTATTTTTTTTTTTAATCTAGTTGGTGGATTATCCATTTTAATCACAGTGCTCGTCTCCCTGCATGCAAATGTTCCACCAAAACAATTCCACTCGTCGCTATTTTTAGGGACCCCCACGATGACTGTGATTGGTTTAAAGAAATATAAACAAGTCAGTGTGTTTTTTATTCTCCTCATATAGCAAAATGATAGTGAGGTGCAGTCAGACCATTATGTGCAGAATTGGCTGGCAAAGTGAGACGACTAAACTACAAACTACAAACACACTGATCAGCTGCAATATTAAATATATACAGTGGGTGATACTGATCATCTCATTACTATACAGTGCTCTGTTGGGAAACCTTTGGTTCTTTGACATGTACCGCCTACCTAAACATTGCTGCAGACCATGCCCTCCACCCGCCTCCACCAGCAGGACAATGACCGTCGCAACACTACAAAAACTGCTCAGGAACATGACCAAGAGCTTAAGGTGTTGACCAGACCTCCAAACTCCCCAGGTCCTAATCTGATTGAGCACTGAACACCCCTAAGGCCAAACCCCACAGGAAATGCGCAGGCTAGCTGAGTAAACACATATTTTTACGTTTGATACTATTAGTACATTTCATTGATAACAACTAGAAGTATGAATGCAAGACTTGGAGTATTTTCACCTTCTTCCAGCACTGCAAGCAACACTTTTACCACCAAACCGAGATGTCACAACAACGCCGCCACGCAGTCCGACACCTCATGCAACCAGACAGGTTTGGCAGCCACATCCATCAACACATCAGTGAACATGCCTCGGAGCACAAACACATACTGAACACTTCAACTACAACCTGACGACAAAATTCACATATTTGTACTGTAATTCCAGGTAATTACTACAAGTTCCGGGTTGTGACTTGATCTGTATCACAGGAAAAACTCCAAACGAAAGCCTGTGTATTCAGAATGGCTGCTGTGGCTGTGATCATGCTCCCATTGTAAAACAATATGGCGGATCATTTGCATAGTTAGCAGTGAAAATGATCTCAGTCAGTAGCAGCGTGACCCAACGTCTGTGCATGTCATTGTAATGAGCTCACCAACTGATTTCACTGCAGCAGGAGGAAGTGTCATGTTTTTCCACTTATCTGCTGTAAACACAGGTTAAACAACAGGATCCTTCCTCTGTAAATCTGCTCACTGTGAAAACATGAGTCAGTAAAACACACCTCCACATACAACACATGTTGGAAAACGTCCTTGTTTTGAGAAACATCACAGGGTATTAACAGCAAAACTTAAAAAAGTCCAAATCACAACATAACATCTAACCCATCATAAAACTGAGAGGAAATATACGATTCTGTGATTCTGTGTGACATGGTGACCTAGAAGTCAGGACAGACTCCAGGAGTGATCCTGCAGGCATCCTGCAGCAGCTCCAAACACAGCTCACAAGACTGTGTGTCAATCACCTCCGAGTGGTGGCGGCGATCCAGGCCGGACAGGAAGGAAGCGCAGCTCAATGCCAAACTTCCTGACACCCACACAGACACACAATAGGCTGCCATTGCTGGGAGCCGACCTCTTGGGACAGAGGGTGGCCTGAACGGAGGCAGCGACCTGCTGTGTTCATCTGAGCTGGAAAAATGTGTTTATATATTCTTGTGATGGGTCAGCAAAATGACTTGGTAGTTCCATGTTGGAGCCAAAACAGTTCAATGCTGCCACTGCTAATAAGTTTTCTGTCAAGCATGTTTGGTATCAAAGCTTAAATCATAGTTTATAACTTGCAAAGAGAAAAAGAAATGGTACCATGTTGTTTAGTTTTGCCTGGTTTCAATTCGACTCTCTTTCTTTCTGAAAAGATTTTGAAAGACTTAGTGATTAAAGTAGAGGATTAAAACCTAAAGAATCACATCAGTGCTCGCTCCTTAACTACAAACTATGTACACTATGTATTTATTTTTGGTATTTTTTAAAAATTCTGTAGTTTTACTTGTAGATATTTTAATGTATTTTTCTTGCTGCTCCAGGCATCTATTGACTTCTATTCGTTTATGTACCATACAAACATCAGCAGACTCAGGTTGTAGATTCCATCACAGTAAACATGTTATCTGTCAGAGCTGAACAATTGATCAATTTTAAACTGAAACTGCAATTTCAAACAATGTAATTATCAAATTTCAAAGGTTACAATTTAGGATGTATCATGCACCATGTCTGAGCCACGGTTTATACTGTTGGGTCAATGGTTCTACAAATTCATGCCGCTCTCCTACTGTGACGATCACACTTCTGGTGATACATCAAGCAGGACTGCTCCATCATAAATCGTTCAGCCTTAGTCTGTATGAGTAGAAAAGTTTGCACAGCATTAGCTCACACTAACAACGCAACTGTAACTTGCTTGTTTGCATGCCTAAAGTGACTCTTTAATTATACTTGAACAGTGGCACCATCATAAATTATAGCACAAACTTCACGCAAGTGGAAAAAGTCATGAAGTCAAAAAAGTCTGCAGCATCTTGCTCAATTCTAGTTCTAGAAATGCTAGTCACCAGAAACTAACCAGGTCAGGCCGCAGCAGCATCAGCGCTAATGCAAACCTGCACACAACAGAAATACTTAAAAACTGATCTGTAATTTCTGTTCTAAGGACCAACAGAACATATGAACAGTTAAAAACCAGTTAATCAAGAAAGTGACAAAAGTGTAATTGCTACTGAAAATAATCACTGTCATGCTAAATGCAGTGAATGGGTTAAAACTGCAAAACTGCTGGTGTGGTCCTTTAAAAAGGGAAGTATTAGTTAATCTAACTCTTATTCGTATGTGGTATCAACACCAGCAACGGTTCTAATGCAAACCTCCACAAATCAGAAATTCAACGGTAAACAGGTTCAATACAAATCACAACAAAAAGCGTAACCTTAAGCCTCATTACAATATCTAAAATCTCTCTTATGAAGTCCAACAGACTATAAAAACAGCCCATCAGTTATTCAAGGGAGTGACTGAAAGCTTAACCACTATTTAAAACAATCACTGTCGTGTTAAGTGTAATAAATGGGCGTAAATTGCAGAAACCACTAATGTGTTCCTTTAAAAACAGATTTTAATAACTTAACTCTTATCGTCAGGTGGTACCAACAGCAGCTCTCATGCAAACCTAATCTGAAATTCCTTGGATCACAATAGGAAACAGTCTCATTGCAAATCAGAACTAAAACTCTACAAAAACAGATAACTCCATTTTTGTAGATTTTCAGAAAACTTATTTTTTTTGTTGTTTGCTTGAGATAATATCGTTCAAACTGAAGTTGAGTGGATTAGACGCAGCAGAAATCACATGACAACAATAGAGACAACTTAAGTTTGATCGATATTGTCTCAGGTAGACGATGGGAAAGGGGTATCTGAAGGTTTGTGAAGATGGAGTTATCTGTTTTTGTAAATGAACTCTTCAATTTCTCTTATAAAGGCCGTCAAACCAACAGTCAATCAAGAAAGAGTCCTGTTAGGTGTAAGTGTAGTAAATGGACTAAAACTGAGAAAAACACTGATGTGGTCCTTTAAAAGAGAAGCTTTTGTAAACCTGACTCTTACTGTCATGTGATAACAACACCAACAACACTTCAAATGAAAAAATCTGTCATCTTTAACCAGAAGGTTAAAGGAAGAATCTCTGCCGTGTAAGTGTAGTAAATGGGTTTAAATCTGAAAACCACTGGTGTGGTCCTTTAAAAACACATTTTAGAGACCTAACTCTTATCGTCTTATCGGTACCAGCAGCAGCTCTAATGCAAACCTAATCTGGAATTCCTTGGATCACAATAGCAAATCAGAACTAAAAGCCTATGACTATGAAGCTAACTTTAAAATCTGCAGTTTGTCTTATGAAGGCCATCAGATGAACAGTCAATCAAGAAAGAGTCCTGTTAGGTGGAAGTGTAGTAAATAGACTGAAATTGCAAAACCACTGGTGTGCGCCTTTAAAAGAGAACCTTCTACAACCCTTACTCTTACAGTCAAGTGACACCAACATCTTCACAGAAATTCCTTGGACCACAATAGTAAACCGACTGACTGCAAACCAGAACTAAAAGCTTGAAGCTGAGTATAATGTCTGTAGTAAGGAGCAGCAGACTAGACTGATGTGCTGAGGAGACATATGCAGAGCTGTGAGGAGGCTTCCTGTGTGACAGAAGGCTCAAAGACGAGGAGGTGTGTGACTCCTCTGTGCCTCTCACAGCATCAGGAAGCAGCTCTACCATCAAAATGCGCCTCATTATCACACAAAGCAGACCTCAGACTGATCCGTGAGTCTCTGCTCGGTGTCTCCTGCAGATCTGTGAGCTTTGGGCAGCGGCAGCAGCAGCAGCAGCCGCAGCTTCACCCTGGGTAACATGTGATGACCAGGCAGGCGCAGACACTCACTTTATGCAGGGACTCCGCAGGCAGCTGAGACGCCTTGAACAGCTCCGCCACTTTGCCGGACGACAGTTTTCCTGAAGTGTCCGCCTGGCACAGACCGTGGAGACCTGAGTAATACCTCTGCTCGTGTTCGTTCAGGGGGATGAAACTCCCCGCGGACGCCGCACCGGATTCCTGATCCATTCCCGGGGCTGACGCATGGAGGATCCGCCGGAGAACAAGCAAACAGATCAATACATTGCTTGGCCCGGACGCCGGCTCCTGTTTCCAGCCGGAGAAGGAGGAGGAGGAGGAGAGGAAGAGGAAGGTGGGAGGGTTTGGCAGGTGGTGGTTCGGCTTCACCTCCTCTGAACAGTGATCCCTGTGCAGACAGACTGCTGATCGGCTCGTCCACTCCTACCGCCTATTGTGGCTGATTGTAGCAGCACCGCCGTCCGCCTGCAGGGGGCGACAGAGCAGCTGCTGTCTTATCCAGCCCATAATAACGGAATCAATTAAATGCTGTTTTATTACCGGTTATTGTGCCGTCTGTTGTACTGCATCAGATTATATGACGTCTGTGCAGTGTTTAAAAAGCAATAAAGTCTGTGAATAAACGATTAAAAATTAATCTGTGTCACTTTAAAAAACTACTGTATTTCCCTCAATGTACCTTAAAAATAACAAAAAATAATGATAATAATCTTTTTAATTTCTATGGCACCTTTAAAAATGGGCTCACAAGGTGCTTCACAAACATTTAAAAATAGGAAACATTAGAAAATAAAACATTAAAAAAAAAAAAGATAAAGCAATAGATAAAATTCTAAAAAAAAAAAATCCAAGCCCACTTTTTCACTTCAAATTGTTGATCCATGTTCTTAACACACAGTTTATGCCAGATATTGAAAGCTTAGGTTATTCTGGGGGAAAAGGGGACAAAAAAAAAATCACTCATAGTATGATTTATAACTCTTTTATAGCCAAAATATCAAAACAACAAAAAAAAAAGGATATAATAATATCAATATGTAAA
>NW_007577761.1:110726-150380 GCF_000690725.1 Stegastes partitus
AGTTGGTAGCACTGTTGCCTCGCAGCAAGAAGGTTGCCGGTTTGCGTCCCAGTGGGGGCACCAGAATCTTTCTGCGTGGAGTTTGCATGTTCTCCCCATGCAGCGCAGGTTCTCTCCAGGTTCTCTGGCTTCCTCTCACAAGGTCCAAAAACATGTTGAGGTTAATTGGAGATTCTAAATTGTCTGTAGGTGTGAATGTGAGTGTGCTTGGTTGTCTGTCTCTAAGTGTAGCCCTGCGATGGACTGGTGACCTGTCCAGGGTGTCCCCTGCCTTCGCCCTAAGTCAGCTGAGATAGGCTCCAGCCCCCCTGCAACCCTAGTGAGGGTTAAGCGGTGCATAGGTAATGGATGGATGAATGGATATCAATATGTAAATACAAGTATAATTTTTTAAGTTATTCTATTTGGACATCAGATGGCCAGACAGATGCAGGCATTGAGGAGTTACTCAGGGATTAGAAAAGTGGAAACTGTTTCCATTTGTGTAATAAAAGGGCTGCCAAATTTCATTCAATTTAAAAGAGATGATTTATAAAGTAAATGTTCAGGGATGGCATAGCGAAGAGTGTCTTTAAAAGGGAATAAATTGGAGAGGGAGATCACTTCCACTTTAGCTCTGATGAAACGCCTCCAACATAGATGAGAAATGCCACAAAGTTGCACTGATGACTTAATATTGCTTCTGAACTTCTTCACAGGGTTGTAGCTGCAGTAGGTTTGCACTGCATATTCCAAGTGTCTGAGATTGTTGACAAAATGTCAGACCCAAAACCCTATGTGGATGTTTTTCATGCAACTTTTAGATCAACTCAAAGTGATGATTTAAATATTTACACCCTATGCAGCGATTTATCAAACCATCATGTTGTGTGATACTGTTTGTATTGTATTAAGAGCAAAGAAAGATAGTTGAAAAATACTGATTTAACATAGTGTACAAGGGAAATCATGTGTCTCATTTTAAGGCAACAGCATAAACCTCCTGGCTTTCTCTTATGTTTGAAATTATTATGACTTAAAATCTGAAGGTTTAATGGAAGACAAAATGAGGAAATGTTAGAACATGTTGACCCAACAATACATTCAGAACAGATCCATTATTAGGTGCAATTTTCAGTTATTTTTTGTTGAAAATGTAGCTCTAGCGTGCTCTTGTGATTTAGTATTGCTCATCGGTATAATGATCTGAAGCAGTAGAAGCTTATATCGTCTAACTTTTTGTCCTTGGCTTGGGTCAATCGCCAACATCCTGCATGCCTCATCGCAGACCTGTAGTACAGCCGGTTTGTAACCAAGCTTGCAACTTTGAAGCTGTCACATTAGAAATGAATCTTTGTTTTACATTCTGAGCAGTAATCTGTGAGACCAGTAATCTGAACTTTATGTGTGAAATCAGCAGAGTACCAATTTAAGAAGTCTAAAATTAAAATCTAAAGGCTCATGGTTATGCTGTCTCTGAATGAAAGGATATACAGTGATAAGAATATCCAAGGCTTCACAGTTTGTCTTCATTGTGCTTCTGCTGCCATCATCTGTTCAGGAAAAATACCTGCAGTCAAAGTTCAACACCAAAAGCAACTTGTGTAAATCTAGCACAGACTGAAGTGCAATCAAGCTCAGTTAAATTCACGTATAAAAAAAAAAAAATCCCACTAAGATTGTGAAATCAACAACATACCTAAAGTTACAAGTGCTTCTTTTTAAATCTCAATTAAGATGTTCTGTTTCTCTCAATACTGAAATTCTTGTCACATTTGCGTAAACAAGGAGACTTATAATCTGGATTTAGGAGTAAATATCAGGTTTATAACTGGAACTTTAACTGGGCGTGTACTGCAGTGTAAACCTCAGCCGTGTGTTTCCTTATGTTTCATCATAGGTGTTGTCTGGTTTATGGAAAAACACTCTGCATTTTATGGTAGCAAAAGATCGTTTATTGTGGGCCAAATGCACGATTTAATGTGGTCAGCTGAGGCCTGGATGGATACAATAGATAGCATGCTAGATACAATCCACTATCGAGCGTGAGAGGCCTAAAAAGCAAACTTGGCAGCAGACTTTGCTTGCCTTGTGTCAATTTAGTTTCTTATAAATGGCTGGACCAGGCATACTTCACTCTCTAGTGGTTGAACAATTAACCAAATAGCTGTCAAGGCAGAATGAATGATTAACTTTAAATATACTTAAATATTTTTCTGGAAAATAACAGAGTAAGAACACAGAGTACGGACATTACAGCACAACTTGTAATTAAAGAAACTGCTCGACATGTACAAGTGTTGGGCTGCTTCTCATGAGGAATGCAACATGTTGTTCTTATCTTATTTAGTCAGCAGATATGGTCAGATGCTTTACTCTGTTCCACAGATTGTGTGTTTTCATGCCACAGAAAAGGGCAAAATGTTATTACTTATTATTAAAGTGTGTAGGACGCTGGACTGGTAGGTCACACTGTGCTGAGTAAACAGCCTGAGCCGCTGTGTTTTCCTCCCGGAGGTCTGCCTCTCTGGCATTAGCAGACCTATCTGGTTCCTTTAGGAAGCTTGAACAAACAGGAGCACTTTAACTGCAGCGCCCACTTTACAGCCTCTATGCTGTACATCAGCCGCCATTTTTATTTCTCTGTTTTTTTTTTTTTTTTCCTAAAGAGGGCGGATTAGTTCAGGTGTGTCCCGGCTTAACCATTAAACACAAATTTTATGCAGCTGAACTTTCGTCTGCTGACCTCTTCAAATCACTGAACACTGGGACTTTCAGCTGAGCTTTGACAAAACACTGTCATTGTGCTCTTTGTTGCTTGGGGGAAATGTTGGATAAGATCTTGTTCCTACTTTGTTTGGCGGCTGCTCTGGCGGACCAGCGCTGTATGCCAGGTAAGAGACCTCTTAGAATGTGGATTTTGGTTAAATATTTTAAATATTAACATTCTCTCACACAATGTACACACAGGTGTTGTTGTTGTACGACCACCAGTTCAATAGCGTGTCCTTATTGCCCCACCAGTCAGCGTGGAATTCAGCTTCTAATCTCTTTTAGTCAGATTAGACACATAATTCAGATGTTTGCCTCACAGCAAGGGGTTTCATTACATATCAGCAATGATCCCAAAACGTGCGCTCAACTATGGTTACACTATGAGGAAACAGAATAGAAAATGTAGCCCGATGAAGCTTGAAATGACGTTGACTTTACCTAACAGTGCTTGAGCTTTGATTTATTCGTCAGGACAAACTGGACACACTGCAGCTACATTATTTATTGAAAGCTTAGGACAGAAATGTTTGGCACGTAGAGGAGATTTTAATATGCTTTATCTTTATAGGGGCTCCACAAGGCTTCCATGTTCGTCTCAGCATCAAAACTGCTCTTGGAGATGAAGCTGTATGTGCATGTTTACTATGTTATATACAGCTTGTATTTCAAAATATCACATATATTAATAGTAATGTATTTAATATTGTCCACAATTCTCTTAAAACTGCTCACTGTGAGGACATGTGGTGGTTATTTAAAGGTCTTTAGTGATCTGATGTTGTTAATGTTGCAGTACGTCTGGAATGAAAATGAAATGTTCCTTTTCCGAGCGTCTCTGGCTTTTGCCATGAGGAATCACATGGGAGGACAGCAGTTTGAGTGAGATTTATTTATTTTTTTAATATATTTGCTGTTAAGTGTTTCATGGAATAAGCCTCAACTTGTAAAAACATAACGAGATCTGTGACTCCTGGTTTATGAACGTGACGTGGTCTTTATTGTCTTGTGGAACTTTACCAGAGTGTCAAACATCATCGTGTGCAATGAGACCGAGAGAGTTTCCTTCTGGTTCGTCGTGACGTCGCCGTTGGACACTTCACAGCTTATTGATCAAGAAAACGTGGAGGTTGCCGTGAGGTAGTCACATGACACAGAGACACTGTAGCTCTAGTTGAAAATATTCATTATCAATATTACATTATTTTCTCCGGAGAGGTCAGAGGTCACATTTAACTTGACTTTCAGAGTCAATGTTGCAATTTTATTGTTTTTAAGTGCTGTCCTTATCAATGAGGAGTCATTTCTTTTTTCTTTTTTTCTTTTTTATTGTGGACATTGAGAAAAATTGTTCTAACAAACCAAAAGCACTCAGTTACATAACATCATTTTTACATTCAGATGAATTTAAGCCAAACTGTTGTGATTTTGACCTCATTTGCTAAGCTAAAGTGAAACTCATTTTGTTAAACAATGAGTTGTGGGAAAGGGTAAATACTAAACCCTAGTTTACCAGGATTATAAACAGACACGGCTCATAAAGTTGGTACACTTTTACATCAATGTTAGGAATTAGGAATTCAACTTGAAGAAGAATATGATCATGTAAATTCGTTACTTTGCTAACATTAGCAACCGTAAGCTTAAACCACACCAAGTTAGACCATATCCAACAAATCCAAAGTTTTTTGGGGGGTCTCTTTGAGCAACCACCCTGAATAAGGGTGAATGAGGGTCTGAAGAAGGAGAGTGGGGGAGTTTAGCTAACATTAGCTATAGCCACCATAACCTCAAACCAGACCAAGAGAAACGAGTCTGGTGTGACCAAATGTGTGTTGTTATGGTAATGAATCCAACTTATCATTTTTTAATAACAAGATGCTAATGTGAATGTGGTCAACATCCTACAGTAAAGGTGTGTAAATGTGTATTTATTATTGTTATTATTATTATTACTATTGTTATTATTATTATCATTAGGCCAACAAGAGCCACCATAAGCCAACACTGTTGCATGTACGGCCACAGTAGCAAAACACTGGAGTGTGTGTAAGTAAGCACGAGTTAGGGTTAGTTACTGTGTTGTATTCGTTGCCTGTGGATCCAACTTCACTTGGATTTGAAAGCCGTTCATTTACCAGCATTCTCATTTAAATTTCAACATTCAACACTTCAGCTGACCAGTAATATTGAAACAGATGTCGATACATTTTCATTGAAAAGTGAAGTTTGTTGTTTGTTTTTTTTGTAGTAACCTCTTGTAAGAAACAGAGGTAGAACTTTGGCAGTAACCTAAAGTGGAACAGTTGAGGTTTGATCAGTATATGTAATGTAGGCTTTATTATTACAAGTATGTCTACAATAGCTAATAAGCAACAATATTAGTTATGCAGGTCAGCCTTTGTTGCAACTCTCATTTACTTCACCAGTTTTTGGCCTTGCTGTACAGTAAGCTCAAATAATGTGTCCAGCCTGACGTCTTACCTTTGGAGATTTTCCAGGTTAAAGTGACTCCAGGAGATGGTCAGGGAGGCCTTGGACACTGTAGATCTCCCCAGATTCTGACACAACTTGACCAGCCTGCTGATTTTATTGGAGAAGAGAGGCGGTCTTGAAGTGATGTTGCGCTGTATAGAAACTAAACCTGGCTTTCAAGTAAAGCAAAAGGAAGATTTCTAGTGTAGACTTTGTAACACACATTTTGCGATGCATCTGGACACATAATCAGGGATAATATCAGGTGTTACAAGTGTGATCTGTCAACAATTAAACCTCATCTTGGCAATACTCCTACTAGTACTACTACTACTATTACAACTACTACCATTGTGTTGACAGCAATTTAGATTAGCTGTGAAAGATAAAAGAAATAAATATTAAGATAAATTAAATGAAGAACATAAAGTAAAGTAAATAAATGAATAAGGATAATGGAGTGTGAGTGTTGCATGTATGGACACATAGTTAGGTTCTTAAGAAAGAAAAAGAAAGAAGGGAGAAAACTATTTAAGACATTTAAAAAAATAACAATAAGCAACAGTGGGTATTGGTAAAACTATATGACCACTACTTCTTATCCACAGCCACATTTAGGCAACTTCTGCTGCTTTAGTGACCAACCTAACAGCCCAGCATGGTATAGGCCCTGCAGACGGACTGGCCCGCTGCATACCTGCTTGATGCATTCACTTTGTTTTGTCACAAACTTATCATACTTCCCTTTATCTAATCTCCAGAAGGACAAACTTCTTGTAGGCCTTGAAGCGCAGCCCCACATCTGGCCTGTAACAATGACATTCTTTCAGCACTTCAAGTTGCTTCCTCGGGTTCACCTTCCAGTTGTGAACGTCACTAAAAAAGTACTCAGAGATCCACTGGAGGAGCCGCTGTAGAAAAAGTTGCCAATAAAAATGTTCCTGATCAAGATATGCCATGATACAAAATATGCAGCAAAATGTGACTTACAATCGATAAATGTTGACCTGAAACTAGTCAGAATTCACAAGAGTATGGCAAATGGTGTTGCAAATATAACTGACTAAAGGCTGTTAAAGTTGTAAAATGTGAACGTAAGGGAAACTTAATGGGTCTGTGTATCTGCCAGGTCTTGTTTGTTTCAGGAAATCTGATCACTAATTAACTTGTCCTGACCAATCAGTGGTGCTAGTTGAGGCTTTGTTTGCTTTTTCCAATTCATTGTCTTTACAAATGTATAACTTGGTTTATATCATCATGTTTCTAGGGTTCTACCAGCGGGGTTTTCCCCAGAATAATTATTTCAAATCCACCCTTGCTCTTTTCTCCAATAGAAAGTCCAGGAATCGCATCAACGGCGCCTTCCTGCTGAATGATAAGACTCTGGAGTTCATCGGCATCCTTCCCACCCTGGCAGCACCGTTCATCCCTGCCACCCCTCCGTGGCTCATTGCTTTCGGGGTGGTCATGGGTGCCGTTGGCGCTGGCATCATCATCATGCTCGTTTCCTCTGTGGTTCAAAGGAAACGGTGAGTAGATGATGGCAGACGGTTTCATTTATCTCAATGAAAGTGCGACAGCTGAGGCTGATCGGTCTCGTTTCTCCTTCCAGCAAGGCGAATGAGAAAACACGTGACGAGGACAATGATGAAGAGACTCGAGTGAAAACGGTGGAAAACGGCGCTGCACGTGACGGTGTTTACAACATGTCATTCTCAGAAGATGAACGATTCACAGAAATGTAAACCACTCCTAACACCAACACTTCCTTGTAAGCAATATAGTGAGGGAAAAAGTTATCAAGCAGCTCCATGTGGAATTTTGTTGCACTGTAATGTTTAGATCTGTGTGCGAAATCATGTGATTTTAGTTACAGATACTAATTTAAAGAATTTATGATTTAATAAGTCAATGATTTTATTTTAGAGGTCATCTGCTGAACATTTCAATACCGCCATGACGATCTGCCTTTAAAAAGAAACCAATTCCTGTCATTTTTTGAAGCCGCTATTTTCATTTCACAAATAAATGTGAACGCTTCTGGTGTTGAGAGACGGGAACTAAAGATCTCTGTGTGACAGGGCAAGTGTGTGGATATTTTGCGCTCTTTCAAAGGAAATCCGGTAACTTTGCTAACCATTTACAAGCAAGAAAGACGATAACCTTGCAGCCTGCTATTGTGTATTTCATAAAATGCTGTGTCAGAATACTCACAGATTTCCTTATCTGTACTCAGTGTTGGTGCAAACTTCTAGAAATACGTCTGAACAAAGGTGAAACAGCGGTCACCTTAAAGTGCAATGCTCTACTGCCTCCTGCCGTCCATTTGGGGTGAAGTGACAGGTCATTTCCCCCTACACTGGTTTCACATGAATTGTCCTTTTTTCACAGATGTTTAAAGAAACACGTCACATGTTCCCAGGCAGCAATTTAGTTTAGTGTTACCGACTGTTTATCCCTTTATGATCCCATGAATTGAAGTCAGGTATTAGTTTTGACTCATTTAACTAAAAAGTGATTTCTTCTCTTTGTTATTAAAAAAAATGGAACTGGACAATTCGATGTTTTATTCCTGATCTCATGTCACCGCTTTATATACTTATTCAACCATTTATGGGTGCTGAAAAACATCAGTTTGTAGAAAAATTGTACAAAAATTCCTGGAACCAGGAGGAGTATCTGACAATATGAAATAGATATGACTCTACAGAACTGACACGGACACATTAATCATGATAAATGGTACTTATCAGTCTCTGGTCCTAGTACAACAAATCGGTGCAGAATGAGCTCAAGCAGATGCACTCCAATTTAAAGGATAATTCCAGTTTAGCTCTGCCTGGTGTATTTCCCATTAACATTACTGTTGTGACTCTGTTGTTCATGCCAACTTTGTTGGTTTTTGTTTTAAATAAAATAGCCGCCTGGAATGGCAAAATGGAAAATGTGCTAAGGAGTGAGGATGTGTGAGGAGGCTCGTCGGTGGAAATTAAGAGCTAAACCTCTGAAAACTGGTGGTCTTCCTGTACTCACGGCACTGAGAAGGAAAACTGTTGCTGCAAAAAGTGAAACCTGTTGATGCCTGTTTTGGAAAATGTCCACAGATGAGAGTAATATCCCACCGGCAGAACTATGACGAATGACTTTAATAAACACTGCCATCCTGGAGACGGTGTTTCACCTCCTAAAAATCAACTGCGAAAAAAGACCAAGACTGTAAGCAAGACATTAAATGGAAAGCTATCCACAACCTCACTCATGTCAACAAATCAATATGAGTGGATAAATATTCAGGGTGAACAAGCCAGTTGGCAAATCAGATCAGCACTGCACTTAGCAAAAGACAAATTCAACAACAAACATGAACATGAAATGATTTGCATAAAAAACGCATCTTTTGGAAAGCTGGAGCAAGATCAGGCTTTCTGCTCCAAGAAATGTTGCTTTGTGTAACTCCTTCTAAGCCACGTATTATCTCGACAACGAAGGTGGAGGATGCAATGTTCGTGTGTCCCCACAATAGCCACAACACTGGGAAACGATCCTTTAAACTCAAACGGAGTCATAACTCTAACTATGCACTCAAAGCAAACAAGCCAAATGAAAATATTGATTGCAGAATTTATGGAAAAATGAACAAAACAATGCTGTTTACAGAATATCACGGCCATTTAAACCAAGAGCACTTTTTCCCCCACAACCTTACTGTAGTTCTGAAAGCTCTCCAGTGCAGAACAAAAAGAGCTTCTGTAGATTAACTACAAAGACCTGCTCGTCTGTTCTGTTTCTCAAAAATGACATCCACATTTTCTCATTGCTATGACCTGAACAGCACCATCTTTATGACATACATAGGTATCGATTCATTCATTTAATTTTTTTTTTTACATTTTCATCGTGTAAAACAAAATCTCCAGGATGAGATAAAGTTGAAGGCCTCATAACTTTGTCTATTTTTGACCTCTAACCCCCAATAATTTTCGCTCTTAGCTTCACCAGTTGAAGCCCACTACATGGATTTTGGCTTTAAAGAAAACCTAAAATTACACCTTGTTACGAACTATTTGTTGTGACTTTTTTTCAACACAGCGCTTCAACGACGGCACAGATGCAATCCATATGTTTAACTTTAGGTGGCACCATCGTACTGTCAGCCTCTGCCTCAACAAACACCGACGTCCTCCATTCACAGCACTTTTCTTAGCACTCTTTAAAGTGTGCTTCAATGGCAATGTACCTTTAAAACATTTGAATTTCAAACATATGTTAATTTACTGTTATTTTATTTTTGTCTGACTAATTTTGAAGTGATAGTACAGATCGACTCTCACGCTCTCATCTATATTTAGTTCCTTGTTAGATTAAATGTGTTCCTGTGATCTGCGAAGAAACTTGTCATTTGCACAATATTTTGCTATGCTCTCCTAGAACTGGCAGTAATATGTCAAAAGATATGCGGATAATATGCAGCGTGATGACTGGTTATCATTTGGCCCCAGTCCCTTTTTACTCTGCATTTCATTTTCTTGCCTGAGGAGTCCACTCTCTCTTTTACAGCTCATTTTTCTTGTCAGGACGCCAAAGATTTTCTGTCAAATTTAGTTCAAAAGCATTCCAATCTTACTAGAACGCAGCGGATTAAGACCTGAATTCCCACCGTAGAGGAATACAGGAAGTGGGAATAATTGCACAGAGTCAAATACGTTTTATCATATTATTGAAATAATGTCATTATTTTAATAACTCATCCTGATACCTTGTGAATAACAAATGAGTTTTGAAATAGCTATATAAATGAGTCATTTTCAAATGACAGATTGCCCGAAAAACATTACGCAATCTTGAAGTAAATGATTATTTTGCTGTTGTCTGTCTTCAGGGTTCATCACAAGAACAATGTGTGTGTGTGTGTGTGTGTGTGTGTCTGCTGCTTCACATAATGGCTTTTGCCTAATTTTGTCCCTTTAAAAGGTGGAAGATAAGTAAGCCTCTGGAGATAATTCTAGACGAGCAAACACAAGAGTGAATTATAAATAATCTTGTGTGGGTGAAATTACGGGGAACATTGTATAGCGTGCGCTTGTGTCTGCAACAGTTTAATAACTGGGGATCAGACACTTAATTTCCTGTGTGATTAATATCCAGCTCCCAAAAAAACTCTCGCCCAATAACCACGAAAGCCGAGGTTGATGTTTATCTACATATGGACATTATTTACTGTACTCTCACAACAGTACACAAGTCTTTGACAGTGACAGTCTAATCATTTCTAACTGTGCAAATTGCATAGTGAGCAGGTTTTTCTACTGTAACAGTGAATAAATGCAGGTCTGTGTCTCTCTGTGGAGCTACATGGTATAAATGTATACAATGAGACTCCTTTGAGAGGCTCTGTGAACACATGGCAGTGTAGGCCTGCATCATGTACGCTCGTGTAGGTTTTAAAATTCTCCAATTCAGATGCAAATGCATTCAAATTCAAAGGATCTTCTAGTGAGTGTGCCCCTATTAAACTATTAATATTAAATATCACAATTCAAGTCAATATTTGATGAGGCCTATTTTCGAACAATGCAGCTTTCAGGGCTTCAGAATCAATATTTTAAAAAAAGTTAATTTTTCATAACTTTAGCTTTGAAAGCCCAAGTGCATTATTAATATCAGTTACAACAGAAGTGTGAAAAGTGACAGGTTCCATATGCATTTTCTAAACACAGTGGAGGTGAAAACTATACGCCGTGCACTGATTGCACCACAAATCTTCACTATACTGGCAGCCTCCTGGATTTTTCCTGGCAGGGGGCAAAAACAAGACGATTTCTGTCAAACGCTGTGTGTTCTCCCACCCCTGCTGTGTTTAAAATCCATCACTGTCGGGGGATGTTCTCCTCTCTCAAACTTTTCTTTTATTGCAGTCTAGAAATCCCATCTCTGCTGTTCTTTCTCTTTGTCCTCACTTTGTTTATGAGTCTCACTGAGAGTAGCCTCTGCCGTTACGCCTCCCTCAGTCGCTTCTCCTCCACCACCACCACCACCACCACCACCTCCTCCTTCCTTCTCCTTCTCCCGGTCTCGGATGATCTCTACGAGCCTCTGAAACTTCTGGTTTAACTCCTCCATCCCTCCCACCACTCTCATGTCGTCCTTCTCCCCGTCGCTCTCCAGCGAGCTCAGTGACTCGGCCCTCGAATCGCGGCCCTCAAACTCATAAGTCTGCAGCGAGTCGTAGGGCGGCTGAGAGAGGTCAAAGGTGACCTGATCCAGACGGATGTTCAGGAGCTCTTCCATCCGGAGAGGCTGCGGGGCGGCTGCTTCTGTTCTCCCAGGCTCCGCCCCGCACGCCCAGCCTCTGCCATTGCTGAACATCCCCCCAGGTAAGGGCAAAGACGGCGAGGTCAAATCCTTTCTCTGGAGTCTGCACATGTTCAGTAGCTGCAGCCCCGTTGGGTACAACCCGCCGCCGCTAGTCCCGTTCATACACGTCCCTCTGCTGTTCGGATTCAGCGAGCCCACAATGCTGTACGTGTCTCCTTTCAGGTAAACGGGAGGGTTTCCGCAGCTCGTCTGACTGCCATTTGAATAATTTCGCTCTGAAACGGAGGGAATGGAGGAATCAGTATCAATGTCATCCACCGTGCAGCTGGTGGCTCCAGTGCTGATCTGAGTCTGGGATGACCCCGGTCGGCCCTCTTGCTGGTTTGATGAGAAGCTGGTGCGACTTTGGCATGAAGACTCATTGGGGTCGGAGTAGGTCAGATCCGCGGCGATGTCGGCTGGTGTCGACTCCGTTTCTGTGGGGTTTATCTGTAAGAGAAGACGGGCGAAGTAAGAAGATTTTAGAAGACCTGGGGAGATAATGGTGTGGAAGGTAAAAGAGGCTGAAATCATTTCTTTTTTAAAAAGATGATCGTGCAAGTTGATCACCATTAAATGCTTAATGCTGAAATTTAAATACCATTGAAGTGATTACTGAAGTCAGGCTATCCATCTGAATTTATGTGGTTTAGGTTGGACATTATCAAGTTTTGCGATTTCAAAACCTTTTTGAGAGGCATGTGTGTGATAAATCATGCTTCTTATTGCTTATCTAAACTACTTCTTGATTTATGTGACTAACAGAACTTAATCCGATTCAACAGTAGATTCCATTATGACCCAATTTTGTAAGCTTGGTAGACTGGATGTTTAAGTTCTGAAGTTAAGTCTTGAATTTCTGTTTTTAATTATATTTGAAGTTTTGGTTAGTCCCTGATAAATCCAGAATAATAAAAAGTGCTTTCTGATACAATATGGACACCAAATCTCAATAAATGTTGAATCTAACCATTCAGCTTTGAGCATCCAGATATTTTGACCTAATGTGATTTTTATATTTAGCTCTCCGAACATCGTACATATATATATTTTCTGCTGACTTCTTGGATTTGTAAACAAACAAACAGAAATAAAAAGATCAAATTCCAAAGTCACATAAATATATATGCACACATATTTAAAGTGCAACATTAAATGACTGAAAACTTTTTTTTAATACTACTGAAGCATCTGTATTGACAATGAATGATGAGATTCTACACATTTTGCACACAGATTTTTGTCTGTGTTTTTCTCTGGTTTAAAGAGGCCGAGACTTTGTTAGAAAAAGCTGATGTCAGTTGCCACCATTTGAATCACAATCTGATAAAGGAAGCAGATTTAACATGAAGCAGATTAGCTCCTTTTTAAAATTGCTGCATATTTGATCCTAAATATTTCAGCCTGAGATTTTATCTTCAATTGTGAGTTGTAATACCATTTCACAGTAGGTATTCACTTGCTTATGAGATTGAAATACTCGCGCCCTTCCTTCAGTATAGTCATTAGATTTTTCTCTCTGTCTTTCTCGCTGTTGTCTGACCTTGGCCTGGTCTTCATTCTCTTTGGTGCCAGCTGCGTTTGTTTCACTTCCCTCAGATCTGTCTGCAGATTTGCTCTTCGCCAGCATGTGTTCTGATTCGAAACTTCCAGGGCTCATCTCAGGGGAGCGCAGAAGAGGCTCAAAGGTGCTTTGGTTCTGGATGACGAGGGAATTGCCGAAGTGACCTCCGGCGAGCCCGTGGGTCAGCTGGGTTAGCTGCAGCCCTGCCTCGAGTGGCCCGCCTGGATAATCTCTGAGAACAGGCAGTGTGTGGATGCCATAGCAAAGGCGTCCGTAGAGCGGAGCAGAGCCTGGGCGCTGCTGAGGGTCTAGGCCGGGGCGCGTGTGACGACTCCAGCTGTACGTCCTGGCCCTTGGCGGATTCTGCTGGGTGTACCATCTGTGCCAAGAGATAAATGTCAGAGAAGCACACGGTCATACACAAACACGCACACACTCCCACAAGCCACCATGGCAAGGATAAACTTTGTTTTTTTATTTATTTTTTTATTTTATTTTTGGGAACAGCTCACATGTTTCTGTTGTTATGCATGTGCTGTATTCTGTGCATGCTCTGCAGCGCTGTAATGTCAAAAGCTGCGGTGTCGGCCTCCCCTCCCCCCTCGTCATCATAGGATATGATGTTCTCCCTGACATCATCCTCCTCAAAGGGTGAGTGGGAGTCTCGTTTCTGATGGCGCAGTGACAGTGAGAGTGCACACACCACTAAAGGACAAAAAAAAAAAAATAAGGGACACGAGACCACACACTCTTTAGATGTTGCAGAGGGAACCTGACAAAACTGCTTAGTGTCTTTCAAAGAGTCACAAACAACATATTCACAGAGAAGAGACCAAACCTACCCAGCAGAGTGGTGACACAGGCCAGCATGGCCAGCAAGGTGACCAAACTGAATATGAGGGATGGAGAGGCGGACGGAACGGGCAGACAAACCATGTGCCTCTCCCATCTCCTGTCCCTCTGTCGGCCCCTGTCCTCCGTCTGCATTCCCCCCCGCAGACAGGGACAAATGGTCACAGTGACTGTGCCAGTGTTGGTCAGACCTGAGGCCCCGTCGCGCAGCACAACTGGCACATAGAGGGTGAGTAAAGATGAAGAGAAGCCAGGGAGAGGCTCCAAGGCTGACTGGAGCACCAGGCTGGCTGTCACACCTGATAACGTGGCAAAGAAATCACACATCAAACACGGTCAGTGCACAACAAGCATGTACCAGTTTTGGCCGGTGCCGAGTTTCTGGGTTCTGCGTGAAATTACAAAAAAGCAAAAAAACAGAACCACGCCAACCTCCGGTTTCCCTGATGGTGAGGTTAACGGCAGAGCTGGACTCAGGCGGGATGCTGAAGTGGACCGGGGCGTCCTGCCCTCCTTGGTCCTTGTCGATGGCTCGTAGAACCTGAACTACCTGCAAACAAAAATGCTCTATGTGAGTAATAACCACAGATAAGAACCTCTGGAAGTTTTCTATTCCTTTTTCTGACAACTAAATTATTGAAACTCACCCATTCTGTCCAATTAGAATCCCTTGTTGATATGCAACATGTGATCAAAGGTTTGCTAGCAGTTTTATATTATTCATTGTTGTTACCTTTGCAGCGAAAGCCATACAGTGAATTTACATACTGCAATTACTTCTCTATAGAGCAGGTGTCATTGTCAGTGGCGGGTTCTGTCACAAGGGATTTACGGGAGAGAATAAAGCGTGTGCTGCAGTGTTTCTAATTTTACATCAGTTAGTGTAACGTTTTAAGTTACTGCAGATGCAAACCCTTAACTGCAAACAGTAGCTTGTGCTTTATAATAAAATGTATTTTATTTTAATGCTCTGATTTTATTTGCTCCACTGCAGTTCAGAAAGGTTTTAAATTGTGTGCTATCCATATAAAACACTTCAACAACTTTGTGTTGAAAACTCCTGTATAAATCCAGTTTATTATTGTTATTATTATTATAATTATTATTACTACTGTAAACGTATTCAACTGGTGAAACATGGGGAGGCTGTAATTGTGAAGTAGTCACAAAAAACACAGACTGACCGCTCATTGATCATTTTTCTGACAGGCTTTAAAAATGCACAGCATGAAATTAGATCACGGCTGCATTTGTTTGTTTAGCGACCTTTGTTTATTGAAATGATCCTTCACTTGGTGTTCCCATGGTTACCATAGATTTAACCAAATCAACCAGAACTGAGTTGTCAAGATTTACTACCTTAAAGTCACACAAATTTGGGTGTTTTCAATTCAGTGTAACAGGCAGCATAGCTTATTTTTGATGCTGTTATCTTTAAAGGAATAACGCCTGAGGAATACTAATCTGACATTTTATTTAACCTGCAAGTCCCTTGAAATAAAACTGTGTTTTGATGGAGAACTGGCCGAGAAGTTACAAAGAATGATAAAATCAAGCATGACAACAATAAACATGCAACAAAAGCAAAGCACATTACAACAATCAAGGGACTAAAGATATACAAAATAAAATCCAGCTTCGAAATAGCAATTGCACTTTTCAGCTCTTTTTATCAGAGCTTTGAACTCTCCCAGGGAGACAAAATCATTAAGCTGTAGTGTGTTTTGAAGGTTATTCGAGGACCAGGGCGCAAAATAATAATTGGTAGTAAAAACACAAGTAAACCATGATGAGTTGGTGTTGTGTCCACTCTACTTTAAAAACAGAGAACCACAATAAATTCAAGTCAACAGCGAAAACGGGAAAAATTCTACAGGTTATCAGAAACAGCCTCTTGCAGAAGCTGGAGACAGAACGGATGAAAAACAAGAGCACAGTCTGAAGTTAAATGTAATATCAGGCAAAAACAAAACAAGAACGGACCTGACCGGGGGCACTGGAGTCACATACTGATGTTGTGTATTGCCTGTCCAACTCTGGCGCATTGTCATTCTGGTCTAGTGTCTCTATGGCAACCACAACCCTTGACACAAGATTTGGATTGTCTGAAAGAAAAGGAAAGCGACACTAATGTTGAAATGATCAGAGAATTTCAAACCATTTTCGCTGCACACTTTGTATCCCCTACTGTAGGCAGTGCTCTCAGTGAAATATGACTTTGGTGAGCTCTGTTGCTCATAGCGCCTGAGGGCAGAGGGGCTGACATACCCCTCTGTGTGGCGATGACAGTGATATTATGCCACTGCTCCTGCTCACGGTCCAACTCCATCACTGTGCTGATAAAGCCCGTGTCAGAGCCGATGCGGAACAGAGCCTCAGGGTCTGACTGGGGATCGATGGAGTACCTGGGAAACAGAAATGGGTACTATCAAGAATAGGAGGGGAAAAAGAAAGCCCAGAGAGCCCTGAGTGAGCGACTAAATGAGTGAGTGATGGTGTAATAACCACCTGATGTTGCTGCTTTGTCCTGTGTCTGGGTCCACGGCGTAGACCCGACCAACAGAGCAGACGGGGGGGCAGTTCTCAGACACATCCAGATGGTACAGAGCATGGGAGAATTGTGGCGGCTCATCAGCATTAAGGACCATGACCCGGACTGTTGCCTGGTCCTTAAAGGGACCTTTCCTTATGTACCGGGCGTCCACTATAGGGTTTGCAACTTCCACGGAGAAAGTGTAAGAGCTGCGGATTTCATAGTCCAGGAGCTGTTGGGTGATAAATAAAGCTGTAAGCTGCATTTTATTGAAGGCCATGTTTATATATGATTAACCCTCTGAACCACCAAACCGTCCTTGTGGGTTTAAAAGGCATGTTGTCTTCAACAAATCATGAAAATTACACTATTTATCAAAGCCAGAATCTGTAAAAACAGAAAGAATTGTAAGATTTTCAGTCTTTAAACTACTCATATCTGAAAATTGCTTACATTTTAAACTTCAAACTGTGATATTCCATCAAAATCACTTTACTCTGCATGTCTTGTTTAAAAAAGAGTTGCTCACAGGAACGAGGCTCTGCAAAAAACAAAAAATTCCACACTCCTTGTTACAATTATGAAGCTGGTACTGGCTCAGCGCTGACCAACAGTCATGTGATAAGAATTCAGGGATTATTTAACTTAACTGCAGGCTGTGCATACACAGAGCAGATGGAAGCAAAATAAAAATATAAGTAGTTAAATGTCTATAATATGTACAGCCACCATCTTTTGCCAGTATTAGTGACACCTGTGAACATTTGGGAACATGTTTTACATGCTGATTCCAGTTCTTTTCATTTTTTAATTTTTTGTTTTAGAAAATAACTATTCAAAAATTCAAATTTCATTTTCTCTTTTTTAGGATTTATGGCATTGTATCTTTGCTTTACTGCTAAAATATATTTTGGAGTTCTCTCTATTTCTAGTCATGATTGTGTCGTTTCCATAAAGGTGCAGGACATCACATTGCAGTAAAAAATAAATCCATGGTGAGTAAAAATGTGATGGTGAAAAAAAAAAATTGCTTTGGGTTCAGAGGGTTAATATGTACATTAATCTACTTCGTAATTCATTTAAGATACCTTTCTCTCTTTTCTTTCTATATAACATACCTTCCATTTTGGACTTTCCTTTTTTATCTGGCTCTAATAAATTTTCATGTAATTACTCATCAGCCCCTCTTCTTCCTTCACTCTCTCCAACCTCTTCATTTAAGGTTCCACAGTACAGTAATTATCGCTGAATGCCCAATGCTGTCAGGGCTCTTAAAAGTAAAAGGACAAATTCACACTGGCTGCTTTTAACATCACCTAATCACTTCAAATGAGCTACAGTGTTTTTTTTTTTTTACTAGCTCATTATTAGTTCATTGTTTCTCATTAACTGCCCATTGTAGAGCCCTGGGAGTCCGAACCTATCAGCAACAGAGGATGTTCGAGTGGAGAGCTGAAGTGTTTAACTGCCTAAAAAATATTAATGGGCAACACCAGACCAAAGCAAATTTGTTTAATTGCCTGAAATACTGCAAATTAGATGTAATGTACTTGCTATGTGGCCTTTTAAGAATAAACACGTACATATAGCCTCAGTTCCTCTGACATTATGAAACCCTTTCTGGTGTTCAAGCTGCTTTATACTCGTCTGGTCGCTCACCTTGTTCAGCACAATGACTGCCTCTTTGTCTCTCCCGGTTACGTTGAATATCTCAGCCTCATCGGCATCCAGGACGGTAAACTCCAGCTGTGCATTTTCCCCCAGATCGGGATCGGTCGCGGTGAGACGGCCCACCTCCACACCTGGAGCTGCTAGCTCCGACACAGAGAACGACCACGCACCTGCGGGAAACAAAACGCTGAATATAACTGTCTGAGCGCTGGCATCGAATCCTAAACGAGGCTGTTGTTCTGCTAAACTCTGTGTCATGTTATTAACATAATGGATGTGGCTGCTCTCCTACACATATTTCATGACCAGGTTTGAATTATTGTTCACATTTTTCCCCAAATTTATCTTAATATGTGACTTGCTTATCCATATGTACTGGAGGAGGCACTGGCTGCTGCATTAATTCTCCTTGTACAAACTGGATATTAAAATATCTCATCCTAATGCAATTCTTAAGTAAGAAATGGGGCATGACATCCAGAGTCCTCAGCTCTTAAGTTCAGCATAAAGCTAATATCATGGAAATGAGGTGAATCTCTTTCAAAGCCACAGTAATTTCAGTGTGGAATTCCCTATTTGTAGGGATGTAAATTTTCGCCTTGTTGAGCTGCAGTGCAGAAATTGGAACACAGAAGGAATTTTGTATCAAAAAGACTCTAACTTGTGAAGATACTCACTTTTTCGGTGTTTTTTTCTATTGGTACTTCACTCTGGCATCAAATTCGATGCTACTAATGATTTTAACGCACATTTAAGGCCTTCGGTTATCAATTATTTTGGCAACATGCGGGATATTTTAGATGTTCTCTCTTTTTCTGAACTAAAGGATTAGTCAGCCAGACAGTCGTGGGTTTTGAAATATTAGTCACACGAAACAAGCTATTTTAAAGACAGCATGTTGGCTTGTGTGAACTTGTGGTGGATATTTTTCAGTATTTTCTACCTTTACACGGACCCAAGGACTTAAAATGAGTAGTGTTGTAGTACTTGAAATTGGTCTTGGTTTTAAGAAAACTTTTTGAAGGTCTCGGTCTCTACTTAGGATTTCAATTTAAGATCTGTCAAGACCATAGACTGTATAAAAGATGGACGTAGCAACCGGCCCTGAAAAATGAAGCCAACCCGGAAGTGTCAAAAACCTGCGCCCGCGAGCTGCTGGCTCCAAAAAGCCCTGGCTCCAAAAAGCCCTGGCTCCTATAGACTTGAATTGGAAAAGAAGTGATCACAGATCATGAAATACCGCATTCCTACAGCTCAGGATTTTTTTCTTATTAGTTTTCATCGTCAAATTCAGAGATCAGGTGGCCAATCTGAATATAAATCAATACTGAATTTTTAAAAAATTGTCAAAATTTTGCGGGGCAAGGGGCGTGGCTGGCTTGATTGACAGTCGGCAGCGACGATACAGACGAAGCGAAGAAGTGCAGAAACCAACGGGTGACGTCACGGTAGCTACGTCCATCTTTTATACAGTCTATGGTCAAAACCACAACTGTGAGAGTATCACTAAATTGCCTGAGCAGTGTCTCATATATTTATCACTACAGAAATTTGAATTTGATTTTAAAATTTTTCAAATGCAACCAGTCACTTGACTAATGTCTATTTTTTGTCTTCGTCATGTCTTGGTCTTGGTTCAGGTGGTCTTGACTACAAGACTAAAAATGAACGCAGTTATTTCTAGGTCTCATCCAACATGATGAGGAAAGCTAGCACAAAATATGGCATGGATTACCTTGAAATGGTACAGATTAGACATTCATGATCCATGGAATATGAGGTCTCCTGACTTTTGTGATCCTGACTTTTTCTCGAGCATGACATCTGTGATTTTAAGTCACAGTTTGTCCAAACTTTAGTGTTTGAGCAAATATGTCCAAAACTGATCAAACTTCTGGCTTGGTGCTAATCAGAGACTTGCATCAAGTTAACCAACTGAGCATGACAACATTTTCTTATGTTGTCTAATGCGCTGTCTGTCATCCTTTTCTCTCTGCTATCCTTTTCACTCTCCCCTTTACCTCGACTGGTTGAGGCAGATGGCCATCCACACTGGACCTGGTTCGGCTGTGAGTTTTTTTCTGGTTAAAAGGGATATTTTTTAAATGTTATTTAATCTGTTGTCAAATTGCTTGCTCAGAGGGAATCATTTGGGTTTGTGTCTATAATATACTGTTGTAACGTCTTTACCTTACTACGTGAAGTGCCTTGAGATAAATTGATGCTATAAAACAAAATGAAACTGAGTTAAACATTCTAAGCTGAAGGCTTTTTACCTGCTAAAATCAGTATGGTAGCATGGTGGCGTGTCTATTTAGCAAGTATTGCACAACCGCTGGACGGATATTCAGACTAGACTTGGAATTGTAGACATTTCCTATTTTCTAGTAATCACAATAAGCTGCATTTATAGGCTACTTTTCTAACAACATTAAAATGTGCTTCAAAAAGTTATTAAAACCACCAACCCCCCCCAAAAAAGCAATAATACGTCTGAAATTAAAATGAAAAATAAATTAAAATTTATACAGATATGAAAGCCTTTTTTAAAAGAATGTTTAAAGAAGAGATTTAAAAGCGTAGATTCAGCTAATCAAATGTTAGATCTCAGGTAAGTCATTCTGTAGTTTAAAGGTTCAGACTACAAAAGTACAACAGACTTTTGTCAGCAATCAGGCGCTGGGAACAACCAGAACAAGAATCTAAAAAGACTTACAGGCTCATATGGACTTAGTAGATCCATAATATAGGTAAGAACTTTATGATGTAAGGCCTTGCAAGCCAACAGTGAATTCTTTTTTGGATCAGAGCAAAAATGAATAGGGAAGAATGAGAGGTCAGTTTGGTAGTTATATGATCTGGTTTTTTGTCCCACCAGCCGCTTTTTGAACCAATTCAAGGCAATGACGAGAACCTTGAGTTATACATTTGACGCTGAAATAGTTGATTAATTGACCAGCCAAATGCTAGAAAAGTAGTTGGCAGCTATATTTTATTTGCTTAACTGGCATTATCAATGTGGCAAACATTTGCTATCCCAAACTACTCAACCCCCTAAGCCTCACTGGCAGCCTTGAAAAGCATGTTATATCCTAAAAATTGCCAAAGTTGCATCATTTTTCAGAGCCAGAAACTTTAAAAACAGAAAGTCTGTTTGGATTTTCAACTTCAGTATGCCACATTTCAAAATTTGACAAATATCTTCTCTTTCCATGTACCACAACCCCGTAAAGAAACACTCCGTGCTCCTCGGGGCAATCAAGTAGTCATGACTGACCCAGTTGCAACCAGCTGTCATGTGACAATGCTTCTGAGACTTTCTGGCTTAAAATAGGATGAACTGCAGGTTGTGCTTTTAATACATCTACAGCATATACAGCCACCATTGTTTTCAGTATTAGTAACCTGGGCAATGGAGGAATGTTGCAAATGTTATTTCCAGGTTGTTCCAATTTTTGTAAAACACATAATCAATGAAATTCATCTTTTGTTTCTTATTTTATGCTTTATAGCATTACAGCTGTGTCATACCAAACAGAATACCTTTCTGAGCTCTCTCCTCCCGGCCATGGCTGTGCTGTTTGCACAGAAGTGTGACACTTTATATTACAAATGGGGCCACAGTGAGTAAAAATGTAGAGAAGCTGCTTAGAGTTCAGGGGGTTAAATGTAAATATCAGCTATTTTGCTTCAGCTGATATTACTGTAGAGAGAATATCTTCCATTTTTTAGGCTCTGAGACCTTGTGACACAATTTTGCACCTTACTTCTTAAACCAGCACAATTTGCACGTTTCTTTGCGTGTTGCTTTGCAAATTAACTTCCTTTTTTTTCTTAAATGTAACATGCATGCTGATCTAATTTATTTGATTTTAATCTCTAGACAAGTAGGTATACATAATCCCATCACCACTGTGACAAACACACAAACAACATCAAATTAACTCATGATTATTTCTCTCCTTCTGCTATTCACGAGTTGTAATTATTAAGCTGAGAATTAAAGCCTCGCTGGCTAAATCTGTTCTTCTGTTATTGTTTATCCTGGATTACAGTCTGTCCACTTAGCAGGCATGAAGAGGCAGCCAGTGATCTGTGGCAGGTCATGTCATTTACTTGGCGTCCCTTGATGACTTCTGCATCACTTGCAATGCCGCGTGGCAACAAGAGGCGAATTCTGAGAAACGCTTTCATTTTAATCAAACCAGCACTACCTTGCTGATTGTTAATCATCTGAATCCTCCACATAATGAAGGACATTTAAGAATCACACCCCTCGCATTCAAAGAGCATACTAAATGAGCCGTTTGCCTAAATTGTGGCATTATTGTCAAACTGAAAATAATGACCTGCGGTGAGGTGGGGAGGGAGGGGAGATATAGTCAGATATCAGTAAATAAACACCAGACTGCTGGCATTTGGAAATATTAAATTGCTTCTATAAAACATTGTATTGCAGCACAATATATCAACATGAGGAAACGGGGCCTTTAAACATTAAGATGAATGGCAGTAAGCAGAGACGGTCAGGATGAAGAAGTAGGCAAGAAAGGGGGAAAAGGGAACAGAGGGGAGGTAGTGTATAGAGAAATGCAGTATATGTCTCAAAGTGTTAGACACATTCTGCAGTGATTTTACTGTCTATTGAAGCAGAAAGCACTGAACTTTAGGATGAAATATTAATAGCATGGAACAGGGAAAAGCTTGGATAAGAAAAAGCGGACATGATCTTTCACTCTTCTACGTCAAGGCACAGTCCATTTGAACCTCAGGGACCAAACGGGAGTGTTTATATGAATGTTAATGCCACTCTTCTTGGCAGAGGTTATGTTATAGCAATTGATGATAAAAACAATGATTAGGAGGAGTGCATAAAATAGAAAACGAATGGTCGACTGGCAGGCTGTTTAGCTACTTTAGAGCTTATGTCTTATCTTGAACCTGACAAGGCGACCAGGACTCAAAGGAGGCAAAAAATATTAGACTGCTGTCACAAATGCCATTACAGGATGTTTCATCATTTTAATCTTCACTCACACATATTCTACAGCCACGGAGATAGAAAGCAGCCAACAGTTAAGTGGTTGATCTGATAACGGCGATGCTTACTCCTTCTGAAGTGAGGGGGGTTGTCGTTGACATCGCTCAGCCTCACTGTGACGGTTGTAGTCCCTGATAGTCCGCCCAGATGCCCCCCCATGTCTTTGGCCTGGAGGACGACCAGATATTCATCCTGAGTCTCTCTGTCCATGTCAGGTATGGCAGTCCGAAGGACGCCTGGTGGAGAGCAGAGCGGGACGAGGAGCAAAAATCAAGACAGCAACAGATTTCGCTGTGACACGACGTCTCTTGACATTATCATCAAAGCGAGTCAGACGCATACATTTTAGAATCAGGGAGTTGTGAAACATATGACTCCGGGCCGCATCTGTTTCTGAACAGATCATATAAAATGCAAGTTGATGCAAATGTTCTCATCCACACTGGGGACATTGTAGGAAAGGGTACAACATATGATCTCTAAGAGCACCGACGGGATCAACTATGTAAAGCCATCAGCTGTAGAGGCATTTTATCAAACAGCTCTAAAGGCCATGTGTGCTACATGAGAGGACATGAACAGACCTGTCTGAGGGTCCACAGAGAAAAAGTCCTGGCCCTGAGTTATGGCGTACACCAGCCGGGCGCTGTTTCCATATGTTGGATCATCCGCATCCCTGGCTGTGACTTGGATGATAGACGTGCCTGTGAAAGAGAGGAGGCATGACACAGGTGACACAGCAAAGGGGCCTTTTAAATTGGAGTCGCTAAAGCGGGCGACTGGTTTATGAGCTCAATGATACTTCACCCTAAATATATCCACACTCCTGCTGAGCTGCCTTAAAGCCTGAATTTCACCCACAGGGATCGATAGAGTGTTATCTTACTCTAAATCTATCCTTTGAATATCCGATGCTTAAATATGAAGGATTAAAAAGATAATCCAGTTCTCAGCTGTCTGTCCATATGCACAGAATGAAAGAACACATGTAGCAAAATACCCAGTTACAGTATAGTACAGTTATCCTTGTTGAAGTTCTACCACAGGGAGTGTATTTAGCCACTTTGGGAGGAATATTTGGCTACATCCTGCATGAAGGGGCTCAGTGTTGAACCTAGTCACAGTGATTTAACTGGTTTACCTGCTGAATTCGGGCAAGGTTTAACGTCAATTGTGATTGGCTGCTATCTGTGCAACACTGATTGTTCACGTATGCAGAACAAAGCATATGTGGTCAAACTAAACAGTCCTGTCTTTAAGCCCTTAGTTACCTAAAAATGTGTTATGTACAAAATCTACTTAAAGGACGAATAATAAAAACACACATTTTGTAGAACAATGTTCAGTATCAGAGTTTTGATATTATATATCATGTTTTTATCATGTTTGCTACATAATATGCACGTTGCTGTTTATTGCAGATGTTTCAAGGCCAACTCATGCTTTCCATGCCCATGTGTTCTCAAGGGTCAGCAGGTGTACGCATGACATAAACTACGTCATCCACCCAAGGCAGTGAAGGTGACCCTACGGTGGACGTCCGTTTGCAGCCCAAAATTTGTGACTATGTTGACTGACCACACTGCACATGTGCCAGAAAAGGAATGGTGTTTAAAACAAACGCTTGTTGGTACGATGAACTGACAAGAAGATTCTTGGTCATCCACACCTTCACAATTAAAAGAGTTGTAATTGAAGCAGTCGTTGCCAGATTTGGAGGTGCTTTAAGATGAAAATGCTCTCCATCAACGGTGACCAATCACCGTGGGAAGTTCTAAATTCTCCAGAAATCCTGTGCTATTTCCACCCGCTGTGCTCGGAGCACTTTGGCAATGATCAGTTTACCACGGTGCTACAGAACAATCTGTGCCTTGCTGCTATATCTTGTAAAAATTGCAGTGTCACAGCCAGCCTTTCAGAAACATCCACAGGAGTGTTTTTCAGTGCTTGATATAAGGAGCAATGTGACCGCCTCCACAGCAGACTGACGTTTACCTGTTGTCGTATGAAAAGAATCATAATGTGTTTCTGCAGTCTGCTTTGAAAGTCTGCATCGGTCATACGGAAATCACAAAACAGTCTTAAGGTTGATTTAATTTTAACTACTTTCTATACTGTTGGGGATCTTACCACAAACTTTTAAAATCTGAAACATACATAAAGAAAAGAACCTCACATTTGTGTTTAGGTACAGTATTTGAGTAAATACACTTAAGCTACATTCCACCACTGGAACTCTTGGAACAAAGGTCTACACTGTGGCCACGATCCCCACTGGATGAAAACAAAGCAGCAAAAATTACTTATGAGTGGAAGACATGTAGAAACATTGTGAACTGAGTAACTGATACCGTACATAGAGCCAGCACAGGTATATACGAGGTGTGTCAGAAAAATTCCATAACTAGTGTCACAAAAGATATATTTCCAACCCAAACTACAAGTTTTCCCCTTCAGACCATCAACCAGCACGTCTACAAAGAGATCCTGCGGCGTTTGCTTCGTTCAGTGCAAAGAGAAGAGGTGAGAGTTGTGGCTGGACAAGTCGAGGCTGCTTCACCATGACAACGTGCCTGCTCATAATGCCCTGAGCATCCGATAGTTCCTAGCTGAGAAGAATGTCGCTGTGCTGGAGCTACCTCCCTACTCACCCCATCTGGCTCCCTGTGGTCTTTTTCGTCTTCCCCGAGCTCAAAGGGGTCATCAAGGGGACCCGTTTTGAAGACGTGGATGACATCAAGATGGCTGTGACGACAGAGCTGCGGAGGATCCTGGAAGAATCCTTCCAGGAGTGCATGAAGGCGTGGCAGAGAAGGCTGGGAACGTGTTAAGACTCCAGGGGGATTACTTTGAAGGGGAAAACATGTAGTTTGTAGTTTGGATTTGATATATATATCTTTTGTGACACCAGTCCTGGAACTTTTCTGACACACCTCGTACATTTTCTGAACTTTTTAACCCTATTCAAACCCATGGCCAAAACTGTCCGCTTGCCACTGTAGGTATTTTTTGAGTAGAAAATAGTACTTACTCTAGAGGAGGTACTTCTGACTGGCCCTGACAATGGCTGTGTGGGTCTTGGCACTGACTGGTTAAACTCAGAGAGGACAACGGTCACTATTTTCTCTGCCCTCTCAATGTCATTGTCAGTACCATTCCCATCAGCAATGTAAAATGTACCGTATAGACTAACTTACAAATGTCTATTGTTTTATTTCCTTTGCGTTCATAGAACTGGAGTTAAGCTGCAAGATCTTACATTGCACTGGAAACAGAAAGGCTGAAAGAGCAGATTAGAGGGCTGTTCCTGTAAACATTCGTGCTATCTCTCACCTGCCCTGAATTCCTGCGCTGCAAAGCCACCTAATTAAATTAACATTTAACCCCGCCCGAAATCAACTTCTAAACCAATCAAGTCACAGTTGGTGGGATCAAGCGTTTGATGTTGAACCCTGCTCTGTTCGGCAGTCTGCAGCCAAGAAAACTTGGACAGTCAGTCTGACATAAATGTGAGTTTGTCAAGAATACTAAGGGTATAAATATGACAGCTGGGAAGTTGACTTTGTTATAAGATGTTGTTTAGTCATGCAAGCAGAAAACTGACAATGTCAGTCTGTTAGTCTGTCAGTTAGACCACTGCTTTAATCCTGACGGAAAATCCTTGACATCTATTGGATGGGTTTTCCTATAAATCTGGTGTTGCACAAAAGATCACTCTGAATGTTGGTGAGCCAAAGAGTTTCATCATTACTTTATGATCAAACATCTGCAAAGCAAATGGCATTCCTCTCAATCTGACTGATGTGTTTGCTGCTTATTAGCAAAGGTTAGCACACTAATGGGCTAAACTACAACAGCAACTATTATATCTGTTAAAAATTAGCATGTCAACATCGTCACTGTGTGTTAAAGCCGCAACAATTATTTGATCATTCTATCAGTTGTCAACTACTAAATTAATCTGCAACTATATTGATGATCGGTCAGTTGGTTTCAGTATTGTTTTAACCAAAAATGTCTAAATTCTTTAATTCCATCTTTCTATAATTGAATATTTATTTATAAGATGTTTTTTTTTTTTACTCTTTGATGACAGCAAACAGATTATTTTTGGGTTTTAGACAAAAGTCATTTGTCATGTTGGGCTTTTAGAAACCTTGATTGACATTTTTCAACATTTTCTGACATTCTCTCGACCAAACAACTCATTTAATAATAGAGGAAATAACTGTCAGATTAACAGACAATGAAAGTAATTGTTACTATGCTGAATTTGCCTACATGTAGCCTGTAGGATGTAAACATTGAGGCTGTGTCTGAAATCATTTCTTATCTATTATATAGCATGACATCTTTTTATTTCTCCAGTGTCTACATGGAGTGTCCAAGTCTCCATATAAAAAAAATCCCCAAAACGAAACAAAAACTTTTCATGCTTACAATGACACAATGTAATATACTGAATTTTATAGACGCCAAAATTACTCTACACCTGTTAGAGATGTCGACGATTTCAGACACAGTTTCAGGTGTTTTTCTGTGAAAGTTATCTCCACTGGAATCCATTCTGAACGACATGAATTCAAACTGAGCAAAGCGGCTGCTCTCCATGAGGGACAACGCTCCTAACATTTCACTGCCACCTGTCAAGAGTTTTCACTTTACTGCTGTCGTGGCGCTTTACCTATGTTGGCCATCTCTGGCACCATGGCAACGTAAGGCTCATTTGGGAAGACGGGCGGGTTGTCGTTGATGTCCTGCACTCTGATGATGAACTCAGAGGAAGGCTCCAGTGCTCGGCCGGACTCACGGTCCGTGGCTGTCGCGATGAGACGGTACTGGTCCTTCTCTTCCCTGTCCAGAGACTTGGTGACATGTATGTTGCCAGTGTTGCCGTCGATCACAAACACAGAGCCCACCCCCTCTCCCTCCAACATGTATTTAGTGTGTCCGTCTCCTTTGTCCATATCAGTGTGCAGCTGTAAAAATCAAAGACGTGCAGAGTAAATTACTGTGACACCTTCAGGCAACATCACCTTCAGATGCAGTACGCTGTTGCAGGTATCGCTCATTAACACTCCTCTATTTGTCTGGCAAGTGCTGCGAACCTGACTGTGTGAAATGGGTGATTTATGTTAAGTTGGGATGTGCTCAGTGAGTCTGAAATGAATGGCACCAGGTGTGGAGGATACATATGGGACCAGGATGAGTAGTGATGCATACAGCTAATTAACTCATTGGACCAAACATGCCATCAGGGGTTTGTTGGGGGCAAATCCACATCAATGTGGACGGTGGCCCTGCGAATGTTATACATATATGTTCGCAGATGCATTCAGTGAGAGCATTCAGCATCCATCTGTAAATCTTTCCATCTCTTCTATCCATCTGTCCCTTCCTTCGCCTCCTTGTAAATCCATCTGCCCGACTTGCCTGTACCTTTTAAACCACCTCTTTTTCTAGTCCTTGTTTCTCTCTCTCTTTTCATCAAGTTACCTCGGTTACACAGAATGCCCATCTGCTCACATTTCTCATTCCCCCCCTCTCTCTCTCTCTCTCTCTCCCTCTCATACTATCTGTTTTGCTCTCTGGTGCAGAATACTGGTTCTGTATTTAATGGCAGAGAGGATATTAGTGTGAGCTAGATAGGTAAAAGGCCAAATACACAGAAATAGAAAGCTAAAGAGATTACTCAGCCTTCATCACATTGAGCTTTCTGACCAGGAACCTTCACATCGCTCTATCCTTAAGGCGCATCTGCACATGTTCATAATCCATGCGGCTTACTCACAACCTCTGCTGTGGACCTTAGATACACATGAGAACTAAAGCCTTGACTTTAAAATACAGCTGCAACATTGTCTGTTTACAAATGGCGAGGGGAACATTTCAACGGATTTTTTCGCGCGTCACGTTCGTTCCGTGGCATGAAAATTGTGCAATAAAGACAAATTTAATTGCCTACATAATGACAAGCGTTGAATTAGTTTAATCGTTTGTATGCTTCGTACAGATGAGTATCTACATACTGCAGCATACAGCTGTGCATATTAACAACATATGTTCGGTGCAAGTCACACATTTTACATCATGCGTGCAGGGGAAAAAATAAGATTAGTGTATATTCTGTGTGCGTATGTGTTAGGGGATGAAGTTGGGATTATAGGAACTCATGATAGCATACCCTACAAATTGCTAGATAAGGGACTCAGGGCTTTTTCTTTTTTTTTCATCCCTCCATCCACACCCCTCTCTCTCCTTTCTTCCTTAAAGCTAGCTTTGATTTTGATCCCACACTTCACCACGAGAGACATCTTTGTCAGAGTCTGTGCCTACCTCGCTTCCCTGCTCTTTACCACCACCCCCTCCACCCCTCTTCCCACTTTCTATCCAGACCTCCTCTCCTCACTGTCTAATTGCTGGCTCAGTCCTGCTGTGCTTCAGTCAGCATGGAAAAACACTCTCACGGTGGGGAAGAAATTCATCCACCCCTTACAAACAAAGCAAGAAAAAGACGAAACTGTGCCTTCCAGTCCCTTTGTCACTTTCCCTCTCAGTCTGTAATCTCAATTTTCCCCCTCCTCTCACTCGATGCAGTACATCCACCTCCGGGTTTATATCTGCTTCTTTCTCTGGCAGCTAAAGTCTTTCTTCTTCTTCTTCTGCACGGGTTGAGGCACCTGCGATCTGAACTGTTGATAGCTCACCTCAAACCTTGCACCGGCAATGGGTTTGACACGATCATCTCTCTATTTTTGGCAAACAAAGTGGAGCCGCCTCTGAGAGAAAACGTTATGCTTTCAACCCCCTCACAATGCAGGGATAGTTTATTGCATGAATATCAACATCAAGACTGCGCTTGCAGAAGCATGAGCAGTCCCGTGTGTCCGCTGATTGCTTTAACACCCCTCCCTGACTGTATCAATAACAACCAGAGAGGAAGATTAAACATTTATGAGGTGTATACTGCACTGGTAAGAATCCAATCTAGACTGTCACTATAAAGTATACTGCTAGCTACAAAGTGGCTGGCAGCATTCCCTGTTAGCGTTACAGCTGATATAATCCTACTCTGAGTATACTGTAGCTGCCAGCAGCTGCATTAGTGTGGAGCGCCTGACTGTGAAATACTCCAAGTGAACCCCTGGGATGGAATGGTTCAGGTGTGCTGTGGATTAAATCATCTCAGACACTTTTCGTGTAGCGACACCGACAGCAGTTGAAGGTTGCTGGTGTGGCGACTGTGAAAACTCATGTAAATGACATGAAAAGTGGGGATGCTGAAACACTACAATTAGTCTTGTGCCTCATTCCTGGGCACATGATAGTACATTCTGAGCACAAAAAAAAAGATTTTTTGCAAGCACATAAATCGTATTTTTAGGGATATAACAAAAAAAATATCCGTTTTCTCTTCGTTACAGGTGTTTGCTGTTTTCTAGCACCAGTATCATCATTGTAAGTGCACAGTTTGCTCATTTGTCCTCGCTCGGTAACAACTAACATCCGTGCAGCTGCAGCACTGGCTGTTTGGGGGTGACAAAGCACTATAGAGATCAAATTAGTGCGATTAATACAAGGTGAAACTTTGCCTTTCGAGCAACCCAACAGCAAAGTGCTTGAGGCACATATCAAACGGGCAACTTCACTGCATGTCATTTCCCTGCTCTTTTTCCCCTCATTACCTGCCTCTCTTCACCGTCTGCCAACTATAACATATAGTTTAGAGTTTTGGTTAGTTACCCAGATATAGGAGTTTTTGTCTGCACTATATCACGCCTACAAACTGGCTATTTTAATAGGTAGTTTGCCAAATTCTTACTAAACTAGCTGGCTAAATTGACAATTCCACCTACACAGCCACGGCATTAAACCTGCAGCATGGTCTTTCCCTTCCGGCAGTGAGAGTAATTACACAAACACTGTTGATGCACACTTAGGTTTCAGACTGCGATCCTTCTTCTACACACCACTTTTGTTTTTGATCTGGAGCATGCCAAACGTTTCTTGGATGCTTCTTGACTATTTTTTACTGTATGCTCCACCATACTAGCTGTTGTAGTCTACTCCATCTCCATCACTAAAGTTGTTTCCCTCATCCATCCATCCATCCATCCAGTATCTGTACACCGCTTAATCCTCACTAGGGTCGCAGGGAGCTGCAGTCTATCCCAGCTGACTTAGGGTGAAGGCAGGGGACACCCTGGACAGGTCACCAGTCTATCACAGGGCTACACTTAGAGACAGACAACCAAGCACACTCACATTCACACCTACAGACAATTTAGAATCACCAATTAACCTCAGCATGTTTTTGGACTGTGGGAGGAAGTCGGAGAATCCGGAGAGAACCCACGCTGCACGGGGAGAACATGCAAACTCCACACAGAAGAATCCCGGGTGTCCTCACCGGGACACACAAACTGACCTTCTTGCTGCGAGGCAACGGCGCTAACCACCGAGCCACCTTGCAACAATCGTAGCCGATTAATGTCCTTCTACCGGTACATCAACGCCAGTGTGTCACTACAGACCCAGACCTTTCATTTGAAACTTGCACTTATACAGAGAAATTCAGACAAATTCATCTGGCTCCGATCGGACTAATCAGCCTTGTGTAAATTTCTTTGGTATTCTTTCATTTGCAAAACTCCCACACTTCAAATTTAATATCAAAATCGAGAAGTTTCTTTAAAAACAAAAAAAAAAGAAAAAAGAAAAAAGTGCTACATTTAATATTAACCGTGTCCGTGAATTTAAATACATTTAAACCAAAGATATAATTTTGTTGGACAGTGTGCTACATCAAATTTTAACTCCATGCTAGAAGGTGGTTCCTGTATTGGTGAGTCAGCTAGCGATGTTAGCATTATTCATATGTTGAAAAAATATCTGGGAAAAAAAATCCTTCATTGGGCTGTTTCTATCCGCGGTGATTATTCAAATATTAGCAGTTGGGTCACTGAGACAAACAGCTAGAGGCACTTATTCTCTGGATGGTGCCATTGCTGAAGATGTAGGAGGAGATAAGAGGATGCGTTTAAAGAAGTACCAGTCAAACCTAAAATCATGTAGAAAACATGATGCATTGATGTTTGTTTCATGAATTCATTTAAGTAAACCTACAGCTTTTTCTTCATCCTACACAGTTATTTTCTAGGCTTTTTCACTAAGGCAGACGCTTCAGTGGCTGTTCAGCTCCCATGATTCATTTATATCATGATTTATTTCCACAGCACTTTGTCGCATTTTTATGCCTCTATGCCGATGACAGCCAAGTCCGGCAGCATTATGTTTTTGGGCTGTCTGTCCATCCGGTGCTTGTGAATGCCAAGAGCAAATTTCTTAAAATTTGGCACAAACATTTGTATGGACCCACAGATGAACTAAGTAGATGTTGGTGGTCAAAGGTCGAAGATCACTGTGACCTCACAAAGCACAGTTACAGCCATAACTCAAGAATCCATACACTAATTATGACAAATTTGACACAAATGTCTAAAAGGATAAAATGATGCCGTGATGACATTTTATCTTGACAAAGGCAAAGGTCAAGCCTGAACAGACAGGGACGTAAACCGCAACTTGACTTGGTAGGCACAAGCACACCAGTGCAAGGCTGTAACTCTATTATTGGTACACCAGTTTTTCCATATCAGCCAAGAGCAGAAACTTTATTTATTTCTATTTTAGCTGTATGAACTACTGAGGTGAGGCTGTGGTGCTGCTTATCATTCTGCCAGTGCTTCCCTGCCTCCCTTGTAACCAATAACACTGCAAGAAATGACAGCTGTTTTGAAATTACCAACTTCAATTTCCAGCTTTCAGATTGGTTGGAATTGCGGCATTCTGTCAGTCAAACCTGAGCGCACAAAGAGCAGAGATGCTGACTGGAGGACAACGTGAGAACTTACGACCACATAGAGCAGGAAATGGAGAGTGAATGAGTGAAAGTGACTTAAAAGGTTATAATTGTGCTCCTATGCTGATAATGGCAACCATTTAACAGCATGTATTGAGCATGGGGCTGCTCCAATTAAATTACTCTTTGTGTGTTTATCTACAGAAATGTGCGTGCTTGAAAAAAATGCTTTTCTTGAATAAGGCTTGGACACAATTTCTTACAAAACAATGCAGGTGATTCACATGCTGGCTGGTGGTGACAACAGCTTACCCGTCCAATGAGCACCGGCTCAGGTCCTCTGTACTCCTCGATCACAAAGAACTGGTTCCAGAGCCAGCTCCGACGGTGGCGAGATCGAGGCTCCGGCCGACTCTGTTCAGACTCTGTGACCCATTTAGAGAGGCCTTGTGTCTGCTCAGGCTGAACGTCGCCGACACCTGTCTCCAAATAGAGCCCGGGCTGAAGAGCGTCCTCCTCCTCTGAACTTGGCACTAGACTCTGATCATTAATTACACCTTCAACCTCTCCATTAGTCAAATTGCTCCTTTTCTTACGGTTCACATTAAGTTCAGGGCTATGTTTAGGTATTAGGGACTTGGCAGAAGGTCCGGGATGTTTAAGTATGACCATTTGCCTCGCGGCGTTATTCTTAAAGTCAAAATCATTAGGTTTTGCGTCATTTAGCTGAAATGCCACATTTGGCAGGGATCTTGCATCACCTCTTGCATCCTGAGCCCGACTTTCCTCCAACTCTTTGATCCTCACAAAAAAGTTGTCCTTGGACTCTGGGTGAGGTAAAACTTGTTGCTCTTTGCTTGATGATACGTCCTGATCTTCCTCTAAAAGGCCAGCAGCCACCGAAATGCCATTTCTTTCCCCTTTGCAGAATAAAAGAAAAAGAAGCACGACATGTGCTGCCATCGCTGACGTTCGGCGGTTAGTCTGTTTCAAGGAATAGCTGACAAATAGATGATCAGATGTAGGTTTTTATGATGGCTTGTTTGCAGTGTGTTTTCTTCCTGCTCCTGCTTGGGTGTTTCCTTTCGTCTCCCCAGAGTGCGTCTTCATTTCGCCTCCTTTCCTCGCATATTCCCGTGCAGTACACATACTGCACAAGATCACCTGAGAGAAGACATAATTAGTGCAGTCTTGACTGTATTCATTAAAATGGGAAACAAGTTCTTCAAGATACAAATCTGAAACAGGCACAAAGACGCTGACATCTTCCTCATTATCTAATAAAGACGAGGATATTTTGAGACCAATTTCTAGATAAATGTTTCTCTCCTGTTTGTTGAACAGCTTTGTTTGCTAATCAGAGCTCTCTGCCAGCTGCTGTAAAAATAGCCGCGAGTTTTACACAGAAACTATGAACATTACGGTCTGATAAGACGGTACCCGAAAAGGGAGGGTTCACTTTGTACCTGATGCGATTAGTTGTTCTCCTCTCGCTGCTGTTGTCGTTGCTGTTTTGTGTGAATCTGGGTATTGATCACATTTTCAGGGAGATAAGTGTGGCCTTAAAAAATTTCAATTAATTTAGAGCCCGAGGGCCTGGCGATGAGGTGGAGCTCAGGTACTTTACTGCTCCCTGTCACACACAATTGCCTGGACAGCGGGTGATTGATGCCATCCCTAAAGATGGTCTCCCCATGCCTCAATGCCCAGTAGTGAGAGAAGTTCCCCTTAAGAGATTAATTAGGCTCATAAATAATTTAATCAATGACTTGTCCTCATTTCCCAAAAGTTTAATGATCTGCGTTTTGTCAGTATTTGAGTCAGATCCCTTGCCATTGATCTTTGAAACTTGATGCGGTGAAAAAGTGTCAGCAACTTAAAAAGACTGAAACTGTGCGATGGCAGTTTTTCCATCCACGTCCCACCTGCATCCATCACTCTGCCTCACCGTTTCCTGCAGTGACATCTGCTTTCACCCTTATGCACGCACGGAGAAATGCATTATCATCTCCACAGCGCAACAGTGCATGAGTCAGAGGTACACAGCCATGCCGGCTTCCAACACATTTAAATAAAGTTTTCATGAATGCATTTAAGCGTTAAAATTCACTTGCAGCTGCATGCAAATTGTCAATAATTTGGCTGAAGGACATAAGTGATATAGTGCATACTGACAAACCCAAATCCTCTGGTCTCATCTGACTTAATAAATGCACAAAGGACGTGCACGTGCTGTGATTAATTTAGTGGAAAATAGGCACAGAGTGGGCCTATAGAAATGCAGCAGCAAAACCTTTGATAGCACTGTATAATACGAACCATAACAATTTCTGATACATCCAAATTGATATGCCTTATATGAAAGGAGAGACATGTGAAAATGAAACCAATGTTCTTTTTCTCTGCAGATACTGACCTACTTAAAAAAGTACAGCTTGACTCAAATTGAGAATTTGATCACAGGAAGCATTAAGAAATTTCTACTCTTTTTGCGTCATTTTTTTTTTTCCTCAAAAGAAAATCCACCCTTGATTTTTTATTTTTGTTTGTTTCATTTTGCACACCAAATTACACCTAGCCGTCCATATGTAATACTCCATGTTCTGCATCTGCATCTGTTTGCCGGCATCTCAAATCTACAAAAATACAAGAAGTGGCTCCTGCACAACACTTTTGTCTTCTTCTGCTATTGTGCATTAGCATAGACTGAGCTCACGGCTTACATTTCTCTCTGCCAGCTTTGCTCCAAAACCCACGTTGCCAGCAGTACATGTCATTCACCGCTGTTTGAAGTCTTCCGAGTATGAGTGTGCGCGAGATATGTGTGAAATGTAAGGCAGGGATAGAGGATGAAAGCGTGAGGACGATTTGCTGTTGCCGGCTCAGAATGGAATGATGAGTGGTGACATAGCTCTAAATTGCAAATCGCTGTTTCAGTCTCACTTCACTCTGCATCGGGTTGCTCCACTGCAACGAGGCTATTTCGTTTTTATTAAAAATAGCCTGTGCATGTCAGGCCTTTTACATAGGGAAAAATGGGAGATGGAGGCAAAGAGGGAGCAGGGGAGGGGAGGTGGTGGTGGAAGTACACTGGGAGGGAGGAGATGGAGGTGGAGGTGGAGGAGGGGGGGGAAGGTTGGCTGGCTTAAACGGCCAGGACGTGGACAGATTCTGCTCCATTTGAACATCTCTGGCTTTCTCTGCTCCTGCCATCCCTCTTAATGCTTACAGACCTCTCATCCATTCTCGCTGCCTCTCCCCCGCTCGGTGCACACAGGGAAATCTCTTAAGTCTCTCCAAATCAGACTGGCGAAGAGAGGCCCACTGTACTCAGCACATCAGTCACCTCATTATTGTCAAGATTTGACACTCAGACAGCTTAACCTTAAGTGCTGAGTGCTGAGCAAGTCTTCAGCCATGGACTTTATTTGTCATATCAAAATGCTTCTGCGGTTACAAGGTGATCTACTTGTACGTGAGTAGATGCGGATGATAATGACTCCTCAGGCATTAGGGCTGCACGATGCATCGTTTCAGCACCTACACTGCAAATGTGGGCATGCGCAAACTGTCACATCATCGTAGGAAGTGCGATGTAAAGTACGGCAACACGTCATGCTACAAGTTAGTTTTGTGGGTTTTTTCTTCTTTTGCTGCTTGATACTCGGTTCTCATTTCCCATGACTAATCCACAGGAGAAGAAACGTAATTTACTCCAATTTAAGGGTTCTTGGATAAACTGAGATTTATTAAGCTTTTAAGCTGCATTCACAACACACTGAGTTTGTTGACATGCAGGCTCCACATGAGCACAGCAAAATGAGCGAGGAACTGGATACACGCTCTAAAAAGGAGGATTTGGTTGCAAAAAGAAACACAGCGTCAGCTATATGGAAATATTTAGGCTACAGAAAGGGTGACGTTGACGGCAGTAGAACCTAACGAATATTAAACCACTTGCCAACAATTTTGCTAATCAATTCAAGAGTTTGAGGAATTTTTTAAGGCAAAAAGTCAACATTCGCTGACTCTAGCTTCTTAAAAAATGAATATTTTCTGGTTTCTTTATCCCTCATTGACAGCAAACTAGATATCATCAGGTTGTGGATCAAACAAGACATCAGAAGACATCACTGATTGGCTTTTTTTTTTACCATGTACTTACATTTTAAAAACCAAACAAAATACAAACAACTGATCAAGAAAATAATGAACAGGATAATCAACAATGACACTGACAGTTGCAGCCCTTGTCAGCAGCGTGTTGCTATGAGTGGAGGCAACTCATTCAAATCAACACCACAGAGCTCTTTATGATAAGTGCAAAGCAGACCAGAATACCACCAAAGCAAAAATAATACTTTGGATGTCTTTGTGAGTGTTTTGCCACATGAAAAAGCCTTTTTTCCCCCCAGCAATTTTAAAATTATTTTTTATTTTCAGTGCAGATGCAAACCCTCTAATCATAGAATAAATAACTCCTTCCAAATAGTTATCCATGTGGTGGTTTTATATCGTGATCTAACTAAATATCGCAATATGACATTTGCTCCTATGTCGTGCAGCCCTCTCTGACATTGCACAGCAAACACACATCTTAGAGCAGATGATGGCTCATTGCAGCCTGGCTTTGGTCTGACGCACACACACACACACACACACGCACACGCACGCACACTCACATCTGGACGGTTTATTAGCATATCCAGAAGAACCACACTAAACAGCCCGGAGCGTGACCTTGTCTTGTTAGAGGAAGCCAGAAAAAATGACCTACTTGATGCATGTTAATGTGATTTACACACTTGGTCTAACTATTATAATGAATGCAGCGTCCCTCCAAAAAAAACACACACCGCTGCGAGGTCCGGGGACCCGCGCGCGTTTTTTTCATTTCATTTTTTTTTTTTCGCGAGCGAGCGTCCCCGCGTGAAAAGTGTACGCGGCAGGTGAGTATCCAGCCCGCGCGCATGAACCGAGCTCGCGCGCGCACACACACACACAGACACGCGCACACATACACACACACACAAACATCGACACAAACAGAAAAAAGGGTTTTTCTTGCCAGAAAACGAGAAAGGAAGCACGGAATTAACCGCACCATCTGTCAGAGGCTGGCGCTCACTTCACTCAGCCACAAATAATGGTTTCCAAACCCTGCGCTCAGCCGCCTTTTATTATTAATAACATTATTTCTTCTTCGCACCAACAAGCTCGCACATGCTGGTGGTGGCAGCGAAAAGCCGGAGAGTGTGTTTGTTTTGGCTAATTTCGCCTCAAACTGTTGGAAACCGCGTCGCTGTGGCTAAAAGAAAAAAAAAAAAACAGTAAAAGTAGAGAAGACGGAGAAGGAGCTGGAAACTTGTCACGTCGGTGTGAACTCGTGAAGATAAAACAGGGAAAGAAAAAAAAAAAGAAAAAGAAAAAAAAAAAGAAGTCGGCGGCGGAGCTTACCGTGTGCTGGCGGCGGCGGCTCGCTGCTTCTGCTTTACCGGAGCTGAAACCGTCCAACGTGGGAAAAAGGGATGCCGAGGTTCATCTGAGCTCAACGTGAGGTCTGTCCACTTAGCCCAGTCTCTCTCTCTCCCCCTCTCTCTCTCTCTCCTCCCTCTGCTCTCTCCGTCTCTCTCTGTCTCCCCCCTTCTCTCTCCATTAGTTTGTAACTATCACAGAAAGACGACAGTCACCCTAAAAGCCTGCTATTTTTGACATAGTGGCCACTGAGAGCCACTCAGACGTACATACTAACACATTAGCTCGTCTCATATTCGTGTACAAAACACCTCTAAAATCCTAGCTTTGCTTTCTAATTATTACTCCTATTATGATAATTTTCCTTTAAGCCCCCTCAGTATATTCCGGTTAGGCTGTATGGTTTCTTTGAAGCCATGCAGCATGTTTTTTTTTTATTTTTTTATTTTTTCTAATCTGCTTAAATATAGCCAGTCTGCATAATCATCTCCAATAAGTTTGCATTTTCCCCTGTTGTGCCACCCAGAAGCTGGACCAGAAAATTGCCACTCAAGGATGCATTAAATTTCTCCACTAGCCCCCCTCTCACCTGCTAAAAACATGCCTCCTGCGTTTGACTGTAATTACCCCCTACTTCACACTTGGATGGCATTTTTTATTTCCCTGCATCTTTCATGATGTGTTTTTATTGGGAGTAATGAACGATTTCATATACAGTACTTGCAGAAAGTGACTTTAAGTAGATTTCTTTGAGAAACTTTTACATAGATGTGAACCTAAAAAAAAAAGTCAAACCCATGCAACCCGCTTAATGCCCTTATGACGTGATATTTTTTTGACATTTTTATACATTTCATGTTTGATTTGCACCCGAGAGTTTCTTCTGATTAGAAACAGTATTTTCTGCACCTCTGCACACACTCACTTTAAATGCAGATTTTCTTTGGACTATGAAAAAAAGATGACATCGAGCAAAATGAGCTACTCAGTCGGCAGTAGAGCTGCAACGATTAATCAAAGATTAAATTGATCACCTTCTATTTTGATAATAAATTCTTAAGTTTGAGGGATTTTTT
>NW_007577761.1:151912-198142 GCF_000690725.1 Stegastes partitus
CTATTTTGTATTTTGCACCATATAAAAAGGGCTTTTTTCAGCTTTTTATTTTTTTTCTCAGTAGAGATGCAATCATCTCAATCAGTATGCAGTGGATTAATCTTTCTAGATTCAGTTACTTCAGCTATGTGGTGGTTTCATGTCACAATATATGTTGCAGACAATCTAAATATCTAAATATCTAATATATAAAAGCCCTGTCTGACATTACACTGTGAACATACATCTGAACCAAAATGTGCACTTTTTAAAAACACTTAAACCCTTGTAACCAGCACAATGTCTTATGATGTGATAGTTTTTGACATTTTTATACATTGCATGTTGATTTGCACCCAAGTATTTTCTTTTGATTAGAAACAGCACTTTCTGCAGGGCACTGTTTGAGCACCTCTGCACGCAGTCACTTTTGAGTGCAGCCTTTCCTTTGCACGTCCACATTTCTTGATCATCCCCCGTCTGATGACAACGAATCAAGAGAGCCTTTAAACAAGTGGTGATGAGACAAGTGTTCAGCGATACGACTAGAAAGAAAACTTGCCACCCTAAGGTCACTCCTCAGATCCCTTGTACCCAGCTGTGTACTGTGAGGTTTATTAATGCCAAAACTACTGAGCAAGCACAAAACAAAGCCGAGCAGTAATCAATCTGCCAGTGAGGATTTGGGTGCACACAGGGACAGATTTCTAAAGCACAAAACAAGGAGCTGTCAAAGAATTTTTTATTTTTTTGGCAAACTTTTGGCTGATAGGTTTGTATGTTTCTAAAGTTCTTTTAGACATTTAAAAAAACAAAACAGATGTAGTTGTGTAACTTTAGAAGGCTGGGTATGTGACATTTCACTTTTTGGTCAAATCCAGCAGAGCTTGTTCTTTTCTCAGCTGGAGTGTGCATGTAAGGAATAGAAAGTGCCAAAACTGAACAAAGAGCTTTGAAGAGGCCAAGCGAAGGAAGAACTACTGCTCTCTCAAATCACAGTTCATCTGCTTGCAGGCTCTGAGCGTTGATTTACAATTCTGTCCTTGCTTCTTTTCAAAACACAAAGCTCCGAGTCTGTCCCTGCAAGCTTTTGAATCTGGACCACCGAATCGGTTTCCACTTGTTTTATTATTTTTTTTCTTTTTTTCTTTTCACTCTCGCTCAATAATTCTGCCATTAATGAACTTCCAAAGATGGGAATTATGGATGAGGTTTGGGAGGAAGGGAGGCTTTCCCCCTCTTACACTCACAGCTGCAGTCAATCACACAGTGGTACGAGTCGAGTGCACATCTCCACTCATGTTGCAGTCACGCATCTCTGCATGTAATTTATTTTATACTGTTAATCAGACAGAGATATGCCCACTGCACACATATGCATATGTGAGCCATTAAAACCTCCGTCACATACAATATATTAGAAATTAACTCATCATATCCGCATGTAGAGACACGACTTCATGCAAAGCTCAAGTATTTTGACATATAGCGTAACATGTAGTATATAAAACTACTCTCAAGCGGTGGATTGTGTTGCCCTGGAAACCTTCCACCGCCACACTTTGACTGTCTTCGCTAAAGTTTGAGAAGGTGTGGCTGAGCACTGGGCAGCTCTGTAAAATCCTTTGCAGACTAATTGTCGCTTGAATAATTACTAGTATGCTTAATTTACGACCACAGCGCTCAAACAAAATGAACAGGCACGTTCAGCAAAATTTCTTTTATTCATTAATTTATTGAAGTGTCAAAGAAACTTCAGAAGTAATCCGACAGCAGACACAAATCAAGTTTTCAGCCCGTTTATTGCTACAGCTCAATGTGTTCCCTCACACATGGCGATACATCATGACCTTCAGCCTCCAGACATTTAGATTTTTTTGGATTATTCATTTTCTGCTTCTCTCTGTTTATGCGATTCCACCACATGCAGGAGTAGGTAGTAATTATCTCACATGCTTGAAATGATTCATAATGTTTTAACGTCTAAATCAAAATGCCAGCCAGCAGTGCGCTGTTAGAACACATTTTATCATCAGCGCAAACAAAACATCAGCTGTTTATTAGAGGGAACGATATGCATGCCCAAATCATTTGAGAAATAGCCTGGAGGATGCTACTGCCTGTCCTGTTCATTAATTTAGTATCTGCTGCAAAGATGCTATCACGTCTCTCCAAAATACTCCCCGATGTTTGCCTTTTCTTTCCTCATGCCATTTTGGTTTGTTTCATGTCTTTACTCCGACAAAGTCACGTCCTGTCTCCCCCTTCCCTCATGTCTTCGCCTCTCCTTTTCTCTGTAATATTCCTCTTTCAAATCCTCTCTGCTCCTGCGAGTCCATCCGTTTGAGGTGATGTGATAGATGTCTACACAGTTTCCTGAGTATGCATCCCTGTGCGTAGCTCTGTACACAGCTTCTCTAGCTATTGATGTGGCCTCGTCCACTGTCAGACCCCATCGAACCCCTTGGTCCAGAATTGAGTAGGCATAGGGGGATCCTGAGCCCACAGAGAAGAGCGTTCCCTGCAGGCGAGTACCATCGCTGCATACATAAAACAGACCGGGTCCAGAGAAACTTGCTTTCTTTCTCGCAAAGTATTGCTCAGAACAAGTCAAGCTCTGAGTCTCTGACAGAGAGACCTTTTCATTGGGGGTATGGGAGAACTTCTCCTGGTCAATTATTTCACTCTTTGTTGTTTCTCCGCGACCTCTGAGATCAGTCTCTGTACCAGCATGGCATCCATCATCCACCTCTCCTCCATCCCACCCACACAGTGTTGCAGCAACACACAGCTCAGTTCCCTTGAAAGGATGAAGCATGTGTGAAAGCAATTTGGCAGCTCCTCTTGTGGACAACCGCCGGCCGTTGCGGAGCTGGTACAGCCGTAGTTCACGAGCCAGGATCCGTTTCCAGAGCGCACAGTCGGCCGACGTACCCGAGGTAGTGCCCACCAAGTGACTGTGAATGGGCAGGATCTTCTGGGACGCTGGGCACGCCACGAGGCCAGAGCAACTGGACCGAGTGTCTGCTGCTGCTAGAACGCCGCCCTGGAACATGAAAGCCAAGGTGGTGGTGCCATGAGACATGGGGAAGGGAAGAGGCACAGACTGGGAAGAAGCAAAAGGAAGGCTTGTGGGCAAGGAGGAGGATGATAAGATGGAGTCTTGAGATGAGAAGGCACTGGAGCTCTGGACGGTGCTGATTTGCCCAAATTGTATTGGACTTTCATCCAAGTACTCCGCCACTGGTATATAAAACCTAAACAGACTTGTGCTATTCCTAAAGGATGAACTACTCACATAATTACACGCAGTGCTCTTTCCAAATGTCCCTGAAAAAGACTGTTTGGTTAGACTGTCCTGAAAAAAGTCCTGGAAGTTGCACAGGTCCTGTAAAGCCATTGAATGTGAGGACTTTTGATTTTTAATATCCAAAAGAGAGAAAAGAAAATACAAAATTATACTCTTACAGTTTTTCCCAGTCAAGTCCTGGCCCAAATGTTCATATTGCTTGTCTGATAAAGATTTGTGCACTGCCTCGAGCTGCAGTAGTCTATTTTAGCAGCAGTCACCTTTTATATAGACAACCGAGTCCATGTTCATGTGTGTGTGGTCTCCTAAAACAAACCATCAGCAACATTACCGATGCTTCATTCCCTTGACTTTGAAGCATAAAAAAGTCAGTAGCCCATGGGTAATTAATTTTGGCTGCGATATCAGGTTGTTTTTCAGATCAGATTTCTTCAAAGTCTTGTGTGGGCGTAGGCCAAGAGGACGCGGGGTGATGGCAAAGCCTTGGCTCGAGCACATCAAATTAAGTTAGACTCTACGCTTTGATGCATCACTTGCATGGAAAGTTCCCTAATAGAATCACAAATAAAATAAATCAAACAACATTTTTGTTGCACAGCAGAGAAAATCTAACCAAGCCCTCTTAGGCACTAGCCCTTTAAAGATAATAAATGCAAACTGCTTGACTTGCAACACCAGAATATCAGGTAATCCTGCATTACACAGGGTGTATGCTCGCACAGCAGCCACTTGTTTGTGAAGTGCGTTAGCCAGTTGTTAAAACACTGTGAGCCAACATTATTTTAAAGATGAATAACTTTGAAACTTGAATGGATTTATAATTATTCCAAGGATTAAATATTTGTTTTTATGCTTTACTTCATCTCAAGCCAAAAAAAACTAAGAATGAATGTGTTTCACTACATCGTTTTTGGATGTGTCTTCACTGCTTCTGTTCTAATGGTAAGCAACTTTATCACACTGTAATTGCACTGATATCAATCGCTGAGTATGAAACCAGCACTCATTTTTCTAAATTTGAATATGAATGTTTTTTTAAAGCAGCTATAATTGATACTTTTTATAATTCTAATGTATTTAATGACAACTGAAAACACTGTGATAATGGGAAAGCGGATGCTTTTAGTGATGAACCTACAAATTATTTCAATTATCACCTGAATCCACAGCTCCCCCTCGATTTTACAAGGCTTTTTAACAAGTTTTAGCTCATTGTGTATCTCTGTGGACATCACCATTACAGTTTTGGTTCCCTCTCACTGCTCTTGTAGTTTTTGCTTTGAGTTGCAGCAGCCGGCTGTTGTCAGAGAAAAAGCTCTGAAATCTCTCTGTACACTGCCTAGCATAGAGATAGAGCATTAATTTGCTTGAGAGAAAAACACTGCACGCTTGCCTGTTTTTATTTAAATTCGCTTAATCTTTTTCTTTCGCTTCACTCAGGGCCGAACTGTAATACGAGCCATTTCGACCCACAGTGATGAGACGCTGCCTGACAATTACATAGGGTTTGACTCAGTCCCTGACAAAGTGGTAGATGACTCAGTGGTCCGTGTACGGTATCGATGCTCCAGGCCATGTCGGCTCGCAGTGGAAGTGGTGGTGTCCACATTAAGGAAGACAGATTTAGTGGTCTTCAGGAGGAAATGGATCAGCAGCACGTCCCAAGTCTACAGGATCCACCAGGTGCTGCTCAGATTGCCTCCGTCCATTTCATATCAACGTGACTTTTTCAACAGGAACATTTTGGACACGCAGAATGTGACAGTTCGTGCTTGGCTGGACTGTTTTAAAAATGGCAGTTTACTCAGCACATACCACAGCTCCATGTTGAGGATTTACAAAGTGCTAAAGATAATGCCACTCTCTGAGCGGCCAAGTAAACCTCCTGCTGGTTGCCCGTCATGGTCTGCTCAACTGATGTGGCAAATGACCAGCAACAGAATCCATCAGTGTCCGCATGAGTCAGGTCAGACCTTTAATCACATTTTCTCTGCATGTCCCATTTTTGTCTGCAAGGCTTTTCAAGGAAACATGAAAATGTTGAATGCAATCTGTTGCTTGTGCACAGATGTAATCGATGTGTTGAAGTTCCCTTTGGCAAGTACTGGTGAGCACTTTGGATTGGTCCACAGGTTCCAGCCTTTCACCAACAGAGCCTTAGAGAGAACCCGTCTCCATGCTGTGACAAAGCCAAGGTTGGACTTCTAATTTACTTTATTTTATCTCAAACTTATTCTGTATGAAGGTGAACCCGGCAGAATAAAAACATCCCCTGCAGGGAGCAGATTTTTTCGATATTAACTATTATAAAGATGGACACCAGCAGCACGTAAAGCCTCAGATGTGCACTATATAACGCCAGCGGTTCGTGTTTATATCAACAGATTGACAGGCCACAGGTCAGTGATTGTTTCCCTTTCAGTGCGGGCATCTGCCAGAACACACTTCACTTTTACTTCACTGTCTTTATAAATGACTTTACAAGCTTCACCAAGCCTCTTCACCAGAGCATATAAGCTTTTTATTTACGGTCAATGAAAGACAACGAGGTCAGTCATTTTTAGCAGGCAGCACAGCGCTTTAAATTTAACCTCGCGCTTGAGTGGCTCAAGAAATGATTTGTCAAATCATGTTTCGTTGCTTGGTTTTCAGCGTCACCTTATCTGTGTGGATCTACCTACTGAAATGGTGTCACCAGAAGCTCTGCGGGATCATCCATCATGTTGATAGGAAAATTTTATACGACTCCGTTCTGATACAGCTTACAGACACAGGTGGGTCACGGCAGCTTGTGTGTACACCTGATGCCAGTTTGGAGGATTAGACTGAGGTATCATGAGATGATTGTGAGTGATGATGTGTGTTCTGTGCGACTGTGGAACAGACTGCCTTATGTATTAATAAGGAGCTATGGATCTCCTGCGGTGAAATATATGATTGTCATGTCTCCTGTGTAGGGGACGTCGTAATTCAGGCACGAGTGACGACGGGGGAAGATGAAGCTTTCCAAGCCGGTGTAGTGTTGCCCCGGTGGAAATGGATTAGATTAGACTGTTACATACAGGACTCGAAGGTATAGCACCCCAGTATGTGCCTCCGGGTGGTGGTACAAGAAACAGAAATTAAAATGTAGCTTAAGGATACATCTTCTAGTCATCCTTTTTCTTCTGAGTTTTGTTTCATACCCCGGCTTTGTTTCCCAGCTGTAAGATCCTGAAAGATGGTTCCTTTCCAGCTGGGAAACTCCAGGCAATTGCAGTTGCAATTTGAAGTCGTTTACAGTTGAGTAGTTTTTTTTTTTCCGAGCTCATGCATTGTTATGTCTGACTTTCAGGTGCTGCTGGCTGCAACATGGGATGATGACACCCACAGATCTGATTATGAGTAAGACTTTTTGCTATGAAATATGCAAGACACAACTGTTGCCCTGAGACAGCAGCCGTTAGTTCAGTTACAGAAAAAGAAAAAATACTGAATACTGAACAAAACAATGAAATGCTTGACCGTTGAGTTAATCTGCACACTGGACAGGTGTGGCTTTAAAGGGAAATGATCAGACAGCGTGACTAGCACACAGACAGTCTTTTGACCAGCGACTATTAAAGTCACCTTCAAATGCAGCTTTTATTCAAATGCCACGGCGCCACAGATGAACAAGAGAAGGAAGAGAACAAGCTGTTGGCATGCTAGATGCTGGCGTGTCATTGGAAGCTGCAGCCAGGCACTTGAATGTCCACAACTCCACCATTTGTTGTGTAAGAAATCGTTTCAGACAGCTCTGGATGGAAGTGTCCGACAACGTGAGCCTGTCCCCCAAAATGCCCTCCAGCAGCTTCACCAAACAGTTCAGTGGGAGTGGAACAACATTCTACAAGACAGCATTGACAACCTCATTAACTCTATGTGGCACTCTGCGATCAAATGGGACATTCTTGTTTGTTACTTGTGATGTCTGGTCCATGAACCCACTCTCTAGCTGCCCATTATCATTTCCAATATGTCCTTTCTGTTTTGGAGATGCCGTGTGTTGGAACAAAAAGTGCTCATTCAAACAACTGGAGAGAATTAGATAAAATATTACATGCTACATTTATATTTTGGTTTAGTGTACAAAGATTACGATTGCTGTGGTATTTAACAACTAATCTGTTAGGTTTCAGGCCAGTATCCATTATGATGACACAGATGGATACTTTGTGATTGGAGGAAGCAGATACATGCCCGGCATACATGGGTATTTTGGGCCTTTAAAATACTACCGTTTTGGAACCAATGAGGTAAAGTGCCTTCTCTTCTGATTAGAAATCTAATATTGTTGCGCTGTTGTGTGACTACTACAGGCTTCATCTGGTAAAAATGTAGTGTTATACCTTGTTAGCATGTCCGTATGGTGTTTTCTATACGCTAGAAGACACATGATGAGTGAAACAAGCAGTCAACAACATGGCTGAGCATTTCTCCAGCATCTCAAAGACACACACACACAGTCAGGGTTTCATTGTACTTCTTTAGAATCAGTGTCTGGTTCAAACATGTATGACTGACTTAGTCCAACATTACAACTTGCCTATGTGTAGCGTAGGGTAGGAGCAGAGTCAAAGGTGAGCTTCTATGGGAAAGTGGTAAAGGGTGCATTAAATTAGAGGCAGAGACTGTGCATTGTAGAAGAAGCAATGGTGTAGAGTTACATTTGAGCCATTTAAAGCAGAAAAAGATTATTTTCATGTAAAAAAAAAAAAAAACTCGAGATGTGGTTTAAAGAGTTAAATCAATAACCAGACATGAACTAATGCCAGTTTCAAAAACGGCTCTATTTCTGTCACAGATAAAAAATCCACTTCACCCACAATCAACGTTTAATGAACTGGAGAGGGCTCATCGGGAATGTTGTGAAATAAGAGCATTTACAAAAGCTTTTCTACAGGAAGCAACTGAGAGTCACCCTCTGTCACCAGCCAACAAAGGTGAAATATTATTTTGGCATGTTCTATAAAAGCCGTGTTGCAACCATTCTACAGGGAGACACCTTGGATAGATCTAATATCAAGGGTGTCAATACAACAACAGCACACCTGTAGAGAAGAGGAGAGGAATACTGCTGACAGGTTGTCTTTTCCGTTTTATTTCAGGTGTCTGTACTTTTGACTTCTTACAACTGCGGGGTCAGTTCAAAAAGAAAAAGAAAACTTGCACACAAACATGGACGCTGGAAAAACAACTAAAATACAGCACACTCTTTCATTTCCTGCAAGCAAAAGAGGAGGAGATCAGGACAGGTGTTATAGATTTTTGCACTGTTTATGACATTGATCAATACTGTACGAAGTGCAGAGGAGATGTATTATGCAGCTTACCCACTTATCTGTTTTCTGTAGGATCTTTGGCTATGAAACACCTCAGAAAGACTTTGTTCGAGGAGGCAGTTGGCACAATGTTCCCTGTGGATAAGTCTCAAATGAAAATCACATCCAAATCAGTTTCTCTACTAAAAGTATCCTCCTGCTTTGGAAATCACAAAGCATCCCTTTTGTTGGCGACCATCCACCTTTCCGGCCTGGGACACCCAGTCAATCAACAGCAGGTTGAGTCAATGCCTTCCTTGTATCTTAATTGCCACTTTATCACATGTAAAGTCACTTCTGTAATAATGACTGATGATTCTGACCTCCGTCTGTTCCAGGGTCATGTCTATAGCTTGATTGGTGCCTCTGGTGATGACCGCTTTGCCCTGATGCATGCAGGGTACAAACACACACAGGGAATTGATGGATTTCCTAAAGACATTGACATGGCCTATAGCTACTATTCCAATGTCGGGGCACAGAGCAACACTGACATTTCACACGTACATGAAAATAAGGTATGTTTAAACAACTGAAATCAATCAGTTTGTGAGATTAGGTTAAGAAGACGGATAACGCTCTCATATCCATCTGTTCACTATATAGCTAAAGCCAGCAGCCGTTTAGCTTAGCATAGCTTAGCTTAGCACAAAGGGTGAAAAAAAGAAAGATATAACCATGTACATACAGTAAAACCTACAGACTGCATAAAAGATGGGTGTAGCCTGGAATCCAAAGCCAGTGCATAAGAGGTATAAACCTGCATTCTTTCAAATGACCAGCAGGAGTTGACTCCTCTTGTTTTAATAGGTAGTGTTTTAGGGTGTGGCTACCTTGCAGTTGACAAGTTGTCAACATAAGGGCGTTTATAGTGTCCTCATATTTTCATATGTCACTCCTTATATTTGGTAGCAAGAAAAACAAGATGGCGACAATGAAACTGAAAATTCAAGACTTCATGTTAGTCTACAAACCAGTGGGCGACATTTATCTTTACTGTATGGTAAAACCACAATTGTTTTTCAATATTGCATTTGTAAAAAGTAAACAGAAGAGATATTAGATGCTTATTAGTAAAATTGAAACTGACAGTAGGCGGATATTTTTTTATTTCTTGACCAGCTGTTGTCACTCTTTGGAGCTAAGCTAACTAACACATATGCGAGTGGTTCATCCTACCTCTCCGCAAGACAGTGATACACATAAAAAGTCAATATGAATTTTATTGCAGATGTCTAAAACAAAGATAAATAAAATAAATGCACAACATAAAAAAAGCCATTCAAGCACAAATGCATTTACACAAACATGCACACCGAGTGTACACATGTGTGCAGGCCCATGACAGCGATGTTACAAAACCTGCAGTCCCCAAAATATGATTAATAGTGTGTTTGTTGGTCCAGCCAGCTGAATCAGAGGAGGCTGCAGTACAGAGAGAATAGGTGGGTCTTAAATCTTCATTTAAAAATGGGAATGAGTTTGACTTCCCGGGGAATAGAGGGAGAGCACTCCAAAGATAAGCAGCCTGCTTTGAGACTACTTCCGACTGATTTCCTGTTTATTCTCCGAGTATTTAAATAAGCTGGATCTAATTAACAGAGGTGCATTAAAACAGCGGCGATATGTTACTGTCTGCTGCAGCTTGAATAGGCAGCCAATGCACCAAGAAAACAATTGTTCTCGGGTCTAGTGGTGAAAATTTTTATCTACAGCATTTAGAACCAGCTTAGAAGCTCTCTAACTCCCAGAGTAGATGACAGTACAGCAATCCATCTGGAACTGATATTGATTAAAGGTAATGAAACCTTGTTTTCTATTTTCTGTTGCTGTCTGTGTGTTGTTTTGTCGGAAGACAGCCAGAAGTGCTCAGGCGACTGGCTTAAAGAGGGCCAAGCTCAATTAAAAAAAAGGTGGTGACGTGTGCTTCTGAGCATTGATCAGGATTTGGAATTATTTTAATCACAATCACAACTGTCAATCAAGTCTTATCAAACCACACCCACACAGTCCTGATTGATGCAGTTCTGTCTCTAAAAAACGTTAAGTTTCTGTGCAACTATACTGCATTCTCAATTGTGTTTTGAGGGAAGCATATTTTTTTTGCCAGATTATGTTTGTGTTTGAAGTATCACAAAGACGTTTTCAAATCAGCAAATGAAGGAAAGCTTCAAACATGTTGTCAAAGTGTGTATTTTTACTCAAACTTTGCCAAGTAACTGGTGTCTAAATTTAACCAGGGTCAACCAAAGTGTGATATTTTTCAAAACCTAACCTTGTAGTTTTGGTACTTAACCAAATCAAACAGCAAGTGGAAACTGACTCAAGACAACGAGTGAAAACCAAACTGATGTCTAAGAATAATAGTCCTACATGATGCGTGAATCCCAGTCTCCTGGTTTAAATCCTGTTGCTGACTCATTCCTCCTTCCTCCCCTCCTACTTCCCTTCATGGATTTTGTGGCTCTTTTAAGCAAAAAGCCTTTCCTATCATGTCACAAAGCATAAATGAGAATGCAGTTTAGTTGTAAGGGGACATAAATTTCGGGAGACAGGGCTGAATCAGCTTACTGGAGATTAGTTAAATGTATAACACCTCAGGTTTGTTTTTTAGCCTGTTTTTTTTGGGTTTTTTTACCTTCGATACCATAGCGAGTCATGTGTATTTAAAGTAGCTATAACAAATCTGCATGTCCTTTTGGCTTTGGAGCTCTTAACAGCAAATTTCGATTCACTTTTTAGGCGGCAGGCTCACAATTTAATGTTTTATCTCACTGTTTCTGCTCTCACAGTGTTGATTTCGAGCGGAAAAGCAGCTGGATGATGGATCTGTCAGCTTGTAGAGACCACAAACAGAGCTAAAAGTTTTTGAATATTAGACTTAAATTTATCAGGTAGCCAGAAATATGACTAATGAATGATAATGTTGCTCTCGTAGATGGAGCTGTGTTATTAGAAATAGCTGGCAAGCGTTAATGATCATTCTAATGGTGACAGTAGTAAAATAGTAAAATTATGAGGTAGTTAGTATTATTATTCATAGCAGAAGTGGTAATAGAAATACTTTCTTAACAATGATTCTGTTTCTTTTTCCTAAAGCAATACGCACTTGAACGGATCTATATAAACAATGAGGAGGATTTAAAAACCCTGATGCATGAGACAAGTGACGTCCTCCAGTATATAAAATATCAAGCAGAGAGAGGAGACATAGCATCTCAGGTATGTGTGATTTACAGAGTGGGTTTGACTTTTAAAGAGATGCGCTGTACTAAAAGGGACTGTATGTTATTTTATTCTTTTTGTGGAAGATGTATAAAACCTTAGAAAGAGTTCACTCCTACTTTAATTTTCTTCGTTGTGGTCAGTTGCCGAGTCAGTGCCCAGAACCGTCTAATAAAAACTCTATTAACTTTAGAAACGCTTGGGAACAATGCTGTACTGGGGACAAAATGGACTCTCAAAAGACGTAGCAGGTGCCGTGAAGTGGTTTAAGCGAAGTGCCATGCAAATGAAGGATCCCTCTGCCATGTACGACTACTCCATCCTCCTGATGAAGGTGCTGTGAGATTATAAAGACTCAACCTACTTTATGATCGAATCGAACACTGGATGTTTGTGTGCGTGTGTTTGTGTGCGTGGTGCCTGTGTTTTGACAGTTATTGATTCACTGATTGATGTTGATTCCTTCAGGGCCAGGGAGTGAAAAGAAACTACACCAGAGGTTTTCAGCTGCTGAAAAAAGCGGCGGCAATGGTGAGCGTCTAGCAATCAATCGGTGTGTTTACAGTATATGTGCTCACTATGAGTAGCAGTGTCTGTTTCCTCGCTTTAGGGCTCAATTAACGCCTTGAATGGTTTAGGCTGGTACCATGGGATCGTTCTGAATGACCACAAAAATGCAGTGAAATACTTTGAACAGGCTGCTTTGAATGGCAGTGAAGATGGGATGTTCAACCTGGGAATTTATCATCTCAATGGGAAAAATCTGGACAGACCCCGCAGGAATGAGGTTCGATTCCCACGCCTGCAGAAATGTATTTGTTGTCACTCTCCAGGTATGATAAGTGAGCTGATATGTTTTCTGTATGATCCACAGAGTGCTGCATTCCAACAGTTTCTGAATGCGTCTCGGTTTGGCCATGTAGCTGCATCAGTGGAGGCTGCGTGGTACCTTTCGACAGGAAGCCTGGAAGGGGTGTCTCAGGATGTGGAGAGGGCTGTGATGTAAGAGGCTTTCATTAGCTTGGTGAAGAAAGCTTTGTTATGGGCTGTTGCACTGTAGCCTGCAGCTCAGTGGCATCTAATTTCAATGACAGTGGCTAATTCAAGGTCAGAACCCAGTATTTGCATATCTAAAAATAAGAGCCACTGTCACCGCGTTATTGTCTGGCACAGAGAGATTCTGCTTACCAATGTTCCTCTGGTATCTTATGAATTTAAAGAAGCCCCTCCTGCGGCTGTTGCTGCTTTTTTTAGAATGACCTCAACAAATCCGGAACTATTTTTGGATCATGTTAAAATATTTTCCGTTTATGTGGGATAAATGATATTCCATAATTCATCAGCCGTCCTTTGCCCTCTGCGCAGAATGCTAAAAAAGGTCTGTGAGCAGAATGGACACCTTGGATTTATGATCAGAGAGGCTCTTCAGGCCTACCTCCAGGGCGCTCGGTAGGGACATTAATTTCAATTTCTTTTCAATTGTCCTCATTGAATCATTTCCTCTTGTCTTTACTATTTGTTTTTTGTTTTTATTGTGTTGCCAACAGGCAGGATGCATTTGTGAAGTATGTCCTGGCAGCTGAAACTGGTCTGGGTTTGGCCCAGAGCAACGCTGCACACCTGTGTGAGGTGTGTGCTTTCAATGCTTTGTGCCCGTCTTTAAACTGAACACTGCCTGAACCTTTAATCTAATTTTTAAGCAGAATTCTGCAATCAATGTCTCATAATTGGAGTTGTCATGGCAGCTGATGAACAAATTGCACACAATTCCTGTCAGGGACTAAAAGAAGAAAGCCAGAGGGAAATTATTAGCTGTTGATAACATAACCTTCATCATTCCTCTGCTCTTTTTCACTGTGCAATCATTCTCCCAAATGCAGGAACTGAACTACAGATATGATTGTCAGTGGAGATATCATAACTACTCTATATTAAACCATGATCCCCATCCATCCGGTGAGTTCATCTCATTTCATTTTGCTTTAACCTCCCTCTCTCCCTGTCAATCTGGTCACTGAACAGCAAGTATTTATCTTCTTTTATAGCTCTGCTGAAAATGGGAGACTACTACTACTACTACTCTTCCTCCAGTACACGAGAGGAGTCATTATCCTTGGCTGAGCAGGCCATATCAATGTATGGCAGAGCGGCTCTAGCAGGCAGCCCTCAGGTGACAGATTTACTTGGGCTGTAATCTCATCACCCTATGATAAACTTAATTAAACTTCCACGGGCTCAGGCCCACCGCAATAAAAACAACAAACAGCATTATACAGTGTTATTATTTGGAGACTTTCTCAGTGAATAACCCATCAGCCTCTTGTTATGATTTTATTTTCACACCGACTCACAGGGAATGTACAACTTGGTTGTTTTGGCACAACAAGGACACAGTCTTCCTCCGAGCATCCACGGCTTGTTTAATGTGTCGCATTGTGATGAGCTGGATACTGTGATGGAGAAGATCTTGAAAAGGTACTTTTTAAAATCATCCACTCACACTACAATGAATGAAGACAATCAGTGCTATTGGGGTGACCAATGTTAACACATATTCAATGACCAGGGGCACTTTTTAGCACATTGTAAGAATGAGACTAACACTGATATGTTCTACTGTTAGTTGAACAAAAGGTTGAAAGCTTGTTTCTGTGGTAAGCTACTCTCTGCTAGTTACTTATTTACCATAAAGACATGATAGCCGTAGCAACGCTCTTCTCTAACTCTCGGCAAGCAAATATGTTACAAAATGGCACATTTTTTAACCCTATTCAGGACTTTTGGGGTCTTTTGAACCCCAGGCCATTTGGTTTAGGTGACAGGTATTGTTTTTTATTTTTATACATTTTTTTTAATATAAAAAGAGGGACATTTGTCATGCATTTGGAACCTGAAAATACTTCAACTTACTGGAAAATGTATTTAACATCATATAAAAGTCTACAATGAATACCAACAAATATTTTGCACATATTCTTTCTTGGGGTCGAATGGACCCCGAAAGACCTTCTACATGTGGCAACATGAAAATCCTGAATAGGGTTAAGGTGAAGTCAGTTTCATCTTCATTTTCAGTTTCAGCTTCATCTTTGGTAATTTTTCAAAAATGTGACTGATTGATATTTGATGTGACCAATGCAACTCCATAGAAAGCTTTGTTGTTGTAAACGAGCCTCTTACACAATTTTTAGGTTTCCAGCAGACAGCTGTAGTTTGGCAATGTTGCTGCAAGTTTTCCAGAAAGTCTTATTTCCATATGCAAAGTAGATTTGTAGAAAACTTACGGTAGACTTCTGGCCAACTTTGTAGACAATCACAGGGTCAACACAGAGAGACAGGAAGCCATTCATTCTCACAAACACACCATGAAAGTATAAAAAAATCACTCTTGAGAGTGTTTTTTACAAGACACAACACAAAGTTTGGCAGCACTCAACTGTACATTTGCCACAAATCCATTTATTTTTTATTTTTTTAAATGTTATTTTTTATTCCTTTATTCCCTAAGTTAGTAAAGAGAGACAAGATATGTAGGGAGAAGAGCAGGGAAAGGGCATGCAGCAAATCTTCCATCGGAGACTCGATCTAGGCTTGATCCATGGCCACTGTGTCTGGGACTTTCAGACCCTATACATGATTTGCCCTCAACCTGTTGGGTTACTGAGGCGTCCGCCACAAGTCTAATTTGCATATGAAAATATGACCTTGCTGCAAATGTGTAGCAAGAAGGTGAACTACAACTGTCTGCCAGAAACCTGGAGAACTATGAATAATGCCATTGTTGCCAGAAATGCTGTCTATCTTTCTGGCAAACGTAAGCTGATAAGTTTTATAAGTTTTTTTTTTTGTTGTTGTTTTTTTTCTAGGAGGTTATTGGAAGTTGGCACTGTTGGCAAACTCTGGTAGCAAACCACATACATATGAATGTATTTCCAGCAGTGGCAAACTTCTCATTATTATCACAATGTTGCTGGAAGTGTGCCACTAGTAGACAACACTGGCACATTTGTACCAACCCTGTTTTTTGGCAAACTGATGTCTTCGCTGCAAATCACTCAAAAATTGGCCACAAAATGTTGCTTTTGTTTGGGCTTGTATGGCTTTTTGGAAAATGCTTTTTTATTTTCCTGTCATCAGTTAGGTGAAAGGATTGATAGCACTTATTTAGGCCATTTTGAACTGCAGGGACTGGGCGGCCCAAATCTTTGTGCATGGTGAAAAAACTGCTCCTGTACAACATCTTTCAGGGTCATTTTCAGGGGAGTAAAAACTGCTTCTGAAAGACTGTTGTCTGGGTCTTGAAGCTGATTGATTAAACTTGGAGAAGAAAATTATGACTGGTTGAATTCATAGACTGTATAAAAGATCGACGTAGCTGCCGTGACGTCACCCGTTGGTTTCTGCACTGAGAAAATGAAGCCAGGGTTTTGCTACTTCCTGGTTGACATCTTGGATTTTTGGAGCCAGTGACGCAAAAATCGTCGGAGGGGGCCGGAGCCATAGGAGCAGCGATTGGTCAGACGGATTGAGAGGCAGGCCCTCTCTGCCCGCCCACATTTACCGCCTTCTGCTCGCTTCGTCTGTATGGTTGCTGCTGACTGTCAATCAAGCCAGCCACGCCCCTTGCACTGCAAAATTTTGACGATTTTTTAAAAATTCTGTATTGATTTATTTTCAGATTGGCCACCTGATCTCTAAATTTGACTATGAAAACTAATAAGAAAAAAATCCTGAGCTGTAGGAATGCAATATTTCGTGAACTGTGATCACTTCTTTTCCAATTCAAGTCTATGGGAGTCAGGGCTTTTGGAGCCAGCAGCTAGCGGACGTAGGTTTTTGACACTTCCGGGTTGGCTTCATTTTTCAGGGCCAGTTGCTCCGTCCATCTTTTATACAGTCTATGGTTGAATTCAGAGAGAACAACCTGCAGCATTTTTTCTGCTTTCTGTATGCCTTTGTTGAGTAGCAGTGTTCTCTCCAACATCACCACTAAACAAGATGAAGTTCATTGTACAGGCAAACATGGCAAACCCTTTGTTGGTCTGTTTCCACTATGACTGTAGAACTGGAATTGTTGACAGTAATGCTCTTTGTCGTTGTTTTGGTGACCTCTGAGTTAACATTGCTGTCAAAGTTTTTGAGTCTTACACCCTAGTGGAAACAGAAATGCTAAAGGGACTGATTAGCGAGATGTTCCTGTAATTGTTTGTGAAACCTCACACCTGTCCCGGGTTCCTGCAGTAAAGACGTCTGTAGGGTAAACTGTGATGGCACCTGCAGCAACCTGTTAGCTTAGCTTAACACAAAGACTAGACAAAGGTTGAATCAGCAGCTAGATTGACATTTTAGTCCTTGTGCAAATCTAACAGTAAAAATGATTGAAATACTGACATTTTGGACAGTGCTCCATTTTTTGTGTTGGATGTTTGCGGACAGCTTTGTATTTTGCTTGAAACTGGTAACAATGTTCTCTTGTCATTTTCAGTAAGAATGCAAATTTGCTCATACATGCCACATTTCATAAATGCAAAGTCAGTTAAGCTAAATGCTAAGCACGTTTATGTCAGACTCCCGCTGTCTGCTCATTCATCATTTCAATGTCGTGTGTTTACTGTTATTTTAACAGGCTGATGATACCATCATGTGTAACACAGTTTCCATTTTTTATCTTTAAGATGTGTGGAGACTGAGGCTGAAGAGGCAGTAACGCCCTGTTCTTTAGCTCTGCTCAGACTCCAGATGGGAAAAGCCTTGAGGAGAATGACTCAGAACGGTGCACAGCTCCTCTTGGTAGGCATGAGGCAATCAACCCATACTGTATGTAGTAAGAGAGAAATTCAACACACTGCAAGCTGCACGCGCTCAGTATATTCCTCTCCTCTCATAATTTGATCGACTACTGATTATTGAAATATGTGAAAATGCAACTCTGATCATGAGTCAGACATTAAAGCCATCTTAGACAGCTATTTTGAGAAAATATGATAATTTATTTAAATCCTTCTCTTTATTCCTCTGTAGGCATATGCATCTGTTCTTTCGGTCTGTGTCTTCGTTGTCTTTGTGGTGTTGCAGGGCTGGCTCCGTAAGTATTTTAGTTCCTCACGATTGCACCCAATTGCAAGTATTTGCCACAAGATGGTGCAATTTCCCCATATATTGGTTGACACTGCCTACTTCTCTGATCTGTGTATTTAAAGATAATCTATGTAATTCTAATGTCATGTTTGCCATGGCAAGTGTCTTTACCTCCTTTCATCTTCCTTATCTGCAAATCAACACAGAACGCAGATGCCGTGCGATTGCACTGAGGGCAAGGACGTCATCTGTCAGCAACGATGGTGTCAACTTGAGTAGAGAGCAAGATGGCATCATGGGAAGAACCTACAGGGCGGCCGGGAATCTATGGCTTACCGTGAATGGGGAGCAGTGGCTCCGGCAGACCAGCGATTTGGCGGTGACTCTGTCGGGCGTGTGCCTGTGTGCTTTCTGGACCACACTCCTCTATCATCTCTTATGACATACAATGCCCAGCACAGTGACTCAGTAGCCACAGCACGAGCCGCAGACACAACATATTGTAAGAGCATGCATTTAGGGGATGAGTTATAGAACTATTCGTGTGACACATTTGGGTTTTGGAGGCATGTGACTCATTTTTAGTCGAGAAGGAGACAAATGCTGCTTTATCTGTGTGTTGATAATGTGTCCTCAGTTACCATTTTGCCATTGTTTTGTTTGTGGAGCCTGAAATATTTATCACAGAGTTCATTTAGTTATTGCCAACTTGCAGTTTATATTGCCTTTGGGATTGTGGTGCAAAGAGAGAAGAGTGAGCCTTTTCTTTTGTGATGTTAAAGACCAATAAAAATACAGCTGTATATATATATATATATATATATATATATATATATATATATATATAAAGCATAAAGAGTCAGCCTCAGTGATGGATGTGTCAAGAGATGTTGTACCTTAGGTCATGATCTAATAAGTCAACTATTAAGGCTTTACCCTGGTCCTATCAGTGACATGCTGATGATAAACCTCGATCAGGAGACAGGACATGCCACAACAGCATGCAGGGCACTTAACATCTTGTCTGGTCCGAAGCCAGAGCAATGAAATTTCAAATGGTATTGATTTAGCCTCTTGCTGGGCGGCTGCTTCTGATCGATACATAAGATAAGGCAATATCAGTTTTACCCATCGCTAAGGAGAGTTTGGCTGGGAAGGAAGTTGCCGCAGCGATGTCGAGGGTGACACCTCAAACACGCCTTTAGAGCCCTTTGTTGGGGTATTAGTCAAAAACTAATGCTCTCTGTGGTGCTGTTGTTTGCGTGCTCATAAAGATAACACAATGGGCAATATCCTTGGAGGGATTTTGTTTCTATGGCTGCTAACAAATATGAAGAATAGGCAGTTACTCAGTTCTTAACAGTTATTTACAGCTCCGAGTGACTGTTGTGATGATGTGCAGTTTATAGCTGGTATTCATGGAGCTGTCATTAGTTAAATAAGGAGTTTCACAGTGTAAACAGCTCCATGTGGAGCTCCTTCAGTTCAGAGTGACGTCTATGTGTAATTTGGGGATGGACTAATGATCTCCCTCTTCTTTCTTCTATCTCTGTCCCACGATGTCGTCTGTCTCCATCTTTAAAGAGACCAGTTATCAAACCAAAAACACTGCGTACATGTATGCTGCAAGAGTCTCTTGTGTTTTCTGCAGTTTTTAAGGCACTAGTTTTTACATCACCATCAAGAGTGAACCTATGAATAAAATGAAACAACTTCTAAATCTGATTAGAGTGAGGAAAGTTAATGCTATTACCCCATATGAAGTGGGATTCATCTCAAGCGATTAAACTTTTGGCAGTAACCAGGATATAAAAACAAGACTGAGGCTCATGTCATGGTAGCGGTTCTGAAAGACTGCACTGCACTCAGGCTGCCATTATTTAACTGTTAAATTACCTGTTGGTTAGTTTCTTCATTAATCAGTTTGTGGTTTGGTCGATTAAACGGTGAGAGATGTTGGTTATTGTTTCCAAAAGGTCAAGACAACATCCTCATATCTTGTTTTGTTCACAACCCAAAGATATTCAATTTACTGTCAAAGAGGAGGAAAGAAACAGGAAAATACTCAAATTTAAGAACCTGGATACTTCTGAATAAGTTATTGATTAACAAAATGGATCTTGAGTCCTTTAATAGTTGACAACTCATCGATTAGTTTTTGCAGCTCTACACTGCAGGGCACTGCTTTGAGCTAAGTGCTAATGTCATCCACTCTAACATGCTCACAATGACATTTATTTTACATTTAATATTTGTAATTAAGGGACATTACTTTGTAGAAATCAGTTTTCACCTTAATGTGAAAGAGTCTTTTATGTAAATTCTTTTCACAAAAGCCAAATTAAATTGACCATAATTCAGTGTTGAAAATTAAAAAAAAAAAAAAAAAAAAGGAAAACTTACTTTTTTTAAAGACTCTGTATATTTTAAGCCTCGTGTACTTTGACATGGCAGTAAAAATAAATGATGAGACATTGTGCCACCCCAATTTTAAATAATGGTCTCAGTCTGACCACAAGATTTGGAAATTAAAAATGTAAATATGTTTTAACAATTTCTTCAGCAGAGTTTTATTTAGTTGGGTGAGATAGATGCTTTTGTTTAATAGATGGTCAAAAATAACAGGAATTTCATAGGGGTTAGTCACAGGCTCATTGCTTTTACAGTAGCCCCTCAAAGGCCCAATCCCAGCCAGTAGAAACCCTGCGGGGAAACATTTTGACTTCATGATGCTACTAGAAGAAAAGTCATTAAAAATTCATCACCTGGACATCACTGATATCTGTTCTATTTCATGGTCTCTCGTTGTTTCCAGTAAAAGTCAGATATATCAACCTGGAGTATGTTCAGGAAGAAGAAGCTTTTCAGTCAAAGTTTTTCCGCTAACATGAGACGCTTCAGCCTAACGTAATTGTGACTGCTCACCACTTCTGTTCTGCAGCTGCTGTCTGCTCTTTCACCTATTCCTGTTAATCATTGACACCATTCTTTATTCAAGTCACAGTTTGATATTGTAGTTGTGACTCACCATCTACTTCTACCTTAATTATTAAATCTCAGACATGAATCCCCACAAAGTCAATGGATTAGAAACTCTTCATTGGTCTATTTTATTCCTACCAACTTACACCTTTTGAGACTCCACTGATGTATATATTTCTTCATGTATTATGCATTAAAACTACTGTCCTCTGGAAAGGTTTTTTTTTTCCTTCTCTGAGTGTGATTTTCAATTATGTGATGAATAGATGGAATTTTCAGCTGATTATTTAATAAGATGATAACACACTGACTGATGTGACCTTGGATTGACACATTGTGTGCTACAGTTCATGGCCAACTTTGACCAGCTCTGCTGCACACTTACAAATTAATTTACAGCTTCGACAGTGTTCCTTCTTTTCTAGTTAAATTAACCTCTTATTGAACCCTTTGGAATATTTGATTGTAACGGAGGAATATTCACCGGTAGGCATTCTTGTTCAGAAAAAAACTAATATTTGATTTCCTCCGGACATGTTTTAAAGTCCTGCGGTTTGAAACCAACTGGTATCGTGTTCATGGTATGCGCACAATGTCTGTACTTATAATATTTCACCACTATAGCTACATTATACGCACAGATCCTACTGTGCAAATCAGCACAAGTCACACTAAAAGGGAGAAAACAATGCACTGACTCCCAGACCACCTGTTTTACCTTAGCTCTAAATACTACAGATACCACAGGAAGATAGAGGGATAACATGCATATAGTATATAGCCCTGCTTTGCTGTAATACGTCTAAAAATAGCATGTATCCCTGTGCAACCTCAGCTGGACTTTGGCAACATCTGTATCTACCAACCTGCTGAACGATACACTCCGCTGAGACAATAAAAGCAAATAAGCAGCTACTCAGTAATTAGTGTTTTCCATCAACCTCAGGTTTACCCATTAATGCAGTGAGGCCTGTCTATTTGAATGACTATTTAAAGTTCACACCGTGTTCTGTTGCAGGCTTCATTCTGTAAATATGCGTGAGTGTGTTTTAGCTTCAACACACCAACGATCACTGATGACATAGACAGTGTTTGTTCAGTTTTTCATTTTAGATGAAGTGGCTTTTGTATATCATATTTTAAGAACTTCTTAAGCTTCAAAATGTGAAAAATCAAGCCATTTATCCATGGCATACGTACTCCAGGATGCTCCAGGACCAAGGATAGTATTTGTTATTTCTAGTATGGTGCTTTTGAGAGGTCACAATGTTGCTGTAGGCCTCAGTAGAAGGACATTTTCCTGCCAAACCCAACACTAATAACTGTAATTGTGGTCACGGTGCTAATAAACCAGTTTAACCTCTAAATATTCACTTTCTATTTGCAAAGAAGACAAAAAGCTTGGAGGCATTTTATTTGCTGGTCTCTTAAAGTGAAAATAGTGTGTAACCCACTGTAATTCATTAAGCCTGTGCCCCTGTAGATGACAGGAAAGGAAACAAACTACCGTCTGTATGCACACTGTTATTACAAACGGAGGAACGATTGATTCTGCTGCTGTGAATTTGGCATTTAGAAATGGTTTACACTGTTTGAATCGGGAGGCTTTGTGCTGCGAAACAATAATTCAGAATTGGCCGATGGCGGTAGAAATACAGCAGCACATTTTTATTATTCTGCGCGATGAGTGTTCATAGGTTAACCTTAACTCAGCAGCTTCCGGACAGATACATACATGCAGACACAAACCTTAAGGCAGACCTTCCAGGGAATCTGTCTATTTGGCTCTTAGCCTTGGCTGACCGGAGCGAGAATCCAGCTCTTGGCGAAGCCTCTGGTGATTCACACCTGCTGGACTCAGGGATAATTTTAAATGTGTGTAAATGTGACACGAGAGTTAATGTGCGATAGCATAATGTGAAATAAGTCAGGAATGTTATCAGGGTTCCCGGTGCCCTGCAGAACAAGCTATTTTTTACACAGTATCAACAATTTAAAATGATACAAGCCCAGAGCTCTGACTGACTCAAGGTCACAGTAGCACTTAGCCTAAAAATGTCATCAGCTAATAAAAAGTACTGAATGTTCTCAGCACATGTGGTCCTGATGCACACACTGAGTGCATCTGAGCTCGTCCGGGCGGCCTCCAGGGGAAAACATGTGTCAACACCCACACCGCGGAAAGTAAGCTACACTTTGTCAGAGTAAATCACACAGTGGAGAGTGATACTGTTCCCACTGAACAGAAGTTGTAATGCTTCCAGTACAGTTACTGGCAGTGTGTGCATTAGTTACTAATTCACAATTAATTCAGAGTTCTTTTAGGGAAGATAACTACGGAGGATGAGCTGTTCTCAGACTCAGTGTCAAGCTGCTGACTGGAACCAAAACATGCCACCACAATCTGGTACCTTTTCAGATGTTGATGTTCTTGGAGTTTTGTTTCATGAATTAGTCATTTACAGGAAGGGCTGTTGTTTCATAAACGGTATTTCCCGGTAAATGGTGAATAATTTTAGCACTTTCTAATCACTAGTGGACAGAAATATGCTTATAGAGCAGGTGAAAAGTTGTTTTTGCCAATTTTCGCCCTGTTAAACTGCTGTGTATTTCAGGTTTCTCGTGACGTCGCTGTTGGGTGTGGTTATGACTGCAGCAGATACCTCTGATCCTTCTCACTGTAGAGATGCAACAACATTGATACTTTCAACCAGGAAAAGGTAGTGAAGCGCTGCTTTTCAGCCTCATATTAAGTTACTCTTTAAACCTAATTAGTTATTTAATCCCTCAGAGGTACTAACATGATATAATTGGACAAAAATCTTATTTTACATATGAATAAAATATTAGCCTGTGTACTATTTCGAAGGCTGGTGGACTGAAGTAATGTAATGACTTTTGCTTAAGATAGGACAGAAATCCCTACAGCCCCTCACCAATACATAACGGAAGAGACACCAGCTGACTACAGATGTACAGAGAATGTAATTTTTCTTCAGTGTTCTGGTGCAAATTACAAACTTTAGCAGAGTTTTAACCACAAGGGAACAAAGCGACTAAAACCAAGTCTAATTATTGTGAACTGCTGAGCTGGAGAATTGTTTGTTCTCAGAGGGATCTGCAGTACAAGCAACCCTTTAAATTACAGTTAGTTGATACTGAATAAACTGAATCAATGTGACAAATAATGCTTATTGGAGCTTTAAAATATCAGCTATTGCTATAATGAAATGGGTTCAAGACAAATGCGCTCAACTGACAAGTGGAAAATGTGTGTTTCTATTATCTATTATTATTGTTTATCTCTTTTTTTCTTCTCTTTCTTTACATTCTGTAAAGCCATCTCCTGATCCTACTGTACATTTATCACCAGCGAGTTTATTGGCTTTCTGCTCGGGTTTTTCCAATCATCCTGTATCCACTAAAGGGGGATACTGTTTGCTGTGTGATCACACCCCGATGAAGGCCGTTTGTGCCGCTACGCGTGGGCTGCATCCCTGCTCTGCTTTAATATGCACACGCATTGTTTTGTATCTGCATTTGTCAGAAGGCTGCCTTAGATCTTTTTCCTTTTTATAGAAATTGTATTTGTTGTATGTCATTACTGCGTCTCTAAATATATTATTATTATTGTAAGCATATTATTAAAGATCTCAATTGTTTTGACACATATTGGCAAAAACTATAAGTGCTTGAAACACTTTATGCCTCCAGGCAATGAGCATTTCATACCAAACTACTTCATTTCCATCCTTAAAATCTTTGATGTTATTTAGCTTTGCTGGTCAATCTGTGTGTTTTTTCACAGAACACATTTTGACATTTTGTAGCAAAAGAAGACGAAGGCAACGTGACCCAGTAAGCCATGTCGCTGACAGAGTGTGCTGCCATTAACACCTGTGCCGTGCCTGCTAAATCATGCTAAAAAGCCCTCCTGAAAACATCACTAAGTCCAGCAGTAAGAGTCACGATTAAAGTGCACATTCAGACTTTTTTTCATTCCAGTGGCAAAAACCTTGACAATGAGAAACTGATTGTGTCCAGCTTCAGTCCCAGTGTGTCCTCCCTTGTCGGTTGGCTGCAGTGGACCTTCACCCGTCAGCAGCCAGTAATTACATACTAGCCTACTGCTTCAGTACTACCGTTAATAATCAGATTAACTCTGCTTTCAACAGGCCTTAGAGTCACTTTAAAGACACTTCAACCTGCGTGTTCGCATGAAACAAAAATAGAAAAGTCCATTTATGCTTTAGACACGTCTGCTGATGCTGAATATGAGCATGCCTGACTTGCTCAATTTAGAACTGAAGATATGCTCTCTGCTGCACTACACAAGCAGTCTGAATATTCTCAGCTGTATTCAGCATTATCCAAAAGAGCAGCAAACAAGTCAGCATTCAAAGAAGGCTGAATCAGTATGCGCTGAACTTTAAAGCTGTTTCATCGAGTATCTTATACAGCATGCACAGTAGTATTTTGCAGTACTTGTACGTGGAAAGTTGCCCTACACACTCCTTTTGCTTAATCAGTCCCACTGTCAGCGTTGTGTGGGCAGGCGTGATTGCCACTGACCCTCCAGTTGTTGTACCTGTTCAGATGGTAGAAGATACAACTTTATTTGAGTCTCATATCAGTTTATGTAATGTCCTATATCAGGTTTATTGTTCATGAATAGCACTGTTAATTATTGGTAGAGTGTGACCCATCGCAGCACTAAATATACTCGTGCACATAATACCATATAATACTAGAAAGTCTTTTAAAAGTAGCCATCAGTGTATAAAATAAAAAAGACAATTGCAAAATTTGCACAACAACACAGCTGTAACAAATAAGAAGAATTAGCTACAATGCTGCATCAATTTTTTTTTGTTTTACCAACGGCATCGATAAATACTTGAAATGTGAAATTGCTCAGCCGTAGTGACAAACCAACAGACAACTACTGGCTTATTTCCTAGAAACATCTGTAGCTCGGCATAAATTCACAGACTATTTAAACATCTTTCAGCACATTGTTTTGGTTTTTCACTGTTTCCATTGACTCCCGTGGCTCTCATCGGCAACATTTACAGCTACAAAAAACAGCATTGTTACGAAACATAATGTCAAGTAGCATAACATAAGTCAGTCTGATCTGCTATACAGTCCAATTACCACACAGTCTTTTTAAACTACACTATATGTTGTTTAAGCTTCATGTTACGTTTCTTATGCTATGTGTTGTAACACAATGGTTGTGAAATCATAAAATTTCACCCTGCTGTGTACTTTGTGTACGTCTGAGATGACATTAGAGTAAAATTGGAACTTGAAGCAGCAGCAACAACAAAAAAAAATTAAAAACATTAAACACAAAAAAAATCCTAAAAACATACTGTACACGATGTCTTTGTGATTTATTTATTTATTTTTTACCAAGGAGGTGGTAGGTACCAAAAACAGAGCTAAAAACAAACAGTAAATGATGGATTTTGGTTTGTCTTGTTGGCAAACTGCTGGACAGTTTGTTAACATGTTCATTAATCTGAAAGGTTTTTCGATGCCAAAGTGGCAAACCAGCAAACAATCATTAGGTTTCAGTTCACATTATACATTTTGAGCTGAAATGCTTTTAAGATCTACTCATTACCCACTTCACTGACCTAATTTAAGTCCCCTAGACATTAACTAACTAACTGGAACAAGTATTGAACAATTCAGGTGACGTCCGTTAATGGAAATATGATAGGCTACAAGTGTGCCATGACGCATCACTCAAAATGTTCTAGATAAACCATCAAAGACACTTTGTTTGCACAATTAAATTGATTGTGATCTGACATATTAGGAGAGTCAGAAACAATTTATTGTCCGAACTTAATCTCTTGAGTTGAATCATTTTAAAAGAGTTGATAGCATAATGATTGGCCTTGAACGCTGATAATTTGGTTTATTACAGGTTAGGAACAGAGTCCTGGCAAGTCATGAGACAAATGTTCAACTACTGAATATGAGTCTTGTTGATTTGCCAAATCACAAGATGGTTTCTTTTTTGTCTTTATATATTTATGTTGTTGTTGTTTATATATTTCCTTCTTGTTTAACTATGACCAAATCTATACATGTACTTGAGTTGGTAGGTAGTTCAATTGAATGTAACATGTTTAATTCATATTAATTATAAGTGGAAATAAAATGTACTGTCATGTTAGCTGCATGGTGTTGAATCAGCATACAGATTCCTTGTGAACAGTCCCAGAGGCATTTTCTTGCAAACTGTCATGGTGCAATAAAAGCCACTGTAAAAGATTCTGATGAACCAAACCAGAGGCTTTTTGTTTCTTATTAATAATGGACAACCAAAATTAAATACCCCTCATAGCTCCTAGACCATGGACTTTATAATGTCAGCGGCTTTTGTAGCTGCTATCTGCTCCAAAGCAAGTTTCAATATTTATGTTTACTGTCGTGTACACTGTTGTACCTTATCATAGTATTTAATTCTGTGCTTCCAGTGCTCTCCAACTTTGCCTTTTGAATTATGCAACTACATGTCTGTGACTGGGGCAGAAATATGGCAAAATTCTGGAGAACTAAAGATAAAAATGGGTTGCACTTTACCTGAACTCCAGAATCACACACTGATAACAGAAAAACTACCTTGCGACCAGCTGCAGTGCGTGGTACATGGCTTGTTCATTACTCCACTTTCAGCGGGTCTTCAAATATTGCTCATAGAGCAGAGAAGCCCTTGATGTTTGTCACAAAGAGATGAAATCTGGACATAATTATATGTTTCATGTTGCCAGTGCACTCACTAAGTTGACACGTTACTCAGCCTGACAAAAACTCAGTGTGCTCATTAAAGCTGGCAAAAGTGGTGTATCTAATATAACTGAATATGAGATATTCTAAAGGCGCAGAACTCTTAAAAGTGTTGCCTCTATGGATCATTTAATAAGTCGCTCATTTTACGATGAAAAATCTACAATAATCATCGACAGACAGTGACACAACTGGGCCACCATTGTCCACTGCACTGACACCTAGTCATAATTAATAATCATCAAGTAATAAATACAACTATAAAGCACGTGGTTAAAGTCTCCCTGTGATATGACTGTCCTGTACTTGAAGTCCACTGCTGCTCCCAGACCTCATAAACACAGGAAGGGCAGTGTTCAGGTACAGCAGCGTGGGTGGTGATGTGGGAGGACCAGACGCTTTGATTGAACTTACAAGGTCAGAGGACGGCAGCACATGTAGGACCATTGCCGGCTGTTTAAGGCACCATGTGGTGGAGTTTTTACCTAAGTCATACCTACGTACTCCAAGTTGCATTTCAAATGTCTTTCAAAGTATTTCCAATTCAAAAACAGCTTCTAAAGGCATTTTATTCCAAAGGTTTTCCTTTATTTGTTTCCATGAAAACTAATGGAATCAAGATTGAACCAGCTTATGTTGCTGCAGTTACAAAGTTAAACTTTACTTGGTGTTTCAGTCTGAAGTCCTCCCTCACAAACTTGATGTTCAAAGGCGCATCAGACATGCAAGTGGGAATCTTTTCTCCTCAGGAAGCCTTTTCTTTTAGCGCACTCACTCACAGTGAATCTCAGAACACATGCATGACCTGCAATATCTAAGCTGAGTATCAGATAAACTGATTTAAATGTCCTATCAGTGCCTACAAAAACTCTGGCTTCTGGTCAAATCTGGATTATTGACATAAGTGTTGCATCTAGATGAAAAAAAAAAAAAAAAGCAACAAAACTTCACTTTAAAAATAGCAATTATTTTATTTACACATTATTTTTTTAAATTGTTATTTACATTATTACATAGTCTTAAATACTGAAAGATAACAACATATGTTAATAATGCATCTTAAATGCTACATTAAACATCTGAAATGTTCAAAGTTGACAATACAACATGTCATATAAAATATAAAAATGTCATCACATTCGCAACCACCCATAGTTATGTCATAGCAGACAGCGAGTCTGAACAATAAATTGCAAACATTAGAAAATAACATCACATGCCCGGCAACAGTAGGTTCATAAAGATATATGCAACACTTCTGTTCTCCAGCATGATAGCAACAGTGTATACTACAGTGCTCAGAGTATCATCCAATAAAGGAGAATCGATGACATACCGCAACCTGAGAAGTGATGAGCAATTACAAGTGTGCTACAAGTACATTATTGCATTTAGCCTTGCTTACAGGTACAAATTTAACTTAATAATATTAAAGATGTGTTGCTTTAACGTACTCCGGATCTTCGTCTTTAGACAAGGCCGGATTATCGTACATCTCCAGGCTCTTCATGCTGTTGCTCCTGATCTTTTCATCCTCCTCCTCCTCTTTTTGGCAGCAATGGCAGCATTTGCAGTTGCAGCAGCAGCAGCAGTGTCTACCACAGAAGGCAAAGGACGAGGTTACCGCTCTGTCCCAAGGTGCCATGGAGTGCAGGGGCCGTGGCAAGAAGTTCCAGTTGCGCAGGACCCTGGGCAGGAAGCGGGGGCAGCGGGACTGCATCACATTGACGATAATCACAAAGACAGCTAGAGCAACGATTGGCACGCCGACACCAACCATGACTTTCCAGCCTGCCAGCGACAGACCCAATATAGACAGAGGTAAAACCAAGAAGCACAGGATGAGGTAGAGGGCAGCAAACCAGCGATATTTGGCGGTTCGGTTGCCGAGCCCTCTGGCCAACCTGATGGGCACCCGCATGAAGGGAATTGGGTACCACAATAGGATGCCCATGATGTTGAAGAAGAAGTGGCAAAGGGCAATCTAGACAAAAAACACAAAAATACATTACATTCAAACTAGGCTTATTAAGTAAGATAAAGTGTACAGCACTGCTGGCAGTTCACTGAGACTGTAGATAGGTGCTAAAATCCTCACAACACGTTAGCATTTAGCCCTTGCATATTGATGTTTTGCCACATTTACTGATGTTGAGCATGCTAACATTTGCTTATTCGCAGCACACACAGAGCGAACTGAGCTGGAGGGATTGTGTTAGTTTTGTACGTATATGATCATAAACAAATGTACCGGACAAATTAAAATTTGACCTGATGACTAAGGCTGCAACTACCTTAATTTTATTGTCAGTTAATCTGTCGGTTTTCTTGATTACTTGTTTGACCTATTAAATGGTGAAAAAGAAAAGATAGCATCCTCAAGGATAATTTGTTTTACTGTCATAAAGGAGGAAAGAAATAAGAGAATTTTGACCTATTTTTCATAAAACTATTCAATCAAATGAACTGAGGATCAAAATATTTGGTGATTATTGTAAGACCCGACAACTTCTCTGGACGAGCTCTACTGATGATAGCACGAGGGTGTTACATCATTTTGGAGGGAATGTAAGTAGCAATCCATTGTATCTTTACAACTGACTTTACAAGCAACAGGTTTAAATGGGATTTGCTCTGCACTTGTACTTTTCCACCATAGCAGTACTTTAAGTGCTTTCCACAATTTCCCAATACCAAAGGTGGCAGAGCTGCCATGCAAGTTTTTGCTATAGGGATTACTTTGGGTTCAGTGTTTTGCTCAAGGACACTTCAGTATGTTTATCACATTCCCAGAACAGATTTTGATTAGTTATTTAATAAATGCACCCTTCAGGGGATCAAACTTATTACAACGCATTTCCTGGAGACAATGAATACCAGGGCATGTTTTTCTTTTTTTTTTTCTTTTTTTTTCTGGCAATCCATCAAAATACTTTTGTATTTGAGATGTTGCATGAAAAACCAACAAACCTCATCGTCATCAAAGTAATCATAATCTGTGCAATAGTTGTACTTATATTTCAGTCGGGACAAACCAACATTGCTTGCCTTGCTGCTCGCATGGCTGTAAACAGTCACATAAGGGTAACTCTGAATTGCATCTTACCTGCAAGGAGTTGGCCAACGTTTCTCCAGGGCTGGCCATTGCAGCAAGTATAGCAGTGGTTGTCGTACCAATATTGGACCCCAGGGTCAGAGGATAAGCTCTTTCAAGGCTAATGACACCAATACCTAGTGAAAGATTTACACAATTTAAGGTCTGGTGTATTACCAAAAAAGGACAAATGAAAGGAAAATAAATGTACTAATGGCGACTTACCGACAAGTGGTGTTATAGCTGAGGTGAAGACGGAGCTACTCTGAACAATGAAGGTCATCCCTGCACCCACCACAATTGCAATATATCCAGTAACCCAACCGAAGGGGAAGGGGAAGTCTGTAGTAAAACAGAAACACAGGAGGTGAGCAATAAACCCGATGAAGTGAACACGGTGTGATTGCTCGCATTATGACCACATAAACACAGCAAATGAGGATTTCTATCAAAACAGTATTTGTGCCTGAGCTTTCTCTGTCACACAACAGGATTGCCGGTCCTGGAGGCGAGCCAGAAGCAACAGGAAGGCTGTACCTGTGTTGCTCATCAAGCATCACCACCGAAGCAGATGTGCCGACTATCAAACAGGATGCATGGAGAATACAGAGAAGATGCTCATTTGTAGTGTTTTCGTACCTGTGTTGAGCACCTTCTTGATGACCACAGCCACCTGTCCCTTGAGCATGGAGTTGAGCAGCTTGACAATGAGGACGAGGCAGGAGCAGAGGACTAACAAAGACAGAGCCAAGAGGATGAGGCCCACTGCCAGGTCTGGCAAGTCCACATTGACGAAGATGTGTTTGCCTGCAAAGAGATGATTGACATTTAAGTGTCCACTCTAGGCTTGCATTATGTGATGACTAAAAATAGCCTCATGCAGATGACTCACTTCAGAGCAAAGCACTTTGATAAATGAAGCTGAAACAACAAGAATGTTATTTTGTGACATACAGAAGGCGATTCATCCGTGTTGGGCACTAGCAGCATTACTAGATCAATTACATGTCTCTGTAGAGTTTTCTTAATCTCGCTGTTTCCCTAATCAAAAGGCTTTTCAGTAGTGAAGCTCAGCTATTGGTTCAGTAATGTCAGAGCGTCTGTACTAAGCGGCAAAATTTGGAGCTAAAAAATAAAGGCAACACAAAAGTGAGCAGTATGTGCAGTTCCTGGCTCCAAAAGCAAGCCAGTCCCCATAGACCCCCCACATGATGAAATGTCAAACCTAACAGTAGAAGTAAACACGTTTACAGCCTGGTACAAATGACAGCTGTACAAGAGTGAATTTAAAAAAACAAACTCACCCCTTATAACTATAATAAGGCTAAAAGTTATGCAGGATTTAAGGCATGGCCGCTTTGAGCAACAGGTGGGTGCCTTCACAGGACAGTTTATTGCCCCGAGACGTTTACAAGACCCGCTTTAGCTATATTTACACTCCTCCGGATGTTAGTAGAATTTAGGCACTGTCAAGATGGCCACGGCCAAACTACCACACTCAGCTTCAAATCTGCTGTTCAGGAAACCTACGAGTGACGTCACGGACGGTTTGTACAACCACATATGTACAGTCAAAGTACATTTCTGAAGTAACAGGCACAGCAGAGCTTTCAATGCAGTCTTAAATAAAACCAAGAATCAGTGCACAATGCCACCGATCACCGAGGCATGCACCGATCAGCTGCAACATTAAAACACTGTGGCATCCCCCAACATGAGCCTGATTTATAGAGGCTCTACCCTGCAACCCAAATGACCCACAGGATCTGCTACTCAAGTCCTGGTGTCAGAAACCACCAGACACTCCCATAAGTCTAAGTGTATCTTTGCCCCGATAGGTAAGAGCTGTTTTGTCAGCATAAGGGGGACCTACACAATATTAGGCAATTAAACCCAATGACTGGTGTGTATGTGTAGTGAACATAAGCCCTTCTGTGTAACAGCAAGTGACAAATAAATATACACATTTAAGAAGTATGTTCTGATGTAGTAAACTATTTCTGCCATGTAGGTGTCACTGACTTTGCTACATTTCTCCAAGAATAGCCTCAGTGTAGTGAAGCTTCATCTATTGATGAGTAACTGCCAGCCTAACTTGCTCAACATTGCTGTTCATTGTAGCTGTAAAACAAGCCGAGGGGTCGCGATTAGCTTCTGAACTTATCAAATTAAAAAAAACCAAGAGTTTTTTTTCTGTTTACAAAACCAAGCACCAAATCATTCACTTTAATTGGGGGCAGAATTCTTTGAAGAAGTGATCCATTTTACAGTCACGTGGCACTTCACTGTGGTGCTTCAGCCAGACAGCATGAATGGACCTATTGAGCAGGTAGCCGGGTCGGGGGAAGAGTATTAGCTGAGTCACTACAACGTCTCAAAGGTAGTCATTGTCCTGACATCAGAGAATCTACATGAAGGAGGTCGTTGTGGCCCGAATGGCTGTCTCGTGTTTCAGTGGGCTTTGGTGGATCAGGTAATCCTAATTGCTTTGTAAATGCTCTTTTTTGTACCCCCCAAAAAAACCAGGCCTGGAAGCACACTTACATTTCTCTATGTTGTCTACCCAAGTCATGTTCTTCTCGACTATGCAGACAGAAGGGGGAGCGCAGTTCTCCAGTGTCTCATTCCAGAAAGTCTGAGAGAGATGGCAAAAACAGCTTTAAATACAAAGGCAAGAGACAGCACAGTAATTATTAATGCAACTCCTGATGATGAGCTTTCAATGATTGTACACAACATTCCACCTTTTTATAAAGTATGATCTAACAGCAGAATCACTGTGGTCACAATGTGAGAAGGACAATATCAGTCATCAAGAGAAGCAGAGGTAACCATAGCTCGATCATGTGTTTTCACTCTTGTAACTAATAATTTAATGCATGTGGTACAGCTCTTGTTGGTTTCTTACCACGTTTATCTCTGTTTTGCACCATCTTTTGATCATACTCTTGTTCCTGGCTTCTGGGTCATTAGTGGCAATGCCGGTGATAACAGATTTGTCCAGCTAGGAGAAGAGGAATTCAGTTTAATAAAAAGAGATGTTTTTTTTCTTATTTATAATAATGCTGCACCTCCTTGATGGTTTCATGGATACCTCGATGATAGAGTCTGTGAGGGGGTCTGTGATGACGTTGAGCAGGTCGGGGGCATCCTCTCCGCTCTGGATGTTGAATGATTGGATCACAAGTAGGGTGAGTCTGTACAGACCCCTGGTGGCAACTTCCAGGGGCAGAAGAACCAGCACAGACAGCCAGTTGAAGAAGTCGTGGACTGTGGCACCTGCAAATGCCCTGGAAGTGAAGGAAAATGCTCTTGAACCACGGGCCAGAAGCCGTTTGGAGAGTTACTTTAATCTCCATTCATGTTTCTAATAAATACAATGCTCTGATTTACCTGCGGAACTCATTTCGATCTGCTGCCTGCATCATAGCCACAATAGTGTTGGTGACAGATGTTCCTATGTTGGCTCCCATGATGATCGGCACTGCAGACTCCACTTCCAGCACTGAACAACACGAGCAGCATTACATTAATGTGTAACACAGCTGCAGCATGATTACACTAAGATTTTCAGCCCTTTTTCTTGTCTTATATGATCGTAAACTGAACACCTTTTAGGGGCTCTATAATGACTTGCAACCTTACAATCTCTGTGCATGTCTTTGAGTAGACCAGTCAATAAATTTGTGTTAATTTCAAGCGTACGCATGTGTCTTCCATGCCTGTGTGTGTCTACTTACATCCAGAGGACACCATGCTGACCACAATAGAAGAGGAGGTGCTGGAGCTCTGCACGAGCACTGTGACTAACACACCGATGACCAGGCCAGCCACAGGGTTGGACAACACAACATTGTCCTGGAAGATGTCACCAGCAGCTTTTCCTGCACACACAGACACACCCTTGGGTCAAAAACACAGCACTCTATACACATTACATAAGCCTTTTGTGGACATGACATTATCAAGTAAATAAATGTGCAAAGATGGGTGTTTAGCGATAGTGAAATTCTGTTTCTGTTTTTTTTTTTTTGTTTTCTTTTTTTTTTTTTTTTTTTACCTCCAACTAGCTGGAAAGCAGAGCTCATAACATCCAGTGAGCAGATGAACAAGTAGAGAAACCCAAGCAGCAGAACCAGCTTCACAATAGAAGTCACCACTCTCATAATCTTTCCTTTTGTATCCAGCTCTGTAAGAAAAACAAAAACACAAAGTGGTGAATCAGATTCAGGTTTTGTGAAGGTATTTACACTGCAAAGGGCAGTGAGAATGGAGAGCTGCCTCACCTGCCCACTTGACCCCTGTGTCTTTGAGCTCTGGGAGTTCCCAGGGGTCTTCTTCTTCCTCTGGTTCCTTATTGACCAGCACCGCGGTGGAGTAAGCCGGCAGGATGGCGGCATCTTTAGTCGAAGCTTTGTCGTCTAATGTCAGACAGGCGGGAGGAAATGTTAGGAAGAAAGAGTCCCAGCAACAGTTTGAGAAAGTCACCAAAAATAAAGGACCTACCGAGATCAGGGGAGGACTCTGTCCCCACTTGTGGTCTTGGAGCCATGACTGTCTGTTCCAAAAGATGAAAACAACAGATAATTACCTCTCACAATTACATGTATTTAGAAGCAGAACTATTCTGATGCAGTTGATTGTATGGTTGAATCACCGCTAAACAGCTGTGTGACAGTCAAGAAAACACAAAGTGAAATCCTACAGCAACAACTTTATCACTTCTGCATCTGATCAACCAAACACTTTGGAGGCTGACTTAAAAAAAAAAAAACTCACAGAATGAGACAAACACAATCTTGATCACTGTCACAAATACTCAGAATGAAGAAGAAAAAAAATCCCTCCAAACAGCTGGGTTTTTTTTTCTCCAAACACAGGTGCATCTCACACCTCCTGAATCATCCAATTACTCATTTCAGACAAATATCCTCGATCACATCATATTTTCTTTTCTTTTCTACATGTGTCGTGTGTCTCCTGCAGGAGGATGAAAGTGAGAAGAAGCAGCGTACGCACCTGCAGGGTGAACCCGGAGCTGTGAGCTGTGGGTGGGAGGCTTCACCTGAGCTTCACCTGTTGCTCACAGCGAGCCGGAGAGCCGCTTTTATAGCGCAGCGAGGAGCGCACACCCGCTGCGCGCAGTGCAAAGGTCGCGCAGAGTCCAAGTACCTGGACGCTGCATCTGCATGTGGGGGCTCATAAAAAAGCAGAAAGAAACGATTTGGGTGCGTTTTGAAGAGATTGTGTCTGAAGGTGATACATAATTTATAGAGTCGAATGAGGAAAAGAGAAGTTTGGAAAAGTTTATCCGACTTTTTAATTTTAATTTTATTTTTTTAATTCACTAATTTCGACAAGAATAACGTGATGGTCGATTTTAGTAGGGTTAAAGCTTTAAATAAAATAAAACTACACTTTCAGTATAAAATACATCTTGTGGGTTACCACCTGTCTGCAGACTTTTAATCAAAGTGCAGCCAATAAAATCAGGAGAGCTGCCTCCTGGTGGCTGGACATGGAACATGAATCTTCATTTTCTTCTGAATTCTTCTTCAAAGTGAAAATTTCAAAGGCTAACTGCTTTCTCTAAAAATAATCTTTTTTTTTCAGCCATATTGTGCACTTCTCAGTTTGTTTTTTCTCTCTTTCTAGGATCTTTTAAACTGGTCATCTCATGCTGAGGTCCACACAAAGACAGCGAACTGTAATAAGAAGTCACAAACTGACATAATTGAAACAACATTTTAAAAGAAACCCGATGGTCGTTGCAGGTTGTCATGACCTGACATGAAAATACGACATGAAAATTTTAAATACTCATGAGTCGATTGCTTTTGTGTCACACTGGGTTGTGCATTTCACAGTTTATTCATGAATTTATCATAACTTTAGCCAACAGTGAGCGATCCAACTGTTCTAATGTATAGCTCTAGTCGCATGCATCTTATCTAAATCTATTATCTTCACACACAGGGCCGACTGTCCAAGCACACACACACACACACACACTCTGATCATCTCTCTCACACACACACAGGTTTACAGCTGCTTAGATAACATGCACACACACGCACACGTGCAAACACACACACACACACACAGAGACGTTTGTGTGTTTATTGCTTACTGTATTAGTCCAAGATTACAGTGAGAGATAGGGCAGAGATAGGGCTGTAACAACACAGCATATTACATATAAAATAAATGGTGTGAATATGAGTAAATGATTAAACTACAATCTTCTTGCAGTTACTCCCAAAGTGCAATAAAATCATCAGAGTTTTAACGTCACCTCGTAAAAAAAAAAAAAAAAAAAAGAAGGGTTCACTGAGTTGATGGAACTAAATCCACTTTACAGGCTTACAGCAGTTTTCGTTCATCTGAATTCCCTGTAAATATGTTTAAATCTCCAATAACGGATGATGATTATTGTTATTATCGCCGCGCATAATTGGTGTGTAATTCTTGTTTTAGTTTTCCATGTAAGCTCTGGGAGCAGCGACTGATTTTATGGTAGATGTGGGACTTGCTTGAGTGGTGATGATGTTTTCTTCTAAAAACTGAACTTATAATAACTTCAGTCTCTGAAAAAGAACTCCAAAGGCAGCCACAAGAGTCCCTCATGCATTTAATCTACTTTGGTCGCTACAGTTAATTTTATGTGCTCCCTACGTTTTTGATCCCTCTGGATGTTTAGCATGCACACGTCTAAAAAGCCTGTCATATTCTTCTTCTGCCCCTTTTATCTCTTTCAAGAGGCGAACTTGTAAGTGAAAAACACACCAGTAATCTCCACTGAAATGAAATTACAGAAAAAAGGGGGAGGAGAAAAAAAAGGAACTTCTTTTGTTATTTTGCATTTGCTTAATTCGCCTCGGCAGCTAATGAAACTGATCCTGTATCTTGTAGCTTCAAAACAACAGCTCATAACCAGCAATCAATCATTATCCTGCACTGCTTGACTGCTACACAACCAATAAGATGATTGCAGCTGCAGGCTGTATCACGTTCACAGGCCTCAGCAAAACAGCAGGAGCTACAAATAAAAAATTCAAACACCCACACACAAAAAAAAATCTCGCTGACATACAGACTTTGTTGTCTACGAGCGCAACGTGATGAATCCCAGTGGTCCCGATATAAATATAAACGCAAATAATGAATAATACAAATTACATGGCAAAGACCACAGAAACTTTTAACACAATACAAAGATAAAGTAAAACATGAATAAAGCAGCCACACATTTCAAAATAGTATGTACATTATTGATTTTAGCAGCAAATTAAAGCCTAAATTCATGTCAAAGTTTAAAAATATGCAAAAACCAGAATGTTGTTTTGTAAATGAAAGTATTTTGTTCTTTTTCTATATGATAAGAACAGAAATGCATTTTAAATTTTAAATTTTAGCTCAAACTAAACTAAACATGTTGCTCCTACAAGATCATAATTAATGCTTTAACTGGCCAACTCTATTTCTGTGATGTTGTAGCTTTGCAACTCATGGAAAAATGCAATAAAATACAAAAACAGAGATTGATGCTGTTGCAAAAATGCATGCATGGGAGAAGTTTGCCTTCAGGCCTTTCTGCCTGCATTCTGTCATTCAGATATCAGTTGCTTTTTTTGTTAATATTCCTCACGGCTTCATACCCACCACAGTGACAGACAGAGCCACAGTGTTTGCCATACACGTGATTGGACAGTACGTTAAGTGCGAATAATAGCAGAGGTTAGAGCTTTCCTGCTACAACACGATGGACGAACGTGAGCGTGTTCTAGGACTACGTTTTTTTCTCATGTTATTGCTGTTGAATACATCCTGCAATTGAATAGGAATGATTAGGTTACAGCTTTTACAGCAGCCCTCAATCATAAAAAAGCCATATCAAAAAGATGCCTAGTCACTGCATGTGTTTGTGAATGTGTTTTTTTGTGTTTTGTGTGACATTGCATGTCATGTAGTTCTCACAGATGACTCCATCTCCCTTATGTTAACCGTAGGCTTCAGGAAAAAAGCTTAAAATGTGCTTGAAAAGTGTAGATGTGGCGTGCAAAATGTGTCTAAAGTGGTGTAGTTTTGCATAACTCGACAGAATCTGGCAATTTGGCTGCACCTCATAGTTATTTTACTATACGGGACAAATGGTCCGGCTTGTTTTTTTGTTATATATTTTGTTTATTTGGTTTTCACAATCATATTGGACGACAGGGGAGTTTGTTTTGTTGGAATATTTGCATGCAGGGAGGTTAGCACTGTCATTACATTTTTTAATTAATAGCTATTTTATTGATTTATTTAATTATTCTTTTTTTTAAATCAATCAATCTATTCAGTCCAAATGTTGTTTAAAAATTGGAATTTTCAGTGGGATAGTTTGGAATAGAGGCTGTTGTTGTTTCCTGGAGTGAAGAGTATTTCAAAACACAGATAATGGAGAACAAGGAAAAGCAGGTTAAACGCAAACTTATCCCTGAAGTCTACATCCAAAGAGTCAGACTAAAAGTTTTGTGCTGTTTGGACACAATCCAATGAGATCGAATTATTTACTTGCTTTAAACTTTAATTATCTACAGACGCAGACTGTACTGTTGTCCACAATGTGTGACAACGTCCTCCGTCAGGACATCATAAACTTGTGCGCCTTTCTGTTCATATGATTTCAGAAATGTGCCGTTGTTTAAAATGACACATTCATTTTTACTAGATTCAACCTTGTATATTTACTGTTGTAAGGAAAAGTGACCTGAGGTTCATCCACACATGAAGCCGACATGTTCAGATGCTGTCCGATTAATGGAAAGAACTGAAAGGAGTGTAATGCTTGATTAACATTGTGAAATTTAAAAAAAAAATTAAAAGCACAAAAAGGTATTGTTTATGTTGTTCTTTTTCATTATTCTTGCATGTTTTAGTTTCTAAATCTATTTTAACAATGCTATTTTATTTCAGTTTCTTGTAAAACATTTGAACTGCAGTTGATTTGTTTGAAAAGTGCTAAATTGTGACTAAATAATTGATTAAAAGCATCAATTTTAACTCAAACCACAATCTTTTTCTTAGCTTGAACAAATAGTTTCACCAAACTGGAACTGAAAATTGTTTAAAAACAAAAACAAACAAAACAAACAACCCCCCCCCCGAAAATATGAAGTGAAATAAGTGTAGAAATGACAACTGAACATAAACATTTGGTTCTGCACAGAACACATACAGCCGTTTCCTGGGTGAAAGTCCTGCGTTTGACCAGTTTATCCACCGCTGTCTCCTCCCTACATGGACTTTGTCAGTCTTTAAACTTCCCAAAGCTTCAGCCAGAAAGCCCCGAAGGCAAATCGAGCTGGACTTTAGTATTTTTGTCATCCGCCCCCAACGCTGTGACAGTCGCAACGATGAAGCAACATTAAATACGTTGTCGTAGAAACCAGGGCAACATGGTGATATCAGGCTTTCCTTAAAACATATTAAAAAACCATGTTCAATCCTGTTTTCTTATTTTTTTCTGTGCCTCTAATCAGATACAACACAAATCTGAATCCTACCACATAACTCGAGCTGTAATAATGTTCTGAATTTAATAAATGACAAATATTTCTCTTGTGAGAGTCTTAAATCACCGATACATTTTCCTCATTTCATCGAACATCACATCATTTCACCCGAAGTAACTCTTCGCGGCTCATAATTAGCTGGTAGATAAAAGACATAAAAGACAGGTGTGGCAAATTATCATGAGCTGATTATTGATTAAATATCTATCTATTTATCTCTGATAATTGCCTGTGTGTGCCTGCGCCTAGAGGCTCAGCTTCTGTGCAGTTATGAGCAGTAACATTCTGCATAATAGGAATGGGATTGTCTCCAGAGGTGGTTCTGGATGCGACCTTGACCCCTCTGCAGTGTACACAGTAATATAAATACGAAGATGCTTCTTAAAGAGGCGATATTTTACAGTTTGCCGAGTTATATATTGACCAGCCCTTTTGGTTTGTTGCAATGCTTTCGCCCCATGTGACTTCAGGAGACCCACATATGATGGAAAGATCAGCCACGGCATACCTTTAACCTTTGGAATGCTGCTTTCATTGCCCCTCCACCCACATGCTGATCAAAATACTTCATGGTCATGCCTGTGATTATGTATTTCTGTCTTGTCTTCACCTTAAATGAAAAAAAAACAAACATTTTTCCGCTCTCTTGTTTTCCACACTCGTATCATCTCCATTCTCCCCGTGGAAGACGGTAGAAAGTATTCTCCTCCGCCTCCTATAAAGCATCTGAAATGCTTTGTTTTGAGATTGTTATGGCATCAGAGTCAATGATTGCCTGAAGCTCCTCTGAGTTGATGCCGCCTATCTGCCATGCTGGCACAGTCCACAGAGGGTCATACATTCTGCCCTCATGTTAAGGCCGAAGGCGGCGGGAGGGGGGTGCCCTGTACTACTACGCTGTGTGTAGGCTGTGCCGCAATCTATAAAACCATAAAACTCAGCTGTTAGAACTCGTCCAAACTGGTTGAAAGGCCGGTGAGATCGAGCAGCTATCAGGGCCAAAGTGACAGACACTAGATGCGATGGAAAGTCTGTGTCTCTCTGTGGGTTTGAACTTTTTAGTCCAAAAAGACTGTTTGAAAGAAACAGAATAGTTTGAATTTTCACTGCAGAAGAGCAGTGATAATGACATCATCCACCTCGACCTTTAGCAGCATGGAAAGCCCCTTATTGCTTAAAACAACATGCATCTGGACGAACACCTTCACGTCTTACGCAAATGTACAGTTAATATTTTGTAGAAATAAGGAAAAATGTTTGTGCTGACTTGAGTGAGACCCTGCTGCCTCCACATGGCCACAGTGTAAATTCAAAGACTCTAAGCTGCAGAGAATTATTTTAAAATCAACTTTTTAAAGGCCTCGAGAACACATAGTGCAAAAATTACAATTATACTTGAGGGACTGCATGTAATTGCGGCTTCAGCAATGTCCTCTTACTTTGTCCTGCATGTTACACGTACTATACTGTGTCAAAGGTGGACTTGAGTATCAGTAGAGGTTTGGTGACCCTCCTCAGACACTGAGCCACTGAAGAAATAATTAACAATTCAAACATTTTCACCAAGACGTACCAAAAACTGTATTAGACTATTTTAACAGTATATTCATTTTGTAAGAAAAAATAATCATTACATCTTTATTTTTAGATACTATTTGGCTTGAACTGATTGAGCAAAAAGCTAATTTGGATTCAATTTGTTACTGTAGTTCTTTAAAAGTACACATTCAATTTAAAATATATATATATATATATATATCAGCGTAAACCCTCACTAATGTTATTTAAAATCATGTTTAGTTTCCTTGACATAAACTCATATATTATGTTGCATTTGCATCTTGACCACCAGTAGCCTTTAAAATCTTACCTTGGTTAATGATCTGTCAAAGCAGCTATCTGGGTAACAAAAAAAAAGTGGTGTAAGAGCATACAGAGATTAAATACCTGTGCAGCCCAGAGTTGTGTTTGTAGACTCGTTCAGTCTCCATATGGCTCCATTTACTGGATGTGTTGCCTGCACAGCAAACCTGACAGGGAAAAAGCAAAACAGCATCAATATTTTAGAACTTCTCCTAATTTTCTTGGCTGGACGGTGGGAGAATGATATTCGACATGACTTCAGTGAGAAAATCAACAGTTGTAAAAGTGAGCAGGGCAGAAATACGATTTGGAAACCAGTGGGAATTCCGCTCATGTTTAAACCTAATTACAGTCGGAGAAGTCACACATGTGGCAGAGGTTCCAGCAGTCACCACTGCAGATCTTCTCTCCGCTGGATGAAGCTGCTGTGAAGTTCCCTCATGCACCAGCAGATGGGGACAAGTAAATATCAAAAGCTTTGTGTTCATGTCGGGGTTAGAAGCAAAACTGGACTCACCGATTTAGCCTCATTGTTTGGTTTCACACACCGTCTGCAGGAGGCTGCGATAAACTTTCGCTTAAGGTTGGAAAACAGGGAAAAGTGGTGGTGTTCATATCTGAGGCAGCCGTTCCATCACTCAGCAATCTTCTGCTGAAAACAGTTTGGGCACAGAAACACAAATTTACATTTTAGGTACTTGCATGGCATTGCAGAAACACTTTATACTCACCTAGCATTACCTGATGACTTCAGTTGCTTTGATATCTGGGGGAAAATTCACAGCCTCACATGGAAGTCTATAATGTCATTAAAATGGGCTTTCACCAGCTGCAACATTAAAGTGAAAGGACACATTAATGCAACTATAATCCAGCATCATAACATACAACAGTCTCAAATACTGTAGGTCGACTGGTATAATGAGAAGATCTACTCTTGGTAGCCACATGACATCTGCTTCAGCTGATGACAGAAACATCCTTTGCACTGCAAAGAACAAAGGTGAGCAACATCAGCACCAGTAGAAAGAGCACAGGCGTATCATGATCTACGATTCGTGACTTTGACGGCTGCACTGCAAGATGCTAACTTTTATAAGAAGCAAGAATCAAAAGGCCAGAAAGCACAAAGGCAAGCTAGAAACAGTCCAGACTTTCATGGCCAGATGAGACCGACACGGGTATTTACCAAAGTGAAAGAGAAAGACAGGGAGGGTCAATGGTCTAAACCATCCCACCTCCTCAGTGAAACACAGAGGTCATGTCATGGCCCGGGCACGGAGCTGATGCCGCTGGAACCGACTGACTCATAGCACGATGAATTCAAAAGTGCAAAGCAATTCCTGGACCTTCACACCGCAACAACACGATGACCTCAAAAGCACTGCTTGTGCAACCCAAACTTTTAATGGTGTCAAATAAAAATTAAAAAAAAAAAAAAAGCTGGAAGGTCTCAGACTGGCCGAGACTGTCATCACATTTAAACCCTCTTGAGCAGTTTATCTGCTGAAAACAAACATGAGCTGCAGGCAGCTGCTTTGAAGGCTTTGAAAAGCATTTCCAAAGAAGATACTAAAGGTTTAATTTTGTCAGCGAGCAGCACACTGGATGCTGCCATTGAACCAGATATTGGACTTTATCACTTTTATTTCCTTTGACATTCATCTGTTAATTTGACTCAATTTTCGCTCATTCAAACAGAGTTGCGAGTTTCGGGATGAAAAAAGTGAATTAAAGCGCTGATGAATTCACAGCCTTTATTTGTAGAAAACCTTTCAAAGCTCCCGTGTCTTCATCAGAGTTCTGAGAAGCATCTGATTCGAGTGCATTTTGCTCTAAGAAGTGCTGAGAACCCTGTTTTTATTAAAAACTTATTGGCTGGTCATGTACCTTATCTAATTATCGCTCTCTATCAGGCTAAAAATAACAGTCTGTTGTGAGAAACTGGACGTGTATTTGTCAAAGGTTGCTGTTATCTGATGCGGCGGACTGCTGAGGTCGTGCATCAAGGTAACCTATTGCTGCTATTTATCTGATGTAAAACGCTGCTTTCCAGCTCGGCTCCCACCTGCGTGCATCAGACAGCGTGTTCACCGGTGCCGACACTTGGCCGACCTTGGTAGTGATTGATAGGAAATGTTAATTCATAAGTCCTCCACATGCGCCAACGGGCAGTCATCCCTCTTTCTTCTTATCGCACAGCAGGAGAGATGAAATATGAAGTGGCACCACAGAGATAATTCTACAGCTTTCTTGGGTGTTTTTTTAGAAGGATGTGTTTGATTGACATAAAGGATTGATTTTGTTTAGAAGGAAGGCCTGAGCTTTTATATCTAAATGAAAATCACACAAACCGCACTGTATGGAATCAGTGTGATATTACCATACGCAAGAAACACACTGGCTTTGTAAGTATTTCACTTTTAACCATTTATTATTGAAACATATTGTATCTTCTCAGTTTCTAATGTTTTTTACAGTATGACTGTTTCTGACCTTGATGTGAAACTTGGAAATGAGTTCACTCCACATGGAGACAATACTGACGTGGGATCTCATTATCTTTTGGAGTTGATCAACTTGTGGCCAGCAGATCTTCAGTATTTAAGCATGACCTGGAAAAAAGAAAAGAAAAAAAAGGGGGGAAAAAAAAGCATGATTTATTGACAGATGAAATGTTTTATGTATCAGTGACGTTGGCTGCAGTGCATCCCTGTGTCTCTACAGACAGATTCACTCAGAGGTGAGGTGGTGGTGTGGATCAAACAGGGCAGAGAACAGAACTAATTTACCTCGCTGAGCCAGTCGGTGAAGGCTGACGTGCGGGTGAAGACGGTGGGCTTCTTCACTTCATTGCAGACGCTGGAGGAAACGAAGCTGGTCACGCCCTGCACGTACCACCTACCGTCCTGACCCAAGCAGTTCAGAGGACCGCCAGAGTCTCCCTGAGAGAGAGAGAGGAGCAAACACAGGGACCTTATTTAACCTTGTTCATGGCAGGCAGTTCAGGTCGGACAGCTGCTCTCTGTTGATGCCTCACACACATTGCATCCAGATACGACGTCTCCTCCTGCACAGACCATGGTGGTTTTGGCGTTGATGCCCCACCAGTCGCTGCGGCTGCAAACGCTGTGCTCCACAACGGGCAGCAAGGCCTGCTGCAGCTTATCGGGCATGGGGCCGTGGGCTGAAACACAGAGGACAGAGCCGCTCAACAACACAGAAATACATCAAATACTGTATCATGCATGTGTCAGGCAATAATCACTGGTGGACAAACTGTCACCAGTGACTCATCACTATTACTCAGAAAAGTAACTGCCTTGCTTTACTAATGAAAAAACCAGACTGTTACACTTTGCAACAAAAACTTGAGTAGAGCTGATAGAGGCTGTTTTGACAAATGATTTAACTAAACTGACTCCTGAATGCAGCCGTAGCCTTTGCTAACGTTACCAAGACAGTCAAGGACAAACAAGATGTCAATAGACTTTTGTTCTTCTTTGCTTTTACTTTTTGGGGTTTTACAGCAGTTGACATCCTCTAAGTTGCATTACTGCCCCCTTCTGGATTTAGTGCTCGCTCATCTGCTTATTCAACTTCGATGCCAAAAAGTTTTTTTATTTCCAGGTTTGCTTGCAACCACTCTGAAAGTGTCTTATGGGTTTCCCTTGCTGGCTATAGCCACACTTTACCATTTAAAATGTCTATGGAAATGGCGTAACAAAAATAAAACCCTTTCTAAGAATCTAGGCTTTGACTTTAAAAGTAGAAAACATACAGGGCCTAAAATGCTAGAACACAAATCACAACACTGTAACTTCTCTGCAGTTGGAGGAGGTTGACGGTACAAATGTCTATTTTATAAACGTGTGCAAATCAAAAAATGCTTTTTGGGCCTTCTTGGTACTTTTTCATTGCAATACCACAAATGACCACTGGGAAAAGTTGCAGCAGCATATCAGCTCCTAATACGGCCATGTTTGGAGTCAC
>NW_007577761.1:198397-216737 GCF_000690725.1 Stegastes partitus
AAGAGTAGATGTATCAAGGAGAAATAACTACTGGATTTTTTTGTGGTGCAATGCACACATGCATTTAAATTTGGCCTGCTAGCTCCGCCCACCTGTTCTCACTCTGCTCATAGACGTTAAGTTATGATGAATGCACAGAATAGTTTTCAAGAGGAGTTTTGAAAAGAGGTTTTTACAAACCAGTTCTGTCAGCTGTTTTGCAGATTTTTCTTTTATAATGGTTGGCTACGGGAATGTTATTGAATTTAAAAAAAAATTGCAACACTGCAGTGGTCCACTGGGAAAAACCGGCAGTGAGGCTGAGTGGCAAAAGGGGTGCTGTGGGTGATCTTTAAATTGTCATTCAAATGTAAAGCAGTTGAAATCATTTAAATTGCAAATTTCCAATTCAATTTCCAGGTGACAGTTTCCATAATTTTCATTCTGCTTGGCTTCTGTTGATGTGCAGCTAGAAAAAAATAAATCATTGCATCCAGTAATTATTCATCCATCCAATCATTATCTATACACTTCTTTATCCTCTGTAGGGTCGCAGGGGGGCTGGAGCCTATCCCAGCTGACTTAGTGCGACAGCAGGGTGTATCCTGGACAGATCACTAGTCTATCACAGGGCCACATAGCGAGACAGACAACCAAGCACACTCACATTCACACCTATGGACAATTCTGAATCACCAAATAACCTCAACATGTTTTTGGACTGTGGGAGGAAGCTGGAGAACCCAGGACCTCCTAGCAAGGTGATAGTGTTAACTGCTGCAGGAACTAAAAAGAAAACATAAAATGTATCCCCGGTCAACAGACACAAATTAAAATGAAGGTCAGTGTTTCTTACACTGGTCATCAGAAATGATAACCATGTAACATTACTGGTTACACAAAAGCAAAATACATGACTTTGAGCAGTCGCTAACGTTAAAACTGAGTTCTTCTTGGCGACACTGCCATCAATCTGAGTTCAAAACCTAATGAGATGGAACTAATTAATGACCTGCAGTGCAAAAACAGCACGACAGACAAGGACAAAGTAACATTACTGTAAAGGTTGCCCCAGCCGGAGATGTAACATGGGGTTCCATGTGCAAGGATCTCTCCAGCCTCTGGTAGACAAGCCACGCCCACGCTGTCATTCATAATGGGGCTCTTATCCAGCTTCAGCAGGGCAAGATCATTGCTGTAGGGAAAATCAGTGTTATAGTTGGATTTTTACCAATCAAGGAGGTGAAAGCCTCTGTGAAGCTTGTTTGTAAGTAGTTGAAATATACTGACCCATCAGCCACATGGTCAATGTCCCAGCTGGGATGGACAACAATACGCAGGATATCTCTGATCTGCTCAGTTCCCTCCTGCTGGGTCATGTCATGCTCTCCCAACACCACACGGTACACATCTCCTGGCCTGAAAGACAGTTTTGCCTATTTAGCAGTATTCTTTCCCTCTACGTCTCTGGCATTTGTGTCACACTGCAGTGTGTCTATATGCTTTTTATGCAATGCTTCTGTCTCGAGGTCTGAACTTTTATCTGTTGATCATGCAGTTATTAACCAGATGCAGTGTCCAGCAGTGAGCACCCAGCGAGATCCAATCAGAGTCCCTCCACAAGTGTGATGGTAACGGCTGCCATGCTTCACCTGCAGGGAGATCTGTGAGGAGAAAAAAAAAAGGTGATATACAGTAATTCTATATAAGAGAACAAGAGAGTTATGGCACATTGATGCACTGCATTTACCTGCCACGGCCAGCTATGAGGGCGAGCATCCACTCCGTTCACAACCCTGTTGGTGTCTGGCTTGACAGCAGGTGTACCACATCCAAAAACTACCAGCAGGCAAAGATAGAATCTATAACCGAAATGTCTTAAGTGCTTAACGTCAATGTCTGATAGAATTGCACAACTTTAGCTCCTCTAACCAAGCCAAGCTACTCACCATATGCTGCCTGAAGCAGCAGGAGGGCCAGTGTTTGCAGCATGGTGTCAGTATGGTGAGTACATCTGCACTCTCTTGGTTCAGCTCAGCTCTTTTATACCTGCTCAGTCTGTCTTTCAACCCAAACACAGATCACACTGTACCTGTGCAATTCTCTTATCAGCATTCTCTGCAGACTGTAGCTGAGAAAAAACTTCCTGTTCCACAGATGCATCAGTTGGTTCTGCTGAACTAAGCCGTTTGCTGATGGAAAAAAATGGGACTTTTATCAAATGTCTAAGTCAAACAAAATTAGAGATAGCCTGAAGCATTTAGGCAAGATTGCCAGTGTGCATGTGCTTGCATACAGATGACATATTTGCACCCATAGTGCGATAGAATACATTCAATTGAACATTCAGTTCAATTATGATAAATGTTTAAATGGAAGATTGAAAACCTTCACAGGAATTATGGACTTTATAATGTTTAGATTCATTGCAGAATTCTTGAAATTTCTCGAAAAGTTCTGATTAGCCAGAGAAAATCCAAACAGTTGTGCAGGTATACAGAGTTGTTCATTTGATAAGTCACTACAGCTGTCAAATAAAAGCACTACAGTAAAACTTGTATTATATGTGGCTGAACAGTGGTTCATTATATGTATAAAATTTATAACAGAAACATTTGAGCAAAGTCCAAAGACCTTAGACTTTGGACTTTGAGTGAACAGTACCTGAATAAATGCACTGTTTTCGAAAATGTCTTATTTAATGTTGGAATTTTATGTTATGTTAATATTTTACAGTTTCTCCAGCATGTGCTTTAATACTTAGATTGAAGAAAATGTGTTCATTCTCCAGTAAACAATGAAGCATTTGCACATTTAGATCTACAGTGTTTTATATTTACATTTATATAATTACATTCTCTCTATAGTTTATTGTGTTGGGATGTTTTTCTGTGGCATTAAAAAAAATTATTTCACCACTAAAAATAAGGAGCGAGACAGCACATTAGTGCCTTGCACTTTCTTGATCATAAAAGTCACCTTTTATAGTCCTTCTTAGTGGGTAAGTTACGCGTCTCTGAGATGCCCCTAAAAACAAAACATAGTCTTTTAAGTTTGTATCTGAAAATAACACACAGTTTCTGCCTCAGGAACAGACTATTTCTGTGTCTGTAGCTTTACAGTGCCCATCAAAGTATTCACAGCTCCTTTAATTACTTTTCACACCTGGAAAGAACACATCTGCTGAATGGTGTCCATAATCAAGCAGGACAGCCAAGACTTCAACATGGGCCTGCCCAAATTGCTGGAGTCAAAACAAATGAAGAGCTCGTCAGTCTTCGTAACAGCCTGTCTGCACTGGATGTGCTCCACCAAGCCCAGACGAGGCACGGCTATGCCCAAGATCTATGGCGGGACTATTCATTCACTGTGCTGGTATTGGGATAGCAACTTGGATCTCCGAATACCCCCGTCTCCAGCTAAGATAGTCCGAACAGCAGGAGTCCGTGAGCTGTGCTGAGTTGGAATCCATCTGGTGAAGTCTACACCAGTGATTTTCAACTGGTGGGTCGTGGACCTGTTCTGGGTGGGTCGCAGACAGCTGGTCAAAAATAAATAATATATAATGTGCGTCTCAGGTTGGACTTGTTTTTTATTTTGAAAAACCCTTTGTTTTGACAGGTATGGTAACCATAGTTTGTTTGACGTTCATTTTAAGTTTGTGTTGATGTTGGCATGCAAGATGGCAAAGCGCAAATATGACCCGGAGTATTGAAAATGTTAATTTTCGTACTAGGGCTGGACCTGAATAGCCTAACAGCCAACTATTCGTTCACTGTGCTGGAATCGGGATATCAATTTTGATCTCTGAATATTCCCACTGCTGCCACCGCCAATACAGCACTGTGACCGCCGGCCAGACCGAATGTTCAGCACCTGCACCCCCCCATCTGAATAATAAGCTTCCCACCCCCCACCCCAACGGTGCCGCTGCAGAAACGGTGTTGTCAACGCTAACGTAAACACCTAAACTGGTCTTTGTAGCCAAAAGCTGCCTGTGCCTCCCGCCACTTCCAGCTCGTCGGAGCCTGCGCGCACCCAGAAGTCCGCTGGCTGTCGAGGTGCTGTCACGCTTTTACAAAGTTACAACCATTGACTGGATGCATGACCCCTTTGGCATCAACGTGGAAAACATCACGTTGCCAAGCAACGAAGAGCATCAGCTGGTGGAGCTGTTATGTGATCAGATGCTGAAAAAGAGATTTGGGGAGGTAAGCCTTTCCCACTTCTGGTGCATCAATGTGACGGCTGACTATCCATGCCTCGCCACTCCTGCAGTTAAAACAATCTTACAATTCAGCTCAACCTATTGGTGTGACAGTGGCTTCTCTACCTTGGTCCAGCTCTTGCCAAAGCAGAGAAACAGGTTAGACACTGAGCATGATCTGAGAGCTGCTCTGTCTACTGTCACCCTAGACTTTGAAACTCTAATCAAGAGTAGAGCACGTGCCCAACTGTCTGGTTAAGTTCAACAAATGACCTGATTAGGCCAAAACTTTTTTTTCAAGTAGTTTTGATATTTATTTATTTAATTCACTTTTGTACATGCAGTTGTCATGGTCCTCCTTAGTTTCTTATCAATTTGCTCAACATGGAGTGAAAATATGTTGTTTTGTGGCTTTATTTATTTTGTGCAGTTTTGTACACGCAGTTGTCATGGTCCAGTTACTGTGCATGGGTATATGCTCTGAAATGCATGTTGCACAGGAAAATATATTGAAAACTGAATTCTAAAAAAAAAAGTGGGTCGCGACTTAATTACCATGGGAAAATGTGGGTCCCAGAATGAGACCAGCTGAGAACCCCTAGTCTACACCAAGTGGTAAATATGCCCCGAAACATACAAGTAGGCAGCTGTTGTGGACGGTGACCGGATGGTTACAAAGTTCTCACCATAGGCCTCGGCAAGTCTATGGACAGGAACCAGTTCCTCTCAGAGGCTAGGCCACCAATCTGAGCCCAGCCAAGAAAGGATGAAACAGGGTTTTTTCAGCCTGAGACAGCAGGTCTTTTTCAAAGTGGAAGGTTCTAAGGTGTCTCATTTGAGAGAGGTGAATCACTGGGACCATTGAAAGTGGGGCCAAAGAGGAACCACCAAAATCAGTCCTACTACTTCTGTCTGAATCTTTGGAAGGAGGGGCTGGAGAAGCACAAAAGGTGTGAAGGCTCAAATCAGACCACAGGGCCATGTGTGTGCCAGGGCATCCCATCCTAGGAGGTGGGTCATCATGCCATGAGGAAAAAGAATGCTGCATTCAAATGATCAGCTCATCATCAAACCAGGATTGGACACCCCTGCTTTACCAGCAGAGGGTTTGGAAGTCCCCTCAGAAACCACCACCCTAGTCTGGAGAGACCCTTGTAGACAAAGCCCAAAGTTCAGTAGACATCTTTGGACAGACTGCATGCACAGGAGAGGGAGACGGATGCTATGTATTATACCTGCCATTAGTCCCTTGAGCAAAGACAGAAAACCTAGTTGGCCTAAGATTGTAGCCAGAAGAGATGGAGGTAAGTTTAGAAGTTCTGTCCACTTTCTGGAGTCAGGAAATTAAGGCCCTGAAGCAAAATTCAGAAATGTTGTCATCTGGGGTTGCCACATACGAAACTGTAAAACGTCAAACTACTGCCCAGAGCCTTGTCTGTGTTCCAAAAGGATAGCCCCATGACAGTGGCATCACTCTGAGCCCATGCAGACCCACTGAGGAAAGGGGTAGATGCCCACTGTCAGCTGTCCCAGTCTGCACTTGTCACAGTCTAGCGTTAGCTGGCTACTGCAAGGAATATGCTCCAGAGGCAATCAGGCGTCAGTAGTGAGATGCCAACACCACTGGAGGAAAGTTTCCTCACCTGCTGTTTAGCTGACCAGGAAGTTGGCACTCAGCAGGGACCCACCAAGCTCATTAGCTTTGAACCCACAAGCAATATGTTGGTAAAGAATCAGTCAAAATGAATGAATTTCTTTTTCAAGGTATGCCTACTCGACCTGGCTGGAATGGAGGTTTTTTTAAAAATCATTTTCCAGCTTGGAGCCGTCATAAAGTCTGCGCTCAGCATCAGCTCCACTGCGCGTGATAGCTCACCAACCAAAACACTGTGTGGGCTGGATGCCTTACCAAGGTCCTGAACACTCCCCTTTTATCTTTAGTGGCCTACATCTTTTTTCCTCATTTTTGCTCTGCAAAGTGCAGAAAAACAGTGAAACCTTCGCACTGTATCCCAAAAACTGGGCTTCTCTGGTACATGCAGGCATCAAAACAGTCTGCACACGGCTGTGGGATAATAGATAATAGTGCACGTTGGTGACCCAAACACACACATGGTCATCCTCCAAAGCATGGAAACGCCACAACTTACACAAAGCTGTCCCTAGTGGGTTGCCATAGTTAAAAAAACAACACTAACACACTGTCACACCTTTTCAGGGGGCGGGGACTGAAAACAACGCGGAGGTGCGCATTTCCTTGTTTACAACAAACTATGCGTAATGCAGCTAGCTTCATTCTAAGTTATCTTTGTGGAGTAAGTTGTTGAGGAGGCGATCTGGGACTCAGTGCCGTGATCGTGTGGACATGTTAAAAGGAGAAACGGCAAGAGAGGAAGACATCCGTTGTTAGCCGACGTGAAAGTCTGCGCTCGGCATGGAACACCGCTGAGCACGTCAGCTGCGCGTCAGGACGCTTCAGCGGCAACCAGGCGGCGGCAGAGAGACACGGCCGGAAGAAAGTTTCCTCACCTGCTGCTCGTTGATCGGGAAGTCTGCGCTCAGCAGGGAATCCATCGAGCCGCTCACGAACCGCGAGAAATGCGCGGGTATTTGGAATTACAGCCACAGGAGCCAGAGAGACAGGAATACATCTGACTAAACCTGAACGGAGAAACAGCCATCCAGGGAGGCTGCACATAGACAGACGCACGAACCACAACAGGTAAGCAGATGTATGCTGTAACCCACACACATATGAACAGTATATCTTTAAAGGAGCACATTTTATCACACTGCATCCTGACTGAGCAGAGATCAGTGAATCCAGGCACAGGTGCTTTATAGGAAACCTGCGGGGCGTGACCGTGCGTTTTAAAGAGGTATCCACGGTCATTCCCCTACATGTGAAATATGTTCATGTGTGGATAGATCGTCTCCAGAAGATAGAGAATGTATGATCTGATCTAAAATGTCAAAACAGACCTGTGCTGAGGTTTCCAAGGTCAGAACTAACTTTCAAACTTCAAAGTGTTTCATGGTTGATCTCTCCACTGGACATGGACATGTTGCATGCTGGAGGCCCTTTGTCTCACTGTGACACACCCACTTGGTGCAGTTTGGGACTAAACACATGCTTCTTTTTTGAATCACATCTATTTTTCATTTCTGGAGGCAGAGTTGAGTAGACAGCTTTTGTGTAATCCAATATTGAAAAAAAACATGGCAAGAAAGGCTTCACAGTGTTGACATTAATTATGCAGTAATTTCTGGTAAATGCAAAAGCAGCAGTAACCTCTTATCACCAAATGCATGACCAAATAGCACGACTAAATAACACCCCCCTTTTGCTACTTAGTCAATGCTTTGCATATGAAAACCTTCAGCTGAACATGAAATAACCTCCAGACCGGACAAACTGTTCCCAGAGTGAAACTGTGGGCTGTGTGAAAGTGAGAATGGAAGTAGCTGAGGAAGCAGCTCAGGGTGAGTGAAGAAGAAAAGCAGGCAGAAATGGAGACAAGGGTTTTAGTGTCGTCAGCTGTCTCGGTGCTCAGCGTACTGCGAGAAATAAATTTTCTTCCTGCGACCACAGAACCGGATAGCTTTGGGTTACCTTCAAGAGAAACAGCCCTGTAACAACTTTCTCTCCTTTAATAACATGTTATACATTCACAAAGGGGCCCACGCTCCTACAGAATCTGGACCCAATTCTTCACGCCTCACTCAGACAGTATCCTTTCCTCCTGAGGGAAACTAATATCACTCTCGGGAGAAGTCGCCGTGCATCTATAAATTTCCCCTTTCAGGGGGCAAATCAAATCAATACTGCCTCAACAGCTAAAAAGCTTTGCTTGTTTTTGTGCCGCGTTAAGATAATTCCCTACACCAGACCTGAAGATTTATGAAGCAGACATGTGCTGTGTGTTTGCATAACATAGCAGTGACAGAACTGTGAATAATTCTGATTAGGGCTGCAAAAGTTTCAGCTCACAATGAATTAACGGCTGACGCTGTTTACAGGAGGTCACTCGGGGAAAACTTAGCATTTTTTATGAATGAATGTGTTTTAAACAATAAATTATACAACGTTAAACTGTGTGAAAAAGAATCAACAGTACCTATGCTGTAAATCACTCTAACGTGAGCGATGCAGTAAAAGTCAATTTACTGAGCGGCTTTGTGCACGCTTTCAACAGGTCAGCAGGTTATAGAATGGCATTCCCTTTGTACTGCATTAAAAGGCAAAAATATAATAACTAACAGCATTCAGTATCATTTCCAAACAATTAAATGATAATGTGAGCAAAATTTGCATTTTAATAGGGCTCGTATTCCACTGCAGCACAGCAGAGACTCTGTAAAGCTGCCACAACAAGCTAAATACTAATATCAGATGCCAAAACACACAAAAAAGATCACATTCAAAGTAGCACTGTTAGATTTCAAAGAAAATATTAAAGGAAAGTGGTTTGCCCAGTACAAAAAGGTTCAGGGTTCGAACCTACAGAAAAGCTGGTGCCTTTCTGTGTGCAGTTTGCATGTTCTCCGTGTGCCAGGTTTTCTCTAGATGCTCCGATTTCCTCCCACAATCCAAAGACATGCACAGTTAGGTGTAGGTGTGAGTGTGAGGGTGCACGGTGGTCTGTCTCTCTGTGTTGACCCTGTGATTGACTGGAGACCTCTCCTAGGTGGACCCGGCTCCTTGTTCAATGTCAGCTGGGATTCAATTCAATTCAATTTTATTTGTATTGCACTAGTTCACAACATAAGTCATCTCAAAGCACTTCAGACCAGTGGGAGACAGTAGAAAGAAAGAACTCTGCTTTTACTGAAAGAAACCTTTGGCAGAAACAGGCAAAGAGAGGTCAGCCATCTGCCTCGACCAATGGGGTCAGTGCAGAAGAAACCAGGAAACACTAAGGAGGCTGGTGTGGCTCATAACGGCAGATTAAAAATGTGTCGCTCCAGAGGCACAGATACCTGCAGAGACAACAAACCACTAACTTCAGCCTTCCTCGACTCTGTACAGTATAAAGCAGGCATAATGGATGGATATGGATAAACAAAATCCTTGTCTCCATAACTCCAGACTTTGAGGCATGTTTTTGCTAAGTGTATGAGGGGTTGGAGCCGCCCATTGTCAGGGTACACAAGGGCTCTGATGCTGACTTTTTTACACTATTTGGCAAACTTTCTGTTAGCCTGCATATTTGCAGACTTTTTTGTGAGACTTGGTGACATATAAATGTGGTTATCCCACCCCAAAATGTACAAAACACAGAGCAGCATGGACGGTGTGGGGAAGAAAACCAGTTTATCTCTAGGTAACAGCATCTGGATGCTCGCTGTTGTGATAATTTACTGCATGTTTTTAGAGTTCTTTGTATTGAAAATCAAATAGGATTTGTAGATGTTCATAACTCTTCTGACGTTTTGTAGCTTTTATAAAATGCTTGAAAGGACGTCCCAAAAAAAGAAGTGATGAACTGAGTGGTAGAATCAAACATACAAAGTCATTTTTATTGCTTTTGTTGGTGATGCTTTGTTTTTAAGTAATGTGTTCTGCCACAATAGTGTGTCCCATTCTTTCTTTTTATACCATTTCCACTCCTCAAGAACTTAATCACGCAGCATGATACCTTTGGGAAGAAATTTGAATTGGGCTTAAGTGTACAGCACTGCTAGCAGCTCTGTGACATTAGCAGCTAAAAGCTAACAGCAGCATGCTAACATGGTGATGGTTAGCAGGTACAATATTTACCACATTCACTATCTTGCTTTAGCATGTTAGCATGCTAATACAACCTTAGCATTAAACACAAAGTAGGGCTAAAGCTAATGGTAATGCCATTGGTTTTGCATATTTGGTCATAATGTACAAAAGAAGCCAAACCAGAGTTTCTCTTCATCCTGACGGGTAAATGAATGTCTGGACTCGTTGTTGAGACATTTGAGGCAAATCATTATTGCCATTCACAGAACCACACAGCCAGCACGGCCAAAAACAAGTCCAGTTGTTTCTTACTTTATCAGGAAATGATTGTAGTATCATTTTACATTTTATGGTGTAATGTATTTAGACTATAATAAAATGGATGGAAAAATACAGTTTGGTGTAAAATTATATGGGCTGTTCTTAAACTGCCTGCAGCTATAACCTTTTTATTGTTTTTTTTTTCTTCATGCTTTGGAAAAAAATAAAAAATTCCATCAAGACATTGTTCTGCTGAACTATGTAAATCGATATTTCCAAAGAGAAATGCAGTTAGCCGCAGAAGCAGGTCTGCTCTTTATTCAGTGGTAGCTCAAGACAGAGATAAATTATCTGAGGCCAGCCAGCACAGTTTAAGGCCAAGTATATATCTCCCAAGGTTTTTAGATATGTCAAAAATCTGACTAGAGCAGCCTGGAGACAGAGGAAATGCTGCCAATTAGACCTCTGAAACATAAATCACACTTTACTGCTCTGTCACATCAAGTGGCCAATATTCAGTTTCCAGCCACTGACAGTCATTAATAGAAGGCATAAAATAGCTTGAATGAATGCGCAGCGCACGAGGTAGTCCGTGATATCATCTTTCACCACAAGAGAGGAAAAATGTGATGCATGAACATTATTTTTTCAAAACCATGCAGTATATCTCCCAATAATTATACTTTCCAAAAGGCTAGAATATGCGGAATTGTATGCCTTTTCACTTTTTTTTTTGTTCAACGAGGAGACTGATACCACTCTCACGTCTGTATAGTAAATATGGACCTAGCTTAGCTTTATATGTGTTGTTTTCATTCGTCTTGTTCAGATTGAAAAAACAAGATATAATGTGATAAAAGGCCTGGTAGACATTTTATTACCTTTGGCTCACAGACTGTATATAAAAGATGGTTGTAGCCACTGTAACATTAGACATTGGCTTGCGGAGAACTGTTTTGCAGCTTTAAGTTTGCTATCTTGGCTGTCAACATCTTGGGCTTTTGAAACCGGATATTAAACACCCAAGTGCTGTAGCGACTTGTCAATCACGAGGTAGCCCCACCCTAATGCAGATGATCATCCATAGGCGGTTTTCCACCAAGAGAGCACGTAGGAAGTAGAGTAATGGAGGTTTGCTATGTGGTGCTGTATGGTCGATTTTACGTAGTTGATGAGGATGATTGTGAAAAAGACTGCTTCTTGACAAGAACATCGAGAGGGCAGAATAAAGTCAAATCTTCTTTGAGTTTAATGAATCAGTGTAGAGACCCACACCAGTTTTTCTTTTTTAGAAACACTCAGCGGTACCGACCCTGGAATAAGTACGTTTTTCTCCCTCAAAAACAGCCAACAAGGAGGTTCTACAGGGATGGTGCGATCAGAGGATGCACAAAGGTTCGAGTCGCCCCCTAAAAAGGCCCACAAATTCCTGCAGTGTGAAACCGCCTTGTTTTTCTCTAAATAGGACCATGATTTTTAAAATGAACATCATGCTGCATTGTAGCAGACTTGAATCTAGAGATTGAGAGCATAAACCAATTGGGAAAATGTTGACTGAGATAAAAAGTCAAGTGAGAATTGGGGTCATTTTCTCATAGACTTCCAAACAATGAAACTTCTTCTGCAACCAAAGGTGTCGCCTTCTCCTGGCTGTTTGCAAGAATGCAGGTTTAAGGCACTTCTGCTTCACTTCTCAGACCCCGACGCTTCATTAGTCTTTTCCATACAGTCCATATCTGGATGGAGCCAGGCTAGCTGTTGTTTTCAAAGTATTGTGCTGAGTTAAGTTTGCAAGCAACTGACTTGAGCTCCAGAGAGGGAACAGTTATAGGGCTGGAGAAGCTGAAGAAAGGTGGAATTTACGAATTATAAAATTGAAATAATGCTCCTTGTTAAAATATCTAGAGCCAGTACCAGGTTAGCTTAGCTTGTTGCTAAGACTAGAAATGCTGACTGCATCCATCTACCTCTAAAACTCACTAATAAGCATGTCTTAGTTGATTCCTCTGTGCAAAAACTGTTGCATATTGGTAAAGTTGACACATTTAGGCTCAGCTAATTTGATGCTGGTGGTAGATTTACATGCATATGGTTGGTCTCAATATTCCCCACAGTGTCAAACTATTCCCAAAATGCAGTGGTTCTATTAGAATTTGAGAGATTTAATTTTAAAGATCAATCAAAATCCATGTCTTTCTTCTGACCCTCCCCTGGCTGTTTGGGTACCATCCTTCTTTTTCACTTCTCCTGCCTTTTCAGAGGATGGTTGCCGGTGACTGAGAAGCAGAGTGAAGTTTGCCCGAAGGCCCCAGTCAGAGATGATTACGTCTGCTAGTAGCTCCGCTCAAATTGTAGCCTTCAGGTTGGCTTTTTGACATGCAATCCTGTTCTCCAACGACTGAGCCTGCCTGCTCTGTTCTTATCGCTCCTCCTCCTCTCAGTCGGGATGGATAGGATGGGATTAATCTAATTATTGCAGCAGATGTTGGGTCTGACTACTTTCTAAAACATTTACTCAACCATGAAAAGTTGAGTGAGAGTAATTTTTTTCAGCAGTGCCTTATTTCACACTTTGCTGCACAGTCTTTCTTTGTTGGACGCTGCTTCACTCTGCTGCTTTGTTCAACAGGGTTTTTAACCAGAAGAGGCGTTTCCAATTTCACATTTATTTCTTACGCTATACACAAAGAATTAGAAGAATGTTAAACATCAGCGCTGTTATCTGTCTGTTATATATTTAGACGTCACTTTACATTTGGACAGACTTGGCCACAGTTCTCATGTTGAGGTCATTCAGGGCTCACCCCGGGATCTTAACGGAGTTTGTTGTTGTAACGTTTAAGTCGGGGAAATAAAATCAAAGCCAAATTTGTTTTGGCCTCCAGTGTCTTGTTCTCATTCTGAGGTCATTGTCAGAAGGAAGAACAACTACAAAGTAAAGGTCTTTTTTGTCTGTCATGGAGCCTCAAGCCAACAAAACAAAAAAAAAGTCAAAGAAAAGAAAAGGGCCATTCATAACAAGGCAATTAGACCCTATTCTGATAATTGGCATTGATAGATGAAGGAAACCTAAAGCCAAATATACGTAGTCCCCCTCTGGGTTGGCCAGCTGGAGCTACACTGAGTCTTCTTTAACAGTCATCATCTTTTATTTCACACTCTGTCTGACGACACAACCTTAACACCTCGGACCCCCGCCGGCCGGTTCAGAAGTTTTTACTGTTAATCGGCTCCATTTGGGCACTTTGAGGCTCCTGTGGCGACACTTTTCAGTTTGATTCATTGCCGCCCTGTTTATACCTCCTCTTCCTCCCCTTTCCTCGCCCGCTGCCTAACTAAAACCTTGTTGGTCGAATTAAGAACAGTTTAGCCCACTGCACTGGCTTACATCAGCACCACATAAACACAAAGTGCTTTGGTTGTGTAGGACAGAAGCTCTGTTATTATCTCTGCTCCTTTAATTCACAAATCAGACGTGGGTTCAGCCACAGACCCTGATGAAATGCAAGTATTTTGTTCAGGAGGGCGAAAATTAAAAGCCTACTGTTTGACTGTGGAGCTCCGTTCAGTCATAATGAAGAATCCTCTGAATCACTGGGGGCGATTCTGACAAAGAAACACGATTTCACACACAACCAAAACGATAGTGACAGATGGAAAATAATTCCGGTGACGTGCAAGATTTAAGAGTAACACTTTTTGGCACAAACCTTTCAGAGGTGCCACCTGGTTATTGTGAGACTGAATTGAACCGAGCAGATCCATAATTTAGGGTTCACGACATCAAAAGGAAATCGACATAATAAGGCTTAATCACCAACTTTCTGATGGCTAATGACCCCAAAATTAACTGTCGGGTTAGATTAGACAGCTCAGAGCTTAACACTAACCTACCAGAGCTGAAATGAAATATGCTACTGAATCTTGCTTTCAAAGGGAGCTTTTAGAGGAAGTCTAAGAAGCGTGCAGAGGGACAGTGACAGAGAAATACCAGACGAGGGAAAGCTGAGAGATGGTCCTCCTCTTTAGTCTGTCTCCCACAGAGGCTTAAGTTTCTTGGCTGTGACTGATGGACAATAACAAAGAAACCCTCCCTAATATTCGCCCTCCATATTTCATAGTTATGCGTTGTCATCGCCGCGCTGTTTTTTGTTCTCATAAGATCTGGAATTCTGTTATTAGACTTCAAATGGAATGGAAAAACCACATGCACTTACGTCTCAGACAGTCCTTGATTCTGAATGTTTCGTTCATTTTGGCTCTGTGAGGATGACAGAGTCAGTCAGTCAGTTGCTCCACCACTTTGGTCCAGACTGAAATATCTCAATAATTGTTTGGAACGCCATGAAATGGAAAGTCCTAATGGCCTCGATGATGCTCTGATCCTCCAGCACCACCATGAGGTTTACATTTGTGTTTTTTTCACTGAAATATCTCAACAACTGTCACAAATGTTTTACAGACATTCGTGTTCTCCACATGATGAATCACGATCACTCGAGTGATCCTTTAACTCTCAACTCTGCCTCAAAAGTTATTATGATCCTATACAACTAAACTGTATTCCTACTCATGTTTTGAAAGAAATGTATTTTCTCACTAAAAGGTAAGATGTAGGAAACATTTCTGTGTTAGGTGGATGGAGAGGAGATTTAAGACTTAGATTACGTGAGGTTAAGTCAGGTTTAAGCACCAGAATTACTCAGTAATGTTTAGGAAAATGTCACCCTTTGGGTTAAAATAAGACCCTTTCAAAACATGTTTTCTGGGTTACCAGAGTAATGAATCCCACCCCATGTAATATATGATTGGATTCCTAAAAAGGAACAACAGTAAAATAAATAGCAAAGATATATTGATTAGAAACTTACTTGTGATACATCACAAACAAACATCTTCTACCAGGAAGGAGAATGTTGGTTTGACAGTGGCATCATTTTTTCCAGCTGCTCTTAGTTCTTGTCACAGTTTGAATCAGTATAAAACTCTTCTGATCAGCTTGTTTGTACAAAAGATGAAATATATCTATTTGACAATATCTGGTTCTTTGATAAAAAGGTCAAATCTGCAGTACTAGTGAAAAGTGCATTTCGAAAAGAAACAAACAATCATCTAACTTCAAACTCTGGGTTTAAGCTCAAGATTACAGTGTTGAGAAAATAAAAGCACAGCCTTTTACTTAAATCCATTTTTAATTTGAGGGTCAATTTCTCACCAGCTGTGGCGCTGTTTTTGCTTCTTTTTTTTTTAATCGCACTTGCAAAGACAAAGGCATATTTTCCATGGCAACAGAGGCTGATGCTCCAGGGTACTGTAGTATTTTCAGCCTTCTGACATGCAATAAGAGTTACAAAGTGCAAAGTTCACATGATGGAATTTTAGATAAATTATTTGATTTTTATTGCAAAAATGCACCAGGTAATTTCCCCTCTAAAACCTATACATACACAAGCTTGCACCTTCACATTTTTTTTATCAAACAACCAGGTACTTTGTCCCCAGTTGTTAATCATTCGGGTAGATGAATTCACATCGAGTGTTTTATTCTAGTGGCACTTAAAATAGCTCCTTCCACTATTTGACAAAAAATGATTGCTCAGAAACAAAGTTGAAATGACTGCAGATGTTCCTGTTGAGGAGAGTCACGTGTTCCCGAGCAAGTAACGCTGAGGAAGATGGAAGTGTGAATATTTAATGGGTAGAAAACACATCACTAACAAGTACTTCTTCTGTCTTTACAGCTCTGGTGTGAGCTGACTTTAGCAATAAACTCAAAGCACTGCTTTGCCTCAGGAGCTGCTAAGGTGGCCGTGCATTCTTAGCATTGTTTTTTTTTTTTTTTTGTGTCGAAGCTGAAAGAAGAAGAAATTTGCTCACGAGCAGTTTTCTGCAGAAACGTTCCCTAGAAAATCCAATAACTGCGTTATTAGCTGAAACCTCGCAGGCATCTGTCTTTGTGAGTTTGCGTCTGCATGTGTAAGAGTATTCATGCTGCTGGAAACGGTGGACAGATGTAGTGGTTCATTTATGCTCAATTTAAAAAGAGGGCATAACATGTATAATATGTTGCAAGTATGTATGTATATTAGTTCTTGAACATATGCAGCTTGATCATGGTGAGAGGCTCGTTTAAAAAAAAAAACGAAAAAACTTCTCTTAACGTGTTGGGTTCATAATGGGGCCATTGACCAGCTTGAGCTCACCTCACACTCCCACTGACACCTGCAACACCCCTGCAAATTGGCAGGCGGCACTGGTTTAATATACTGAACTGCGAAGAGTTCATAAATCTCTTGCAACCTGGCTAATAATGCAGCTTTCAGACCACTGAAAAGACAAAGTCACACTCACGAAAATGTTACCTTTATTTATTTTATTTCAAAATAAAAGACAGAATGTTTGAGTGAAGAAGAGGCAAGAGAAGAAAATGCGTATAAATACAAAAGGTGCAGTCAAATATGTGTTGTTTGGATGAAAATATCAGAACTGACATGATATACAGAAGCAATTTGGAAAACGTCAAGCTATCCAATCCACAGATATCCTGCACACAGTTCTATATTTTCTAGCCTGTCAAATGAAAGCCCGTTGGTAACCACAAAGTGAAAGTGTGTAACTCTAGATGACCTTGCAGTCACACGGCCAGCAGCACCGACGTGTTAATGAAAATGACACGCACTCGGCTCAGCCTGAAACCTGAGGCTTAAACAAACACATACAAATCACTGCCCTGATGTGTCCGACACCAAATCCACAGTGCCGGGTCTCAGGGACAACACGAGAAGGAGCAGTCCCCCCCCCCACCCCCCCACCCTCCTGAAATGTCCGTGCAGGTAAATACACCTGTATATTCAGAATTTTATGCAAACATTAAATAAATATTGTCACAAAGTCGCTGACATAAAGTTGGAGCCCGCTGACTGCTGGTGCCTCCTGAAGTTTACAGCCAAACACAAAGAGCTCTCTGTGTAACATGTAAGCATTCGCACATGCTCAAACAGCAGTCACACACATTGTGTTGGAACCTTGCCGCTATTAACATTTGCGACCACGTTCACAACACGTACCCGACGTTTGATTTCTCCTCTAAATATTTAAAGATCTCCTAAATCATCTCATGTTTTCCAGGTGGATTTATTTTTATTATTTTTAAAGAATAGTCAGGGTCAGGACCACGGTGCCGTGTTTTTTCCAAACACTAGCCGAGTGTGTGTGTGTTTGGGCCCATGTGCTAGTGATTTCACCGGTCCTCTGTGTACGCTGGGATGACAGGGGCTGAGGCCTGACCGGCCGGGTGCCGGCTCCACTACTGTCAACAGGGACCCGAAACAGTTGATAAAAAGAAGGTGTGCTGTCTGGTGATTGGCTGGTGCCCTTGCAGAGGTCCAACACTGAACAGTGCATCGTGCTCTCTTCAGCTGCACAAAAGGTTATGCTGAGGACAGTTTTGCATAATCTTTGTGAGCAAAGTATGTTTTAAACAACTGTTTTTTTGGGGGGGAGGAAATGCAGTCAATGTTTTGCCAAAAAATTAGCTGGGAAACCACTTTCCTTCTTTCAGTATGAGTATAGTTAAGAGATGGTTAGCTTAGCATTAAACAGCCAGCTTAACTCTGTTCACAGCATTAAAAAGGTGAAGTTCAACCAGCAGAAACCAGGACGTCGTCGTTCCCAGCCGTAGTTTAAGAGTACTTTGACATTTAGTAAAGTACATTTACTCAGGTACTACACTAATGTATGGATTTGAGGTCCTTTGTTTCAGTATTTTCAGTTCTCTACTCTTTGACTCTATTCCACGATATCTTAGAGGAAAATCTTGTACTTTCCACTTCACTGGGAGCTTTAGTTCCTTCACAAGTTTCAATTTTTGCACACAAAACATATAAAAGTCTCATAAAATCTAATGTTTTGTTATAAATTATATAACAGTCGATACATGTATACCTGCTGTCATCAATTAGGTGACTGGCAACTGACAATCTTATCAAACACTTCTGAGGGCATTTCTCACAATCTTTTTGGATTTTTTTACAATTAAATTAATGGAGAAAATTATCATCAGATTAATCAGTGTTGAAAATAATCATTAGGTTGGATAAAAAATAGTTAAAATGAAATCCATCTGAACCAACTACAACAGTAAAATGCCACTGTTACAATAATGCACTACTAATAATTAT